>NC_052166.1:41502416-41862049 GCF_902713615.1 Scyliorhinus canicula | reverse complement strand
TTGTCCTTGACCGGCCCTACCCTCACCCTAGTCATTCTTTTATTTCTCACATAAGAGTAGGGGCAGCAGGGTAGCAGGGGCAGCAGGGTAGCATGGTGGTTAGCATAAATGCTTCACAGCTCCAGGGTCCCAGGTTCGATTCCCGGCTGGGTCACTGTCTGTGTGGAGTCTGCACGTCCTCCCCCTGTGTGCGTGGGTTTCCTCCGGGTGCTCCGGTTTCCTCCCACAGTCCAAAGATGTGCGGGTTAGGTGGATTGGCCATGCTAAATTGCCCGTAGTGTCCTAATAAAAGTAAGGTTGGGGGGGGGGGGGTTGTTGGGTTGCGGGTGTGGGGTGGATACGTGGGTTTGAGTGGGGTGATCATGGCTCGGCACAACATTGAGGGCCGAAGGGCCTGTTCTGTACTGTACTGTTCTAAGTCTAAGTAAAAAGTCTTGGAGTTTTCCTTGATCTGACCCGCCAAGGACTTCTCATGGGGGGGAAACCAGAGCACCTGGAGGCAACTCACGCAGACACGGGGAGAACATGCAGACTCCGCACAGTGACCCCAGCCAGGAATTGAACCGGGGTCCCTGGCGCTGTGAAGCAACAGTGCTAACCACTGTGCTACCGTGCTTACCGCATTCAGAAAGTGACATTTGAGGTGAGACAATGTCACAAAACGATTGAAAATTCAGGCGCCGGCCTCTCATTAGCCTTTTGAAATAAAGTCTATATTTGTTCCATCACCCAATGAGTGACTGAAACAACACGTCGCTTTGTAGGAGTGCTGTCCGGGAGTGGGGGCACCACTGTGCTGCGGAATGCCACTTCATGTTCCTCCCCCCACCTATTGGGCCCGGAAGATGTTAATAACACACAGCAATTTGCATCTCTAAAATTGCATTTGCCACGCTCAAGATCACACCAGTGTACAACAAGTAGCGGTGCTCTAACTGCACAAAATACACATTTAGAGTCACGGGCCATTGAAGAAAAAGTACCCTTTGATTTACGTCATATCATTTTCACTTTCAAGGGCAGTGAAATCACACGCGTGAACCCCAATCGTTTAAAATAAATACACGCCTGCCAGTCATTTTGAGGCACAGTTGCAGCCTTTGGGGTTCAATTAGGAAATTTAACACATTCATCATTCTCAAAGAGTGCGATATTCATCAAGGCACTCAATTAAATTACTGGCTTATAATTCACCCGGACCCAGCTAATGACTATTATAACCCAAGGTTGTTTAGCCCAAAAGTAAAGGTCAAATTGACAATAAAAGCACAAGGTAGAGCTGATTATTTTAATCATTCTGAACCCCTGCCAGAACCCCTGGCATTGACATCAAAATCACTGCTTAGATAAATTCGGTCCGGGCTTTTTAAGAAATTACAGATTTTGCTATAGTCGTGCGATAAAGCCTGGCAATTGTACAGTATCAATTTCATTTCTCGTTCCTGGCACCTGGGCTGTATATCCTGGACCCGAGAGCGAATGTTTTGCCTGGAATCAATAAACTGTTAAAATGGGAAAGGATTTGGGGGGTGGCTTGGGCAAAGTTTCGTAGAAAAGACTGCAAAAAAAAAACCCTGAAAAATAATTAAGGTTTAAACAGACTTCGCCTAATCAAAAATTCAATAAACTATTAAATAAGCGTCGCAGCCAATTGCCTAGAAAGGACTGGCAGACTCATCATAATTAGGTTAACAAACTTTACACTTAATCTTATTTGATGGCGAATATGAACTATTTAATCCTGTCACACAAAAACATGGAAGTGAAGAGAAAGTGTTTAATTACTCGAAACAAAATTTGGACCCCCAAAAAAAAAATGTTGCATGTGTTTCCCTTCAGTCTACACATGGTTTAGTTTTGGAAACCAGATTTTTTTGTTGTGTGGCAGCTGTTAGCTCGCCGAACCATTCCGAAGCAATTTTTTATAAAGTAAACTCCTAAATCAGGTAACTGATCCCATAAGGTAAATTATTTCCTTCCATCAGTTTGTCTCTACAAACAACTGACCTAAAGAATTCAGCGTAGTTAGTCAAACATGCACCCAATTATAGGAAAACCCAACCCAAAATAGAGGGGGAGGGGGGGGGGGGGAAGCACGGGTTCTTCCATGGCACACACTGCGCTCCTTAGACAGAGCTTCTTTGAATTAAAGTGGTTAACATGTCATTTCAAATCTGCTGGAAATCGTGATTGCCTGATACAGGGAGATTGTATATTTAGCTTTGTGTCTGTGGTAATTTCCTGACCTACAGCCTTGATCCTTAGCGACTTAATGTTCAATATTGATAGTTCTATGAGTACAGTACCCACAACATGTTGCTCCAGGACTCTACGGAGCCTTAAACCATGCTATTGTTCAGGATTTTGATTTGCACATGCAATTAGGCTGAATTCTGAAAGTAAAAGCATATGCCTATCATGTTTTAGAATGGCATTACTGTGGAGGCATTGAGGCTGTAAATCAAACGCTCAAGAGGCTCTATGCGTGTTTTATTTATGTCTCAGAGACTGCATTATTTTCAGCATATTTACCGAATCAGTTTTGTACAGTTATTTTCTATTTTGGGTCTGCTCGATAGTCTGCCAATTCTTCAGAGCACCAATAATGCTCTGGCAATTATTTAGCGAGAGATATTCTTCCACAAGGCATGACAAAATTAAGATCGATCGCATCCTTGTAAGTCTATTTTTACTGGAACGAATAGCAGAAATGATAAATGTGACTATTCCTGTCTGCACAAGATGAAAGAGATAAAGCAACACAACAGAGCCATGGAAGAAGCACTGGCTGGTATTAAACTTCTGAGATAGAACACGTGGTCATTTGTTAAACTCTGTTACAAATGGTCATCTGCCCGCTATCAACTCTTGCTCCATCGACACATTGTGTCAGTCTTTTTAAGCTAGTCATCCCCAACAGAAAGAAATCAAATTGTAGCTATATTTGTTAATATTAATCCAAGTAATGCTTCATGGTAATGATTGACATTTCCATTTGTACATCTTTGGTTTTTTTTATTGGTTCATGGGATGGGATGTGGACGTCACAGGTTGGGCTAGCACTTATTGCCCATTCCTGAGGGCATTTAAAAATCAATCAAATTGGATCAGGAGTCACATGTTGGCAAGACCAGATAGGGTTGGCAGATTTCCTTCCCTAAAGGAATTAGTGAACCAGATGGGTTTATTTATGACAATTGTTTTATGGTCATTGACCTTTAATTCCAGATTTTTATTGAATTCAAATTTCACCATCTGCCCTGGTGGGATTCGAACCTGCATCCGCAGAGCATTCCCTTGGGTCACTGTATTATTAGTCCACTGACTACCACTGTGCCACTGCCTCCCCATGGTATGCCACTGTTAAAGAAGCCATGATGTGGAGATGCCGGCGTTGGACTGGGGTCTATATGCGCGATCTTCCTGGAGATCCTCTCCACTTTGAGCCGGCAGTTTGCGGTGTCAATGGTAGCCATGATGTGGAGATGCCGGCGTTGGACTGGGGTGCGCGATCTTCCTGGAGATCCTCTCCACTTTGAGCCGGCAGTTTGCGGTGTCAATGGTAGCCATGATGTGGAGATGCCGGCGTTGGACTGGGGTGCGCGATCTTCCTGGAGATCCTCTCCACTTTGAGCCGGCAGTTTGCGGTGTCAATGGTAGCCATGATGTGGAGATGCCGGCGTTGGACTGGGGTTTCACCTGAAGAAGGGGCCGTGCTCCGAAAGCTCGTGTTTGAAACAAACCTGTTGGACTTTAACCTGGTGTTGTAAGACTTCTTACTGTTAAAGAAGATTGTGGTATGAAGGAACAGCAAGGAGTGGGAGTTATGAGTGCACATCTGTAGTAGGTGGTAGGACAAGGATGTAGAATATGTGGAGCTGTTTAACAGAAGTTTATGCTCCTCAACCTTTATCTTTATTGTCAGAAGTAGGCATACATTAACACTGCATTGAAGTTACTGTGAAAAGCCCCGAGTCAACACATTCCGGCGCCTGTTCAGATACACAGAGGGAGAATTCAGAATGTCCAATTCACCTAACGCGCATGTCTTTCGGGACTTGTGGGAGGAAAGCGGAGCACCTGGAGGAAACCCACGCAGACACGGGGAGAACGTGCAGACTCCACACAGACAGTGACCCAAGCCAGGAATCAAACCTGGGACCCTGGAGCAGAGGAGCAACGGAGCTAACCACTGTGCTACCGTGCCGCCCGTATCCTCTATTATGGCAAATGGCACACACAGTAAAAGCAAACGGCTCTGAGGGTATTAGAAGCTTGCTGCCAATTGCTGAGAAAAGACTGGCACAGTCACCGTTATTAGGTTAACAAACTTTACACTTAATTTCATTTGACGGTGAATATGAACTATTTAATCCTGTCACAAAGAAGAATACAAAACAAGGCAGTAAACATCTTTTCTGGTCAGTAACATTCAGGTGTATCACTGTCTGATACTTGGGTCTTAACCTAATTGCTCTTCTGTCATTATTTTCATTTCAGCCATTTCTTGCAGCTGCAGCCTTCCGGTTCAAGCCTGTCAAGGACTAGGTTAGAAATCATTGCACAAAGGCAGTAGATTAACAGTGACTCCTAATCCCTGTGGGCAAAATAGATCAGGAACAAGATTGGTAGATTGTGGTGAGATTCACATATTTCATACGCGTCACTTAAATGCGAGTAGACAGCTCTATCCCTGATGTTTGTACCCCTTCCTCCCTCACAGCTGCAACTTGTAAAATTGGGAAGTTCAGTGAAGATTTTTTTAGAATGCTTGTGTGGTCCCAGAGCTGTGGGAGTAAAAATCGTGTTTCACACTGGCAATGGCAGTGACATCGCCACAGGAATGGCCTGGGCTTCCCGTGAGCTAGAACTGAGAGGGAAAACTGCACAGCAGCACAAATCCATGGAAAACTCAATTTGTACAAAGAGAGTTATTCGTGGGCAGCACGGTGGTGCAGTGGTTAGCACTGCTGTTTCACGCGCTGAGGACCCGGGTTTGATCCCGGCCCTGTGTCACTGTCCGTGTGGAGTTTGCACACTCCACACAACCCAAAAAAGATGTACAGGGGTAGGCGGATTCGCCACGTTAAATTGCCATTTAATTGGGGAAAGAAAAGAATTGGGTAGTCTAAATTTATTTTAAGAAACCCAGAATCATTCAGGCAATTTCATTTTTATGCACACTCATAAGCCTGCCCCTCAACGTATCAATTATGATTGAAGTGAGACGCATGACACGATGGGCCGAATGGCCTCACTCATCTCCTATGCCTTATGGTCTTCTGGTCTTAACCCGGAAGAGATCAATGGATGAGTGAGCTTTGGCTGCTGTGTAGGAAGAAAGGAGTCACTGAATCAAGCAGATTCCGTGGAGAGTGCGCACATTCACCTTTAAAGCCACTTGAGAATTCAGACTGTTTTCATTCAAAGCTGGAGACTGGATTTGTTTGATCACATCCAGAATGGATGCAAAACACAAACCTTTTCAGAATTGGAGGAGCAAGTCTTCTCCCATCAGCATTTTTATAATTAACAACTGTTCACTGGCATCAAATTCAAGCTACACCCATTAACACCTTCTTTCAATTTTGCAACATGGGCTTCCATTTATTGGAGAAAAAGTGGATGTTGTCAGAGGATAATCAATAGCCATCTGCATTTGTTGTCGAGCTTTCTTCATCAGATGATATGTTCTTGTATTTTCAGCATATTACTGTTAACATTCTTGCATTTGTGTCAGTACTGTATCATGAACTATAATATCCCATAGAGAGGCATTAGTTCTTATAAAAGCCGCACGTTTCTGTAAACTTCTACTTTATCCTCCCCAGGCATAGTTACTTCATACTAAATTGGCAGTGTGGTCTATTCTGACATACGCTGAATATTAGAAGTAAAACAGAGGGGGCCTGTCAGACACAGCAACATCAAACCAATGCCTTGTGCCCTCAGAGCACATCTTCTGAAGAGGCTCCAAAGTAATTTGTAGTACCGTAGAATAATAAATGTTTACCTCGGGCGTTTATCTGTTATTTAATCTAGTCATCAGTACATCATTTGCACACAGGCTCTTGCTACAGCTGTAAGCTGCAATGGTTTTAAACATTGGTTCAAATGTTACATATCTTTCAGTAGCTATATAAGATTGTGGACACATATTGGACTACAGGGAGGTAGACCTTTCTCTGCCTAATGGCCTCGCTGGGCTGGCTTCTGGGGCACAAGGCAGGAGGGAGATTTGAATGGATCCGTGTAGTGCTGGGCTGGGTATTTCCTGAAGCGTCCAGGAAACAGGTGGGAACACAAAAATTCAATGTAACCGACGTGGGGGTGAAGTCATAAGGGCCTCTGGCGCCGTTTTAGGCATTCAGCCTGGTGTCCGACAGAAAAGAAATCCACCCTTGGAAACTTGGCAAATGTTTGTTGGATAGTCCGCGTCACGCTGGAGATTCTGAGAAAGGATCTGCGAGCAGCCTTTTAGCACCTTGGATAAAATTTCTCCCTTGTGTTCAGCAGCGCTGCACCATAAGGCTGGAGGCCAATTGGCTATTGTAGCTGATGGAGCTGACTTTGGGACCTGGACTGGTGGAGGCCGTTTATTTAATGCAAATGAGCTGAACTAATCCGAAATTCAGTCAAATTATGCTTTGTGCAGTTTGGGCGAGTTTCAAACACACACCCTCCCAAAGCTGATTTTTGCTGGGGAGGGTGGGGGTTGCTGAATAATTGACCCCTACACATGCCACAGGCACAAAATATAGAAAAAAAAAAATCAATGTATAACTAACTATGCATCATGTATTTTTAACCACGTTAGGGCGAAAGGTTAGTTTTCTGTTATTCAATTTGTAAAAAAACAATTCATGGCAACTTTGTTAGAAGTAGTCAAAAAGATAATCGACAAATTGCTGCCTCTACAGGAAGGCAGATAATAGCAGCTCGACAAAGATGCAGAGAGACAATGTTAAATAATGGGGTATCAGCTTTCAGTTATTCCTAATTCATTCAAATTAATAAAGCTTAGAAAGAATATAAAGATCAAGATGAGTAACAAGTTGTCTCCTGGCTACGGCCAACCTCAAGTACAACATCCCTTCATGTGGAATTTATTCAAAGAATATTAAAAATGTGACACATTGTTACTGTTTATTGGACATGGCTGTTGTGTAAATTGGCTGACTTATTTCCCACTTTGCAACATTGATTACACATCAAAACAAAATATTTGGCTGTAAAGCAAACTGGAATCAAAAGAGAAAATGCTGGAAAATCTCAGCAGGTCTGGCAGCATCTGTAAGGAGAGACAAGAACAAAAGTTTTGAGTCCAGGTGGTCACACTCCCCCGCTATCCACCTTCACTGCTTTCCATTTCTCCCTTAGTGTTGGACAAGATATTTACCAAGACTCGCTTCCACAGCCATATTTCCTTCCTCAGTGACTGTCTTTGGCTCCAACTTACTCCACGGGGATTTCAACATTGAGTTCAACCGTTTCAGATCATAATCAATGCTTCCACCTCTTTGTAAGAAGTCTTACAACACCAGGTTAAAGTCCAACAGGTTTGTTTCAATGATTATTCTTTTATCATTATCTGCTACTCCAGGCAGATCTTTTGTTTCTTTAGTTGTTCTATTGCCACCCCTGCAGCCTTTGCCATTTAACCACCCCTGCATTCTAGCCTATCATAGACCTTCCCTTCCCTCCTCACATTCCCGACCCTGACATTTGCTTAAAACCCGTCGCATTGGCAACATCTGCCAGTTCTGATGAAAATTCATTGCCCTGAAACATTAACTCTGTTTCTCCCTTCGCAGATGCTGCTTGATCTCCTGAGCATGTTTCCGGCATTTTCTAAATGCTCCAGTATTTAACATTTCCACAGACACCCTTGCTTCCTCTTGTCACTTTGTCAAGCCAATATTTGCTTGACTTCCTGTGAAATAAGGTAGACTACAACAAAGTTGGCATAAATTGTTTTAAAAAAATATTCAACAACAAAAACACTAACTTTACAGCCTAACATGGATAATAAATACATGATCTATATTTAGTTATATATTGATTTATTTGCAGTTTTTATTAAGGGCACATATTATTTTGGCAATCACAGTAGTCTACTATGAAATGCTCCTGAATCTATAAAGAGAGATGAATGAATAAGGTTAGCTTATATTTCTATATGAATGAATTCTCGGGATAAACTTTCTTAGGGACTAAGATTGTACACTTTGGCCCATTGTTTGAGATCAGGCGGCATGGAGGCACAGCAGTTAGCCCGCTGCCTCACAGTTCAGGATCCTGGGTTCAATTCCGGCCTCGGGTGACTGTATGGAGTTTACACTTCCTCCCCGTGTCTGCGTGAGTTTCCTCTGGGTGCTTCGGTTTCCTTCCACAGTCCAAAGATGTGCACAAAAGCTGGCCGTTCAAAATTGCCCTTTCGTGTCCAAAAGATTAGGTGGGGTTACGGTGGAGGTGTAGGCTTAAAGGGTACCCTTTCCAAGGGCCGGTGCAGACTCAATGGGCCAAGTGGCCTCCCTCTGCACTATAAATTCTATGATCACAGTTGGGCCGTTTCCACAGTGCTCAGGCTTTTGCGCACAAATCTCTGCAGTCATTTTTAGAACAGAAACACTGCATGTCGATCCCATGGATTGAGGTAATTCAGTCCCAGTTCATTCCCCGAGATAGATCCAAAAATGTTATAGCTAACAAGATAGGATGGCACGGTGGCTCACAGCGCCAGAGACCTGGGTTCAATTCCGACCTTGGGTGACTGTGTGGAGTTTGCACGTTGTCCCCATGTCTGTGTGGGTTTCCTCCGGGTGCTCCGATTTCCTCCCACAGTCCAAGCATGTGCAGGTCAGCTGGATTGGCCTTGCTAAAACTTCCAAAGATGTGCAAGTTAGGTGGGGTTACAGGGATAGGGCTGGGGAGTGGGCCTAGGTAGGGTGCTCTTTCAGAGGGTCGGTGGCCTCCTTCTGCACTTAGGATTCTGTGGAATATTAGATACAATATATTTTCAAGGAAATACTTTGGGGTAGATTTTCCACTCCGGCCCACTGCATAAATTGTTTCGGTCGGGACTGAAAATTTGATGGGCCATTTCAAGCGGGTATTTCTGACCTCAGAGCTAGCACGACCAGAAAATCCCACTGTATGTTTTCACAGAAGAGGTTGCCTAGGCAATGCCCAGATTATCTTGCCAAAATTTTTTTTTTTAAAAAAGCATGCATTATTAAGATGATCCAAAATTGCAGAAGGAGACTCTTCCGAAATCTTACCAGTCCATCCTATTTTGTCCTGAGGTGCTATTCAGAGATTAATCAGTGCAAAGTATATACAGATTCTGCAGGGACAATGTTTACTTGTATTACGATGTGGACAATGCTCAATCAAGAATGGTTTCAGTGTGTCGCAGCCTCTCAGTCTATCTGCTGTGAATTGTATCATCACGCGCTGCCAGGTTTTCACCAGCAGTCCATGATGGTTTCTAAAAACAAATAATGGAAGGCCAAGAAGAACCATCAAATTGTTACAAAGAAGTATAGTTGACCCAAGTGCCAAGACTGTGAAGCAAATGCCAAACAAGAGGGGTATCCATGGCACGAACCCACACATCAGTGCCAGAAACTCCAAGGAGTGACTTGTTGAAGAGGCAATATCGTGCCAAGCATCCCGTGCACAAATTAATCCAAAAACAAACCCCCTCTGCCAGTCATCAAATCAGGCAACAGCTCCAGCTTCCAGAGTTTTAACTCGGCTTTGGAGGAACTTTTGTTTAATTGATGCCGTTTATTATTTTTAAAAAAAGGATAAACCAGGCCGTTAGGAAGACAGGGTGTTGTCATAATATCCACTCATGTATATAATGAGATGCAGACAGGCAGTGATTGACACATAGGATGACCAGTAAGCATACAACACAGTACAGCCAATCACCAGGCAGGACATACCACTATAAAGCCAGAGGGCACTAGGTTTCCCTGCTCTCTTGGGACCCAGCTACTGAGACAGTCAGAGTCCACGAGCTAGCAAGTACAAACACCATGCGGTACCTAGTAAGTCTGGTCAGGCTACTACAAGGTCACCAGTCAGTTCAGTATAGTGTCGACCCACAGCTGAATATGTACAGCAGTTCTATAGTTGAATAAAACAGTGTTGGATCTTCTCCAGTGTTAGACCTCTGTTTCTAACTTCCCGGCATCGAGTGCAGTCCACATTGAACTAACCTGCCTAGCACATCATGGTACCAGAGTGCTACTGATCTTGACGGACCCACTTTGAGTGAATCAGCATTGACCAGCAAGCAGCCATCCAGCGAAATGGAAAACATCCAGCCTCCTCCGCAACTCCGCATCCCCGGCAACCTCGGCGCCAACTGGAAAATCTTCAAGCAAAAGTTCCTCTTGTACATCGAGTCCTCCGACCTCGAGGCAGCATCGGATGCCAGGAAAATTGCGCTATTTCTCTCCACCGCGGGGGATCACGCCGCCCATATCTACAACTCCCTTACGTTCGCCAACGGTGAAGACAAAACAAAATTCAAAACAGTCCTCCTGAAGTTCGACAGCCACTGCGACATTGAGGTGAATGAAAGCTTTGAACGGTACATCTTCCAGCAGAGGCTTCAGGGTAAGGATGAACCTTTCCAGTCCTTCTTGACCCATCTCCGCATCCTAGCGCAGTCAAGTAACTGTGACTCAACAGCTGATTCCATGATCCGGGATCAGATCATTTTCGGGGTCCACTCCGACTCCCTGTGGCAGCAGCTCCTTAAAATCAAACAGTTGACCCTCTCTGTCGCTATTGAGACGTGCGTTGTCCATGAGCATGCGAAGAATCATTACTCCCACATCAGGGCAGCAGAAACTGCAAAGCTGGCCTCCCACGAGGCGGAAAGGGTGCAGGCTATGGCACAGATGCGGGGCCTGTGCAGCGAGGAGAGAGGCCGTTTCGCGCGCTTTTCCCGGATCCCTGCGCTTGCGCACCACGACTGAATGGAGAACAAGACCGATAACCTGACTGCGCAGGTGCGTTTGTCGACCGACCGCACTGTGCATGCGCGATGGCGCATGGAACGCGCTGACGTCAGCGTCATGATGTGTCCGAATTGTGGCTCCGCCCACTTAAAGCGGCAATGTCCGGCAAAAGGACGGCGATGTCTCCAGTGTGGCAAGCTTGGCCACTACGCAGTCCTTTGCAGATCTGCTCCACCGCTCAGCAGCCAGCGATCCCAGCTGCGGCGCAGAAGTGTCCGCTCAATACAGTAAGGCATGCCAGATTCCGATCCCGACAGCCCAATGGACCCTGATGCTGACTGGCTCAAGTCTCCATATCAGATGGGCATCATAGCCACACATGAGCTGGCTTCCACCACACCTGCGCTACGCCTCTCGATCCTCAGTGTGGATCCAGACGACGAGTGTGTGCTGTCCTCACAGTTAACAAGGCTCGCATCCGATTTAAACTGGACACCGGCGCCTCTGCAAACCTCATCTCACAATCCGACCTCGACACCATCCAGGCCTGACCAAGCATTCTTCCACAGGCCTGCCAGCTCCTTGACTACAATGGCAGTGCCATAGCTGCCAGTGGCTCGTGTCAACTTGGGGTATCCAACAAGGCGATCAAGGCAACATTATGGTTTGAAATCGTCAGGCCTGACAGGGCGTCACTGCTTGGTGCTCGCGCCTGCAAGCTCCTGAACCTGGTTCAGCGAGTCCACACCATGTCATCATCACCGGCGATGGCCTCGCCCAATGGAAATTTGCAAGCCGACATAGACGACATTATCACGCAGTACCTCAGCGTCTTCGATGGAATGGACACGCTCTCATACCGATATAAAATCCTGCTCAAGCCGAACGCCACCTCTGTAATTCATGCACCACGCCGGGTGCCGGCGCCCCTGAAGGATCATCTGAAAAAGCAACTACAGGACCTCCAAGACCAGGGCATCATCGCGAAGGTCACAGAACCAACAGACTGGGTCAGCTCCATGGTCTGCGTAAAGAAGCCATCAGGGGAGCTCCGCATTTGCATTGATTCGAAGGATCTAAACCGCATCATCATGCGGGAGCATTACCCAATCCCAAAACGTGAAGAGTTGACCAGTGAGATGGCTCATGCCAAATTCTTCACTAAGCTGGACGCCTCCCGGGCTTTTGGCAAATACAGCTGGATGCGTCCAGTCACAAGCTGTGCACGTTCAACATCCCATTCGGTCACTACTGCTACAGCCGCATGCCTTTCGGCATCATATCTGCCTCTGAAGTGTTTCACCGCATCATGGAGCAGATGATGGAGGGCATCGAGGGGGTGTGAGTATACGTGGATGACGTGATTATCTGGTCCACAGCGATCCAGGAACACATCGCTCGCCTCAAGCAGGTCTTCCAGCGAATTCATGAACATGGTCTCCAGCTCAACAGGGCCAAGTGCTCATTTGGTCAATCGGATATTAAGTTTCTAGATGACCACATTTCACAGCAGGGTATGCGGCCAGATGCCGACAAGGTCTTGGCGATCAACGCCATGAAGACCCCGGAGGACAAGAAGGCGATCCTCTGCTTCCTCGGGATAGTCAACTTTCTCGGGAAATTCATTCCCAATATGGCATTCCCCACCACAGCCCTCCGCCATCTCGTCAAGAAGTCAACGGAATTCCAGTGGCTGCCCACACATGAAGCGGAATGGCGTGAGCTGAAGCAAAGCTCACCACAGCCCCAGTTCTAGCGTTCTTTGACCCAACCAAGGAAACCAAGATATCAACTGATGCAAGCCAGGACGGCATTGGGGCCGTGCTCCTCCAGCGAGAAGACTCCTCGTCCTGGGCTCCAGTGGCATATGCCTCCAGGGCCATGACGCCCACTGAGCAACAGTATGCCCAGATCAAAAAGGAGTGTCTGGGTCTCCTGACAGGAATAGTCAAGTTTCATGACTACGTTTACGGCCTGCCAAAATTCACCGTGCAAACGGACCACAGGCCTCTAGTCCACATAATCCAGAAGGATTTAAATGACATGACACCTCGGTTACAGCGAATTCTTCTTCGACTCCACTGCTATGACTTCGAACTTGTCTACATGCCAGGCAAAGAGCTGATCATTGCAGATGCCCTTTCCTGGTCCACACCATGTGAACTAGGTGACTTCATCTGCCACATAGAAGCGCAAGTGCAATTGTGTGCCACCAACCTCCCAGTCTCTGACGAACGCATGGTCCAAATTTGTGAGGAAATGTCCAAGGATCCTCTACTGCAGCGTGTGATGCAGCACCTTACCCATGGCTGGCAGAAGGGACAATCTCCCCAATTATTTAACGTGAAAGACGACCTGACGGTTGTGGAGGGAATCCTTCTGAAACTCAACAGGATCGTTATTCCTCAGAGCATGCAGGCTATGATGCTGGGTCAACTCCATGAGGGTCACCTTGTTGTCGAGAAATGCCGATGCAGAGCTCGGGAGGCGGTTTATTGGCCGGGCATCAGCCAGGACATTGTCAACACGGTCCTCAACTGCGCCACCTGTCAGAAGTTTCAACCGGCTCAACCCAAGGAAACACTGCAACAGCACGATCTCGTGACCTCTCGGTGGTCCAAAGTAGGTGTAGACCTTTTCCACGCCAAGGGGTGTGACGTACTCCTGGTCGACTGCTCCTCCAGTTACCCAGAAGTGGTGAAACTGTCCGACCTCACCTCGAAGGTGGTCATCAAAGCCTGCAAAGAAACGTTCACCAGGCACGGGATATCGCTCACGGTAATGAGCGACAACGGTCCATGTTTTTACAGCCAGGAATGGTCTGATTTTGCACAGTGCTACAACTTCCGTCACATAACCTCCAGTCCCCACTACCCGCAGTCAAACGGGAAGGCCGAGAAAGGGTTCCATATTGCCAAGCGGTTGCTGTGCAAAGCTGCAGACTCAGGCTCCGACTTCAACCTGGCAATGCTGGCATACAGGGCAACCTCACTGTCCACTGGGTTGTCTCCAGCGTAGATGCTCATGAATCGCACTCTGAGGACCACAGTTCCAGCCATCCATGGTCCAGACCTTGACCACCTCACAGTTTTACAAAAAATGCAGCAGTCCCGGGCCCAACAGAAGGCCACATACGATGCTCATGCCACGGATCTACCCGAGCTGGCTCCAGCCAATTATGTTCGTGTCTAGTTAGAACATAGAACATAGAACAGTACAGCACAGAACAGGCCCTTCGGCCCTCGATGTTGTGCCGAGCAATGACCACCCTACTCAAATCCACGTATCCACCCTATACCCGTAACCCCCCCCCCCCCCCCCCCCCCCCCTCTCCCTTACTTTTAAGGACACTACGGGCAATTTAGCATGGCCAATCCACCTAACCTGCACATCTTTGGACTGTGGGAGGAAACCGGAGCACCCGGAGGAAACCCACGCACACACGGGGAGGACGTGCAGACTCCGCACAGACAGTGACCCAGCCGGGAACCAAACCTGGGACCCTGGAGCTGTGAAGCATTTATGCTAACCACCATGCTACCGTGCTGCCCCCTAAGGGCCTGAGGGCGGCTGGTCAGCCACAGCTGTTGTTGTCAAACAAGTTGCCCCAAGGTCTTTCCTTGTCCGCATGGCTAATGGCTCCCTGCTACGGCACAACAGACGGGCATTGTGAAGAGTTCCCTGCCCACCACCTGACCGCAGTGCTCTGTCGGCTATCATACTTCCTCTGGACGTACCCTGCCACGAGGCCACTGATCTGCCAGCGATCCTGCCGGCCCACGCGACCACGGCGATGGCAGCGATCCCACCTATCCACGTGCAGGCAGCTCCTGATCCACCTCTGCGGCAATCGACAAGAATCCGTCGCCCACCACAAAGACTGAATCTGTAGACTGAACTTTTCTAAATTTTGTGACTGAATTCATCGATTTAACCTTTGTAAATATTGCTTCGTTTGCCATGTATCTGCACTATCGACACCTTCCCATGTATATACGTTTGTTCAAGCACTGTTTGTATATAGTCAGGCATATTATATATATGTATACATACCCCAGCATTTATTTAACTAAAAAAAAAGGGGGAGATGTCATAATATCCACTCATGTATATAATGAGATGCAGACAGGCAGTGATTGACACATAGGATGACCAGGAATCATACAACACAGTACAGCCAATCACCAGACAGGACATACCACTATAAAGCCAGAGGGCACTAGGTTTCCCGCTCTCTCGGGATCCAGCTACTGAGACAGTCAGAGTCCACGAGCTAGCAAGTGCAAACACCATGCGGTAGCTAGTAAGTCTGGTCAGGCTAATCCAGGGTCACCAGTCAGATCAGTATAGTGTCGACCCACAGCTGAATATGTATAGCAGTTCTATAGTTGAATAAAACAGTGTTGGATCTTCTCCAGTGTTAGACCTCTGTTTCTAACTTCCCTGCATCGAGTGCAGTCCACATTGAACTAACCTGCCTAACACATCAGGTGTATCCTGGACGACGATGATCAGACACATGTGCAACTTCCTGTGATGCTGTCAAAAGATGCAATCGCTTGATCTGATAGAAAGTGATAGATTCACTAGTGATAGACAGCACAAGTGCCCTTCAGGTAACTTCCTCCCAAATACTGTGACAAGTGGCACAAAGGTGAATAAAAGAATTGCAACAGCACCCCACCACAGCCAACTTCAATCTAAGCATTTGTGATGAAGCCTTCGAGCAAATTGTCTGCCTGAATATTATAGAAACCAATTGAATTCTTTTTGAAATACGCCATTTGTATTAATGTCCATATCATAAAATCCTAGAATCACTACAGTGCAGAAGGAGGTCATTCGGCCGGTTGAGTCTGCACTGACCCTCTGAAAGAGCATTCCACCCAAGCCCACAGCATTGCTTTATCCCAATAACTCCTTAACCGCATTGTTGATTCACAGAGCCAGGGACCCCGGTTCGATTCCTGCTTGGGTCACTGTCTGTGCGGAGTCTGCACATTCTCCCCGTGTTTGCGTGGGTTTCCTCCAAGTGCTCCGGTTTCCTCCCACAAGTTCCGAAAGATGTTGGGTGAATTGGACATTCTGAATTCTCCCTCAGTGAACCCGACCAGGCACTGGAGTGTGGCGACTTGAAGATTTTCACAGTAACTTCATTGCAGTGTTGATGCAAGCCTACTTGTGTCACGAATAAAGATTATTTATAACCTATCCTACATTCATCTTTGGAAACTACAGGCAATTTAGCATGGCCAATCGACCTAACCTGCACATTTTTGGACTGTGGGAGGAAACAGGAGCAGCCGGAGGAAACCCACGGGGAGAACATGCAAACTCCACACAGACATTCACCCAAGGCCGGAATTGAACCCGGGGCCCTGGCTAACCACTGTGCCAGACCAAATGTTTATGTCCACCAACCCATCTGGAACGATGCTGCTGCATGGTGCCGAGGGAGAATGTGGCACAGTGCCTCTGGCTGCAGGGGATCCTATGGCATCAAGGGAGGGTCTTCAGGGCCCTTCTGTGGCCCAGAGGATGTTCCTTCTGAGGGAGGGGAAACATATGTAAGTCTCAAACCACATTACAAACTCAGGGTTTGTGCATTCCGGTTGCCTCCATGAATAGACATCTGGCTGAGCATAGACATCTGAACGGATGAGAAAGGGGATTTAAAAAAAAAAAGCATTTGTTGTTCATGGGTTGTGGGTTTCGATGGCTGGGCCAGCATTTATTGACCATGCCTGAGGGCATTTAAGAGTCAACCACATTGCTGTGGATCTGGAGTCACATGTGGGCCAGGTAAGAATGACAGATTTCCTTCCCTAGGCACATTAATGAACTAGAGTGTTTTTATGATGATGGTTTCAGAGTCATCAATAAGCTTTTAATTCTATATTTTTTTATTGAATTCAAATTTCAACATCTGCCATTGTAGGATTCAAACCCAGGTCCCAGAGTATTGCTCTGGCTCTCTGGGTTACTAGTCTGGTAACAATACCACTACACCACTGCCTCCCCTAGTTAGTGGACTCCACCCATCAATCTTACAAGCATAATCCGATACCTCTCACACCCTCCACCAGTCTCCTCCATGTGCATTGGATTCTTACCCTCCTCCGAGACCCATGCCTCTCCAAGACCAGTGGACCTGGATCCACGTTTTTTGGGAATCTCGAGGATCTGCTCCTCAGTTAGACAATATGAGCAGGTCGTAGACACCACCACCCGTCCATCCTCACTCTGGCACATTCTGATTCCTTTTCTCCTGTGACTACGATAGTGCTTTCATTAGTGCTTCATCCACATGCCAGAACATATCAACCTCCCTTCAAAAAGAGGCAGGTTCAGGTTCCCATCACACTGTGGCACACCAACCTTTACGTTCATGCCAGCCACCTGGTAAAGTCACACGCTATCTTTAAGGGGCACTGGAAGAGGTACAAATTTAAGCTTGGGATTTTATACCTGTGAGCACCGACAAGCGCTACCACCCACAAACACACCTCTCCACAGTTATATCTAGGTTCAGCAATCTCTCCGGCAAAGTGCAGAAGATTATTGAACCTTTTCCTGCACTGTAGCCAGGTCCTTTGTACAACATCATGGCTACTGGTCTGGCCTGCCACCTCCCTCCAGCCCTTCTTTGTGAATTGAGGTAACCTCCCCTTGCCAGGCTTGCAGTGGAAAATCTCCTGTCGGATCAGGCCTGGGGATGGCCAGCCTGTATGAGGTGGGGTGTGGGGGACTCCAGGACCCTATTTACGTGAGTTAGGGTATTGGAGGAGCTCGGGGGTCGCGTCAGGGTGGCGAGAGAGTAAGGCGATATTTAAAAATGGCACCCTGATCTCTTCCTGCACTGGCGAGCGGGAGCTCCTTAGTGCAATATACGCGACTGAGTGGGCCTCGGCCCCGCTGAGTCGCATTCGATGGCGGGGCCACTCCCAATGCTGAAATAGGACTCTTTTTATTCATTAGGTTGCGTCCAGAATCTTTGAATATTTTTAAGGCAGGAGTAGATAGATTATTCATAAGCAAGAGGCGATGGGTTATCGGGGTAGGCGGGAATTTGGAGTTGAAGTTACAATTGGATCAGCCATGATTTTATTAAATGACAGATCAGGCTCGAGGGGCCGAGTGGCCTCCTCCTGCTCCTAAATCATATGTTCGTATGCTGTACATACTGCAGGCTAACAGGCACACCTGCAGCTGAGTTAACACCAGCAGCAACAGGATGAAACCTATAATGGCCTCAATTAGCAGTGAGGCTCGGAGGGTGGATTACGAAAACTTATTTGGAACCCTGTGGGCATTTGGGTTTAGTACACTTGGATCCAGTTCTGTACGTTGTTGTATAGTGTTTCGGCATTAAGATTAGCGGGTCCCTGATGGGGCCCCTTCGTTTCGGGAGAGGAGTATATCAGGCTGCCCCTTTTCTGCCCAAATGTATTCCATCTGCATGGAGCCTTTTCTGCGCCTCTTTCAGAGGAGGTTGTCAGGATTGGTTCTGCGTGAGCCAGGAAATGGGGTGGTCCTTTCAGCCTATGGTGATGATGTTCACCTCATGTTCATGGACCCTGCTGACCTGTGGAGGATGTGCAAGTGCCAGGCTGTGTACTCTGCTGCGTCCTCTGCCAGTATCAACTGGGCCAAGTGTTCCAGAGTGGTCTGTACGTGATGATGGACGCCCTCCCAGGGGAGCTCAGCTGGAGCAGGACCAGTCTTCTCTACTTGGGAGCCCATCTTTGCCTGGCTGAGGAAACTTGGTTGGCAAATTGGCAGGGGATGGAGACTAAGATCACCGCTCACCTGAGGCGCCTGAACCGGGCTGTTCTGAGTGTTGTCTTGTAGGGGTCGAGTTCTGGTCATAAACCAGCTGATTGCCTCCATGTTTTGAAACTGGCTGGTCATTTTGAACCTCTCCCCCCCCTGGTTTTGTCACAAAAATCCACATAATGCTCATACAATTCTTCTGGCACAAAAGATTGCACTGGGCCGCTGCTCAGATTCTGAGTCTCCCGCTTAGGAAGGTCAGTCAGGCACTGGTATGCCATCATACCCAGATGGCGACCTTCCTCTTCAGACCCTGCAATGATACCACTACATCGAGCCCCCTCCTAGATGGTGTGCAGTGTATTTTTTCAGCCAGAAGCACAGACTGAACAATGATGTGCAGCTCCTCTTCATAGACCTGACAGGTCTTCATAACTCCTTACAGGCATTGCCCGCCTTTTACCAGGACCTACTCAAAGTCTGGAACATGGTCGTCTAGCACCGTAACTTTGCCCTATCTGGAGCAGTGGCTGTTGTCATGGGGCCGCTGCTCAGGAATCCACACCTCCACCAACACCATTTCAGGTGGCTGGCGGAGGGACAGGCTGTGGTAGCTACGGTGACTAGGGTTGGGGACATGCTGGTCGGCAGAGGAGTGGGCCGGATGACGCCCCATGAGTTTGCTCATCAAGTGGCAGTGGGTGCTCAGCTCACAGCCAATGCTATCCGTGACCTCAGAATGGTCTTGCTCGGACCTGATGGCAGTTGTGGTCTCGAGGCGGTGCAGGTGTGCAGTGAACTCCTGTTTGAGCGCACTCCTACTCGGACGGAGTTTCATATTGGCCCCAAGCCCTGAATCCTCCCCCCTCAGGAGCCAGAGTCCCAGAGCCCAAGCTGCCTTTCCAAAGTGCCCATCATGCCCTTTCGCACGGCATGGAGGGATTTCCTGTATGGGCTCCGGCTGCACATCCTTCACATAATTCGTGGCCGGGTGTTGCTGGCGAGGAAGCATGTGGTTTCCACTGTCACCATCGAGCCCTGCCATGCTCACTGAGCAACACAGGGACTGGGATGCTTTATCAACCCCTTTAATCACATTTTAGTTTGATGTTTTAATTTTCATTTGTGATTTGTTTTAGTTAAAGGCAGAATCCCTTTAAGGGGCTGTCCCTTTAACTTGTCTCTCAGTTTATTTGATTTAGTTTACTTGGTTTCAACGCAAAATAATTCGGCCTTCCCACCCAGAATTTAGTTCTGGTGGAGGTGGGAAAGGCATCAGGATTCAGAACCGGTCAGCTGAGGGCGGGCGGCCAGATCAGTAGCTGGCCCACGAGGAGAGACAGAGGGCAACCCGCCTGTGCATAATTAATGAGCTTCCAAATGCAGAATCTGACGCGGGATCCCACTGATGCACTATCTATTACGCAATTGTCCCAGAGCGGGGGTTGCGGTGGGGTGTGACAAAGTGTGGTTTACAGTCCGCGCAGACCTGGCAGTCTCTGGTGATCGCCCTGACTTCCTCGATGGAGTAGGGCAGGTTGCGGGCCTTGATGAAATGATAAAAACGTGTGACCCCTGGGTGACAGAGGTTGTCGTGCAGGGTCCGGAGTCGGTCCACTTGTGCGCTGGCACATGTATCTCGGGATAGGGCATCGGGGGGCTTGTTGAGCTTACCGGGGCGATACAAGATCTCGTAGTTATAGGTGGAGAGCTCAATCCTCCACCTCAAGATTTTATCGTTTTTGATCTTGCCCCGCTGTGTGTTATTAAATATGAAGGCAACCGACCGTTGGTCAGTGAGGAGAGTGAATCTCCTGCCAGCTAGGTAATGCCTCCAATGCCACACAGCTTCAATGTTGGCTTGAGCCTCTTTTTCGATGGAGGAGTGCCGAATTTCAGAGGCATGGGGGGTGTGGGAAAAGAATGCCACGGGCCTGCCTGCCTGGTTGAGGGTGGCAGCCAGAGTGACGTCTGATGCACCGCTCTCGACTTGGAATGGTAACGTCTCGTTGACCGCGTGCATCGCGGCCTTGGCGATGTCAGCCTTAATACGGTTGAAGGCCTGGTGAGCCTCGGCCGTCAGGGGAAAAACAGTGGATTGAATGAGCGGGCGGGCCTTGTCCGCATATTTTGGGACCCACTGGGCGTAACACGAAAAGAACCCCAGGCATCGTTTGAGGGCCTTGGAGCAGTGGGGGAGGGGGAGTTCCTTGAGGGGGCGCATGCAATTGGGGTCGGGCCCCAGAACTCCGTTCTGGACCACATGGCCGAGAATGGCTAAGTGGTTCGTGCTGAACCCGCACTTCTCCTTGTTATACATGAGGTTGAGGAGAGTGGCGGTGTGGAGAAATTTGGCAAGGTTGGCGTCATGGTCCTGCTGATCATGGCCGCAGATGGTGACATTGTCCAGGTACGGGAAAGTGGCCTTCAGACCGTACCGGTCAACCATTCGGTCCATCTCCCGTTGGAAGACCGAGACCCCGTTGGTGACGCCGAAGGGAACCCTAAGAAAGTGGTAAAGGCGGCCGTCTGCTTCGAACGCAGTGTATGGGCAGTCTGCCTTGCGAATGGGGAGCTGGTGGTAGGCAGATTTCAGGTCCACTGTCGAGACAACCCGGTACTGTGCAATCTGATTGACCATATCAGATATACGTGGGAGGGGGTACACGTCGAGCTGCATGTACCGATTGATGGTGTGACTGTGATCAACGACCATTCTGTTTTTCTCCCCTGTTTTGACCACTACCACTTGGGCTCTCCAGGGGCTGTTGCTGGCCTCGTGATACCTTCCCGAAGCAGCCACTGGACTTCAGACCTGATGAAGGTCCTGTCCTGGGCGCTGTACCGTCTGCTCCTGGTAGCGATGGGTTTACAATCCGGGGTAAGGTTTGCAAAAAGGGAAGGTGGGTCGACCTTAAGGGTCGCGAGGCCGCACATGGTAAGGGGTGGTAGGGGCCCGCCGAATTTTAGGGTTAGGCTCTGGAGGTTGCACTGGAAGGCCAGGCCGAGTAGCAAGACAGCGCAGTGGTGGGGAGGATGTTGGGGTGGAAGACGCTGAACTCCACACCCTGGGCAGTGAGAGTGGCGATGCAGTACCCCCGGATCGCCACGGAGTGGGATCCGGAGGCCAGGGAGATTCTCTTGTTAGCGGGGTGCAGTATTACCGTATCGGGGTGAATTAAGCTCTCAGTGCTCCTGGAGTCCAGTAGGCAGGAGATCTCGTGCCCGTTAACTTTCACTTTAGTTGAAGCAGTGCGCGAGGTTGTGTGGTCGATACTAGTCAATCGTGACCGAGGCGCGACGTGGCTGGTCGTTGGCGGTTGCAGGCGATGAGCGGCCGGATGAAGTGCACGACGGGCAAGGGTCCTGAGTCAGGTAAGATGGCGGCACCCACAGGCCGCACGTGTCGTGAGGAAGGCAAGATGGCGCCGCCCTGGGGCTGCATGTGTCGTGAGGAAGGCAAGACGGCGGCGCCCGTTGGTCCTGGGAGGAACAAGATGGCGGCGCCCACTGGCCACACGTGGGGGGTGCCGGGACAATAGCGGCGCTTGAGCGGGCCTGGCACACTGCAGCAAAATGTCCCTTCTTGCCACAGGTCTTGCAGAGTGCGCTCCGCGCCGGGCAGCGCTCTCGAGGGTGTTTTGACTGCCCACAGAAGTAGCATTTGGGCCCCCCGAGGTTGGTTGGCTGCCGCGTGGCACAGGCATGGGGTTGGCTGAGGGCGGTCGCTGATGGGGTCCCCGAGTGGCAACCGTCTGTGGAGTCTACGATGCACAGGGGGGATGGGCGGCCGGGGGCATAGGCCTGAATGTTGCATGGTGCGACCGTACGTGAGAGCGCTAGTTTTATAGCCGGCGCGAGGTCGAGTGGGGCCCCCTCTAAGAGGCGCTGGCGGATGTAGTCAGACCCTATGCCCGTAACAAATGTGTCTCTCATTAGCAAATTCGAGTGTTCCATGGCCGAAACAACCTGACAGTCACAGTCTCTAACTGGGCGAGCAGGGCGCGCCAGAAATCTTCCACCGACTCACCGGGAAGTTGGCGCCGTGTGGGGAGGAGGTGCCTGGCGTAGATTTTGTTAGTCCGCTCAGCGTAGTTTTCCTTCAGTAGCGCCATGGCCGCTGTGTAAGTCGGCGCATCCTGGACGAGGGGAAAGATGTTGGAGCTCAGCCGCGTGTAAAGGATCTGGAGCTTCTGTGCTTCTGGAATTGTGTCTGGCGCAGACCCGATGTACGCTTCAAAACAGGCTAGCCAATGTTAAAAGTCCTTTTTGCCGTTGTCTGCTTGAGGATGCAGCTACAGGCGATCCGGCTTGATGCGGAGGTCCATCTCTGAAAACTCAGTGTAATAAATTGATGCACTATCAATTACGACGAGACGAGAGTAGAATGTAATCGAGGCTTTATTACACTGAGATGTGTGGCCTCTTACAGCAGCTGACGAAATGGCTGCTGTGCGGGGAGCACACCTTTTTATACTCCGCCTACTGGGCGGAGCCAGCAGGCAGTGATCTACCCCCGTACCTGTAGTACAGGGTACTTACCATAAAGCACCTAGATCAACATCCTATATATACAATATATACATCAGTGGTGACTACCACGCCCACTGTTCTGGTTGTTTGAACAGGCCCAGCCGGAGCCATCCGCCATCGCATTTACGTCTCAAAATAGGAGAATTCCACCCATTGTTACTGCTCCCCAATCTCCATTCACGCTGATTTAAACTTCTTCAACCTCTTATTGAGAGATCCACACTCCCTTTCAATGCCATTCTTGTTAAGGCATTTTAAATTAGTATTTAGTTTGTTACCACCAGACGTTTAAAAAATATCTGACTCTTCCCTGAATTCTTTCATTTATTAATGTAATTCAAGTAGGAAATGCACGAATCAGTGTCATTATATATTCAAAATAAAATGTGGCACAAGATATCATTATTCTCCCCAAAAAGACGTGTGGCTTCACATTCCACACAATCTATCTGCTGAATTCTTCTACTTCATTCCTTTAGTGAATTGCATATTCCTTTTGACAGTCTAATGATATCCATCGAATCTACGTGGTACAGATTATCTCCATCAGTGATACCTGAGCTGTTATATTATATTTTGAATTGTTATGGCTAAATAAACAGATTGTTAATGCCTAATTAAGATTTGTTTGACAATTGGGAGTGTACATCAAGACCTTTTAAGACAGTAATAAATTGCAGACACATCCTTGTGGTATTTGACAAGAATGGCCTGTCTGTTTCTTAATTCCACAGAGGGGAAAGATTATAACAGATGTCAAGTATCTAAACTCAGTGCAGCTCATAAAAATACTTGGAGCCACAAAACAGCGCATTTTCCTATCATGTCTGATTAACAAAGCTCTGATTCGTTTTATGACAGGCAGATAGTATACAGATAATGTTGGTAAGTTGAATGGATTCAAGGTCTGTTACTGCACCAGCACTTCAGAGAATGTGAGTTGCAAACCCACCACAGCAGTTTGAGAAATTAAGTGCAGTTTAAACTGATAGGGGCTGGTTTCGCACACTGGGCTAAATCGCAGGCTTTTAAAGCAGACCAAGGCAGGCCAGTAGCACGGTTCAATTCCCGTACCAGCCTCCCCGAACAGGTGCCGGAATGTGGCGACTAGGGGCTTTTCACAGTAACTTCATTGAAGCCTACTCGTGACAATAAGCAATTTTCATTTCATTTAATTTCAAAATAAATAAATTGGAAGGAAAGAAAACGGCGGCAGTAAAACTGACCATGGAACTGTTGGATTGCCGTCTTCGACTAAAATGATGGGATGGGATTTTCCAGTCCCGCCTCATTCAGGCATTTCCCCAGGCTGGGCAGGACAATTTAGAGAGCCATTGGGTGGGATTTTCCACTCCAGCCTTCCCCGAGACTGGAAATTCCCCACCCCTCCCGAGGTAAATGGACCTTTCAATGGTCCGTCAGATTTTCCATTCCGCGCGCAACGATTCCCGCGATGGGCGGAACTGGACTTAACAGCCCTACCGATTTTCCCGTCTTGCCCACGACTATGGCTACCTTCCCATAGGAAACATAATCCACAATTAAGTAATGATAAAGGTAATAGAAGGGGAGTTGCTCGTCAATGAGGCAAGTATGAGACTACAAACGTTAAAGGAGAAATAGTAACAGGGATGGCAACCAAAAAAATAAGGCTGAGAAGTCAAGTCTTAAAGCTGGCTTTCAAATATTGGCTATTTGTGACTTAGGCAAATTGAAAATTTATGATCACCCACGAAATCTGAGCCGACAAGATAAATGAGGATAAATCAGCATTACTAGTAAAGTGATTATAAAATAATCCATCCTAATCATGCTTTTCCATTGAGTGAGTATCTAGGAATACTGGGCGGGATTCTCTGTTCCTGAGGCTAAGTCACGTTTCTCGACATCGTCAACTTGGTCTCAGGATCAGCAATTCTGGCCCCTACAGGGGGGCCAGCACGGCAGTGGAGCGACCCATGCGGGTCCAGCTGCTGATCCCGGCGTCAACTGGGCACCGCGGAGTCCGCGCAGTGGCACCGGCGCCAGCCCCGGCCCAACATGGCGCAGGGCTAAAGGAGCCGGTGCGGAAGAAATGAGGCCCCCCCTGCCCAAGAGGCCAACCCGCCGATCGGTGGAACCCCCCCCCCCCCCCCCCCCACGGGCCGAGGTCCTGCCGGGTAAGACCACAGGTGGACGGCGTCGGCAGGACTCGGGTTTTTTGCTACGGCTGCTCGGCCCATCACGGGCCGAAAGTCGCCAACTGGAGCTGCGCCGACCATGCTGGCGCCAATGCCGCCGATTCTCCGCAGAGCAGAGAATCATGTCCTGGCCCCGGGCTGAGAGAATCCCGCCAACTAATTCCCAATGAAAAGGAAAATATATTGCTTCAATTGTAAGGACCCTTCTTGTTGATTCCCTATTTTCCCATCTCTTTTACTTTGTGGTTATCATTTTGATCCATGGATGTTTAATGGATATTTACCTTTAAATCGAGCAGAGGTAGTGAGTAACGCAAAAGTTGCAAAATAGGACACTTTTGAACAGCAGAACTCAGACTTTTTGGCACTCGAGAGTTGGAAGGGATCTGGTTCGATTGGTTGGCTGGTAGGCAATGGATTGGCCAAAGGCCATATTCTGCCTTTTTCTGGCTGAAATTTCTCAGCCCTTCCTACTGGTGGAATCTTCTGGTCCTGCTGGAGACAACCTCCCCTCACCCTTCACCCCCCCCACCTCCCCCCCTCCCCCCCCCCCCCCCCCCCCACCTCCCCACCTCCCTCCATGGCGCATTCCCCAGCGGGCGACGGTGTGGGGCATGAAAAACCCCTTAGAAGGGACCAGAAGATTGTGGGGGAGGGGGATGGAGTCAAGTCCTCTGTCTACATGTTACCATTCTGAAGCTAGGTTGCCAATTTCTCCTCTGCCCACAGAATCTTGACTGATTGTAATTACACTGCCATTTCCTATTATGGTTTGTCGCTTTACACTTTGGCCTCAATCCCTCCAAATCTATGATAAATTAAATGCAACTTGCTGCAGGAAAACAGGTAGTTTTCACCCTGTAGTAATCCAAATACGGAATGAGATAGGAGAGCCAGAACCCGATTATCTGGATGTACTTAATAGATCAATACCTATTGGATGTTATTGAGGATGATTCGATGCATGTTTATTTATTGGGCACATTTATTGGGAGCTATGGTATGGGAAAATGTTTTTTTCAAATATTATCATTGCTGGATGCTCATCATTGCTATTAATTTAACCTTAGAACCCCCCACTGGTTTTTAAAACTTATTATGCATCTAAGCACTTTATCTAAAGAATCTAACATTACACAATGGGCCCAGAACATATTATCCATCAGTCATTTACAATTCCTCTTGTCTGAATCACAAGGGGTAAGTTTTATATTTTAAAATATCCTGAACATCCAACCTGTATTTATTTAATATGGAGTAAAATAGGATTTAAGATGTATTCTGACTAATACCTATTGTAGAATGGGTAATCATGTGCATATTGGCATGAGCTGTACACAGAAGGTGACATGTTGGTTTTGATGCATCACACTGAATCATCCTCACGACAATCGGCGCAACATCAATACGTTCCACCCCTCAATTATCCTGCTCCTGAAAGCAATAATGTTGCTGCCATTTAGTAAAAGAATTAGGAGTCACCAACAGAACTAGGCCCTTCCTCTTGACTTCCTCTCTGGGATTTTATAATTGTGTTGCTCGTTTTAGTGAAAATCAACCAGCAAGAGAGAAGAGTGTTGAGCATCTTCGAATTGCTTAAACGTCGCTCATAATTGGGATGAAAGTGACAGTGGCTGCACAGCCGTGTGGAACAAAGGCTACAGAATTAATAGCATTATGGGTGGATGTCAGTGGAGAAAAGCTCATTTGAATGACGCTGCTGTAGAAGGGGGAGGGCCTGAATATGAAGTCAGCGCTTCAATGCTGAATGGCTCTACGATGGAGGAGCCTTGTACATCCATATGAGTCATAATGACAGCTACTGTCCCTTTAACCGAGCAGTTCCTTTAGCTCCAGGAACACAAGCGCCTTACTTCCAGAACGAGAGTACTCCTTACTCAGTGATGATAGCACAATTAAAGGTCAGCAGTTCATCCAGGGGTGGTTTCAGTGGCTATGGTTGGAATTCCTGTCTTATCGGAGGACGGAGATTTCCAATGGAAAATGCTGAGCATATTGCAGTAGGCCCATGGAACAGAGTGACTGAGCACAGGTGGCAGCATGACCCCGAAGTCGAGAAATACAGACCAACTGGATAGAATATTGGAGGATGGGTTCTATCAGGTGTCCATTGCAGGGCCAATTTCTAAAAGCAGAGCACTAGCACAAAACTGCTCAGGTCTTCCACAAACAGCTGCTCTGGCTGTAGACTGTGAGTATGCAGGAACACGAGAATTAGAAGCAGGAGTCAGCCATTCGTCCCCTCGAGCCTGCCCTGCCATTCGCTAAGATCATGACTGATCTGACTGACCTCAACTCCACATTCCTATCTGTCCCACCCCCACCCCATAGCCCTTGACTCGTGTGTGTGATGTTCTCTGTTTTGTCTATCAGGATGTCTTGAGCACGTAGTTTTGAACAGAGAACATCAACACTAAGTAAATGAACAAAGCCGATTTATTTACACTTCAATAACATTCAAGCAAGTCCCAAGGTAAAAATTCTTAAATTAAACTGTACGATACCTCTAACTACAGAACTCTACACTATGCAACTAATCTCTCTCATGCCGAAATACCTTCTCCCAGAATCCCAGGAGTCACATGATATTTATATGACTGCTCCTCATCTCCATTTGGTGGTGAGAAGTATTAACGTCAAATTGTTAACCATTTGTATTCCTTACAATATACATATTGTTACACCGTGTTGATCAAAAAAATTGTCCAACTCAGCCTTGAACATATTCAATTGCCCAGCTCTCTGGGGAAGAGAATTCTGCAGATTAGTCATCCTCTGAGAGAAAATATTTCTCCGCATCTCAGTCTTAAATGGGAGTTCCTTCATTTCTAAACCGTATCCCCTACTTCCTACAAGGAGAAGCATCCTTTCAGTATCTACCCTGTCAAGGTCCCTCAGAATATGTGTCTCAGTAAGATCACCTCTCATTTTTCTAAATTCCAATGGATACAGTCCCAACCTGCTCAACATTTCCTCAGAAAACAATCCCTTCACCCCAGGAATCAGTCAAGTGGACATTCTCTGAACTGCGTCTAATGCAATGATATCCCTTCTAAAAAGCTCGAAAGGAGTTGGCTTTCACTCAGAGAGGGAGGAGTTACACCCTCAAACTGGATATGGTATTGGGAACGGATGGGTGTCTCCATAATTTGGGTACAGTTCTGTGGGTATCTGACCATGATGGACTCCCTTGCAGCTCTGGTGAAATGCCTGCACATCAATCATTATACTTTTCTTTGACTCAGAGCATTTTTCGAGAACACTTACTGCAGTATCATACGTGGACTTGACTCCTGTGAACTGATCAAATATTTGCTTGCTTTCTCCTCCAAGACAATGTACTAGTCTCCCCTTCTTGCAGATCGCTGCTCCCTCTAGATTGTCCATCCCCTTAGTGAGCAAGTAGCTGTTTTGTGCCTCAGAGATATGCAGAGATAATACACACACGCACACGCAAACACACACCAGGTTTGTGTGTGCAACAGGAGATTTATTTACAAGTGCTCTTCAAAATGTCCACTCTCATGCTTCCTGCTTCTTGCTTCAATTTATTTTCTCTTTCTCTGTAACCACACCCAGCTTTGACCAACAACACACAAAAACACGGAACAAGAGACGATGCGCAATCTTATTTGTTTTCACTACTTATCCAGAAATTGGAAAATTGGAATGCCTCAAAATAATAGTTTAATAGTTGGTATTTTTATCAGCAGGTTTTGCAGTATAATGATAAAGCACAATGCTGGGTGTGACTGTACCACTTGATTCATTCTTGGGATGTGAAAATGTTACTGGAAGGTCAACACTTATTGCCAATCCCTAACTGTCCAAGAACTGAGTGGCTTAGTAAACCATTTCAGTGGGACGTCCAGAGTCAGCCTCATTGCTGGACTCGAGGCCAGACTGGGTAAAGAGAGCTGATTTTCTCCCTTAAAGGAGATCTTTTCTTCAGATATTTTGCCGTTTAGAGTTTATTATTTAGGATAATTTTTAATCTTCATGATTCGTTGTTTGGCAGGATGCACTTTGGGTGGGTAAGCACTCAGACATCACATAGGGTGTAATTCTCCCAAAGGAAAACATTGTCCCCCAGTGAGCACGTTTAGCCACATGTTTCCCGGCACTTGCAGCTGACTCGCGTTGAATAAGGGACTGAATGAGGACATGCAGCCGAGGCTGCACATAGGCCTGTTTCTTACAGTGGGGATTTCCACTCACCGGAACTCCTCATTATATTAAGAGATCGGGACACCATTTCTAAATGGCACCCCGATCTCCAAGGCCCCCGAAAGAAACCCCGACCTCCCCCCATCCTGAACACAATATGAGAGGGACCCCAGCAATCCGCCCCAACACCCACACCAGACAGCCCTGGCAGTGCCATCCAGGCAGTGCCAGGCTGCCACCCAGGTGTTACTGCCAGGGAGCCCAGGTGGCACCTTAGCCGTGCCAGGACACCACACTGCCCAAAAGGCATGCAGCTGGGGGTCTCCGATCCCCTTAGAGACCCCAATAAATGCCATTCTGCCTGGTCCCTGTTTGTGGAGACCAGTACCAAATGGCACTCGGCTGATGTCCCCAAGGCAAAGGAGTTGAATCCCAAAGCCTCAGGTACCTCGGGAATCACACATTAGATAAGACTTATGGCCTCGCTCTAATATGCAGATTTGCTAAAAAGTGATTCCGCCCATTGGGGGTGGGATTCACATTGCAGCATCTCACGATATTGCATTGACTCTCACGAGGCGTTTCAAGCTGGGTAGATCCCGGAACGGGGTCTCCCGGCTTTCAACAGCTATGCTGTGCTGCAGCGAGTTGCTTTGTCGGTGCAGCGTGGCTGTAGGATCGCGCCCGTAATTTATAAAAGTTTGGAAGTTTATTGCAGAGTTACTTAAGATCAATACATTCAAAAATTTATTTTATGGAAAAGTTCAGAGTGCTGTTTTGAGGAATGCTGTTAAAGAACATTAAAGGACAGTAACGAACAAAGAACAGTACAGCACAGTAACAGGCCCTTCGGCCCTCCAAGCATGCACAGATCATGATGCCTGTCTGATCTTTATTATTACATTTTTCTTTTTGGAAATTTAGAGGTATTTGTCAAGATGCCTTCTTAAACGTCGCTATTGTATCTGCTTCCACCACATCCCTCGGCAACGCGTTCCAGGCACTCACCACCTGCTGTGTAAAAAAACCTATCTCACACATCTCCTCTAAACTTTCTACCTCTCACCTTAAACCTGTGTACCCCAGTAATTTATTTTTCCATCATGAGAAAAAGCATCCACCTATCCACTCTGCTTATGCCCCATAATTTTGGAATTACGTCATTACATTGAAAACCACCTGAGTTTATCCAACCTCTCCTCATAGCTAATACCCTCCAGACCAGGCAACATCCTCGGAAACCACTTCTGTGCCCTCTCCAAAGCCTCCACACCCTTTTGGTAGTGTGACGACCAGAATTGAACGCAATATTCTGAATGCAGCCTAACTAAGGTTCTGCACAGCTTCTGCATGACTTGCCAGATGGGTTTTTACAACAAACCAGGATGAGACTTGCATTTTATTCCAGATTTATTAATTAATTGAGTTTAAATTCCTCAGTTGCCATGGCAGCATTTGAGCTCATGTCTCCAGAGCATTCACACAAGTCTACAGATTACTGGCCCACTAACATTATCACTTTGCCAACACCCCCCACAATAAAGAACACAGATAACTGTGGGTTAAATCTAAACTTTCCTCCCAACATCAATTACATCGGAACTTATTTATTTTATGATAATGAATGCAGTTATTAGTCTCAACTTGTGATAACTTGATAAATACATTAATACATGGGCGAGATTCTCTGTTCCCCCAGTCGCGTGTATCTCAGCGGTCTGTCATTCACTGGTGGTGGGATTCTCTCTTCCTGCTGCTTGTCAATGGGATTTCCCATTGAAGCCGCCCACATCGTTGGGAAACCACGGGCGGGGGTGCGCTGCCAGCGGGAACAGAGAATCCCAATGGCCGGAGAATTCTAGCCCATTATTAATAGTTAAATACATTGAGATATTGCATGATCTTATTGCAGCAATGGAAGTCCTTGCTGACTGTATCCTGGTGTAGGTGCCAGGCAGTGGACACCTGAGGCCTTTGGGTATGACCCTGTCAATCTTTCATTTAAATATGAATGACTGGTACCCACATGGTTGTACATTGCAGCGCAGGACGATTAATTGCTGTAGGTTGTTGGCTATAAGTGTAATCCAGGTGGGATGAAGATGAAGATCCCCTTGTCTCCTTTTGAATGCACACTCCTTTCAAAATAAAAACTAAATTCTTCAACTAAATCCTCTGGAGTGTTGGCCACAATCTTCAGCCTGGACTCAAGAGGTGGAATCCTCACCTGTCATTTGATTCACAGGTACAAGGATTGCTTGCCTCCAAGAATCTGCCAGATCCGTACAAGGTTGGACATGGGAAGCACAATCCTCAGTCCCACTGCCTGCTGCAGCAGCAGCCTTGTGCGCGTCAGGCAGAAGGCCCGTCTCTTACACGGCATGATTGGTATTTTGGTACACTGGGCCTTCTACCAAACCCGTGCCATGGTGACGGTGGGAGTATGCTTGTAGGGTCATGGATTTTCAGTTCCTAGATGAGTTAATAATCCTTCTGAGTAAACTGGAACTCAGTTTATTAACAGAATGAAGGGTGCAATTAATGCATTGGGTAAATTGAAACGGTAATACAGTGAAAATGTTCAGAGTTAACAGCATTCCCCACATCGTTCCTCAAAGCAGAGAAATCTTATCTACACCGATAATAGTTAATTCATTTGATATTCCTCTGCTTCCTATTCTAAAATAGTGTTCATTTTAAATAGGTTAATAGCCGCATTAAAATGGCAAATCGAGGAATGTCATAAACTTATTGTGCATTTATTTGTTGCTATAGAAATGTCAAGCCTTAAAGTTCGAAAGCCAAAGAGTAGCTTTGAAACTTACACAGTATAAGTGCACCAATTCTTATTGAGTCCAAGGAGAAACGGTGGGACTGGGTAACAACTTGCATTCAACAAGCTTCTGTTCATGGAAGTTTGAGTCTATTTAAAAAGATATATACTTTAAAACAAAAATAAATTAGTTCTTGAAATACCATTTTGGTTTCTCACAGCACAGAGCCAAGTACACGTATCGGGTCTCCCCTCCGGGAGCATGGGATTAGCCAGTGACCTTAGCAGTGTTAGACATGTTCATTAAACCTCAAGGCTACTGTCTCCCCAGTGCATATGGTGAAAGAAACTGCCTCAAAACTAATCTGGATAAGTGCACGAGGGTTAGTAAATGTTAGGGTAGGAGAACCGTTCTTAGAAACTAGAATATTGTTTACTTTGAACTGACTCTACTGCATAGGAAATCCCTGTCACCCTTTTGAATAATAAACCTTGAGCTCTGAGCTAGACCAGACATGCGGCAGAAAGAACATCTTTCACTCTAAGCTCACTGGAGTAAGGAAGTGATGAAGGGGCAATGGGGAAATTAGGACAAATTACCCAAACAGCAGTATTTTGTCAAAAAAGAAAATGGTACTCCTGCAGGTCAAGAATGGTTGCATAATGTGAACAAAAAAACAATTCATTACTCAGATTGTTCTGCAATTTGAATGTTGCAGCTTCTCAATGAGTATTATCTATTAGAATTTATAATGCTGGATGTTATACAAAGTGCTTTGGACACTACAGAATACTCTTTGTTACTGTAGCACAGCAATTTATTTTTTTTGCTAAATAAAATGATTCAATTTCCACAACAATACTAAATTAATCTTGGACAATGATTTTCCAAAGATCTCCAAATAGCTTTTAATCTTGTACGATATCTGTCCAGCAATTCTGAGACAAGGGTTAACAATGTTTCCCAAATAGTGCCTCAAAGCAGCTTTCTGAATTTCCGTCAGAAAATACATTTTCAATTTAATACTTTAAGTCACTCACTGATAGACGCCAATATTGTAATAAACTATGGGTTGTGTGAGTGCTTACCCACCCTGGGTGGATCCTGCTGAGCTATGACTGCGCAAGTATATAGAAAAGGACTAAATAACAAATCCTAAATGGCAAAACAAAACCTGTGCAAGACTTTTAAATTTTAGCTTTTCACAAGATCAGGAGATAATTACAGATGAGGAAGGCCCATCTTAAGTCATACAGAGAAATCTTAAGGACTCCCATTATGGTATCTGATGGTAAACGATTCCCAGATTTTGGCCTCTGCTGCTCAATGTGGAAATTTATTCCGCACATTGATCATTTTTTTATGTGAAGAGGGTTTCCTGAAATCAATCTTGAAATTACCTTCTCGGGTTTAAAGTTGCCTCTCTTTGTACTTCTGTACGCTTTAAATATTTGGAAATTAACTTTCTGAATGTAACGTGATTTTACAAAGATCCCTCCGACGAGGCTGAAAAGGTCAAATTTCTCTCGCAGCCACATCGGAAAATATTTCAGAATTGCTCTGGATAAACAAACAAAGAAAACATGACCTTTAAGTCAATAGTGTGACCAATGATCAGGTGACCCAGGGAGCTTATCCTGCAAGTAACGGAGATCTGAATTGGCTTCATGACAATTAGCTTCAGAATCATTGGGGTAATGTGGGGCAAAATCACCCTGGATTGCTGCTCCTGACCATTGGTGAAAGTACCCTTTGGGAGTTAATATCAGATGATAAATAGGCCATGCTTTAATTATAATGTTTCCCGTGGAAAAATAACCTTTTAGCGCATGTGCTCAAGGTTCAGTATTAATGTGAAGCTGGTGAGGTGCTGATAGAGAAACTAGCACCTTCAAGGAAAGTTATTAGAGATGAAAAACGCTAAGGAGCCAAAAGCACTGACAGTATAATGCTGTGTGGGAGTGAAGAATGCACTGTGGGAGAGGGTACTCAGAGTGTAACATTGTGAGAGTATAGCGTTTACATTCAAATGAATAACACCTTGGTTCACTTAGCGGGATTCCTCTCAGTTCGAAGCAACCTCACCTCTGAGTCTGTAGGTTGTCATCTCAAGCCCCACTCCAGGACTTGATAATGTAGGCTCAGCTGTTGCTTCTGTGCTAATATATTGTATTGAAGGATGTCATCTTCTCAATGAAGCATTACATGCAAGTCCTTTTCTGCCATATGATGGACATAAATGCTCAATTGGTTCCATTTGAAATATATTGGTGCTTTTCTGCTGTTCAATTCAACCTTGCTGTCTCACTTAATGACACCGTTACTAGATTAAGTGATTATTCAATTGTGGGATCTTGCTACGTGAAAATTTCATTTCTCCAAACTATCATGACCGTCTTTCAAAAGTAGTTCATTACATGAAAGGAGACTTGGGACACCCTGAGGACAGGAGGACAAGGACAGCAGGCACATGGGAACGCCACCACCTGGAGGTTCCCCTCCAAGCCACGCACTACCCTGACTTGGAAATATCTCGTCGTTCTTTCACTGTCACTGGGTCAGAATCCTGGAACTCCCTCCCTAACGACACTGTGAGTGCACCTACAGCACAGGGACTGCAGCGGTTCGAGAAGGTGGCTCACCATCACCTTCTCAAGGGAAATTATCGATGGACAACAAATGCTGGCCTAGCCAGCGACACTCATATTACATGAAAGAATGATTTTTAAACAAAAAGATGCAAAGGTGCATACTTTTTCTACTAATAATCACTCTTATTAGTCAGTATCTTCATTGCAGTCAATATAAGCCTACTTGTGACACTAATAAAGATTATTATTATATAATGAGGGTGGCATGGTAGCATAGTGGTTAACACTGTTGCTTCACAGCTTCAGGGTCCCAGGTTCGATTCCCGGCTTGGGTTACTGGCTGTGCGGAATCTGCATGTTCTCTCCGTGTCTGCGTGGGTTTCCTCCGGGTGCTCCGGTTTCCTCCCACAGTCAAAAAGATGTGCAGGTTAGGTGGATTGGCCATGCTAAATTGCCCTTAGTGTCCAAAAAGGATAGGTGGTGTTATGGGGTTATGGGAACAGGGTGGAGGTGTGGGCTTAAGTAGGGTGCTCTTTCCAAGGGCCGGTGCAGACTCGATGGGCCGAATGGCCTTCTTCTGCACTGTAAATTCTGTGATTCTATGATAATACTTTATTCTGTAACACGGTAGTTAATTAAGTGTTTTCATTTTAGAAAGATAGTAAAAGATTATTGCTGCAATATGTTGATTATGTAAGACACAAGAAGTGAGGTCAGCAGGGTCCGTTCTTCCCATTCAATTGGGGAACATACTTTCTATCTACCATGTAAAAAAAGATACCTACAAGTCCAATAGCTGTGCACTGTAAGTAAGCGATCTTAGCTCGTTATTTTTTTAGCTAGATTGTTCATTTTTGAATTTATACTTTTGTTTTATGTTCCAGTTTTTCATAACTCATTAACTTAAGCTTGGCTTACTCGTATTATTTTTGTCTTGAACTTCATTCCATTTATTTCTCCTTTCAAAACTTATGCACATTTACATAAGGTTGTCTCCATAAACACCAGTGCATGCTTTATTCTCCATCTGTTGCCTGCACTCAATCTATCTCCTTCCTTCTTTGATTTTAAGGTTTTGCCTCGGTCTTTGACTTCTGTTTAGCCATTAACTTCCTGTTCGGATTTACCGAGAAACCGTGGGCTGGATTCTCCGATTTTGAGACTATGTCCGGAGGAAATGTCTAGTTTTACAATGGAAAAATCGGCAAGGCCCCAGCACCGATCCTCCGACCAGTGAGGGGCTAGCAGCTGCGCCACCTAAAATGCACGGCCTTCCCGATATAATTGCCGAGAGAATTGCCGGATCATGGCACATGTGCACGGCGACCGCTGTAGGTCGTCGCCGTGCACATGCGCGACCACAGACCCGGCAATTCCTTTTAATTGAAGGTGTATTTATTTGCTTTTCCCATCCTCAGGACTTTCCCAAAGTATTGCACGAACAACCAGCAAGTCCAACTGAAGTTACTGTTGGCCAAGTGGATGTGGCAGCCAATTTGTAGTTCCTCAAACAGCGATTAGATAGATGATCAGTCAGTAATGTTGACTACAAGGTAAAGCCTAGCTGGGACACTGGGGCAACCATTCTTCATCGAGTACACCCCGACAGACAGATAGGGCCTGAGTTTGCTGTCACCTCCAGTCCAGCATCCCTCAGTATTAAAGTAAATAGTCAGCTGTAACGTGTTCAAGTGTCCAGAGCAGGGCCCTGAACCTACACCAGTTATTCAGTGTCAAGAATATACCCTTGTCTTGTCAATAAGACTGTTTAAGGTCTACTCAGAAACTCCTACTGCATTAGTTACCTCATGTTCATGGCAATGTATGCTACTTGAGTATCTTCTCCATATTCATTCACTAGTCACATCAATGTTGTCAGTTATATTTGCCCTTTCATTGCTTAAGTCCGTAAAGTACATGATACCTATTGTACAAACATTTATGTCAAATTCTGTTCTTTTAATGGACACTTTAGCCACATTTAAAAATAGTAGACCAAGAAAAGGATTTGATAAAAATACATTAGAAACTCAAATGATAATATCATATGATGTTATTTCCAGGCTTATTGTTTTGAGAGGCCTTAGAGAATGCACAAGAAAACATCAGCACTCATGAACATTTTGCTGCCATCTCACATCCCTCTTGTCGTAAGTCTCTGTCCCATTTTTAACTGTAGAGTTGAGTTTTTCAATTTAAGCGTTCTCCTCCCTTTCTACAATGTTTTGTTTATTTGGTTCCAAATTAATCAAAATTCAGCCCATTACTTCTAACGGATAGGCCTCTCCATAAACATGACCCAAATACTAATAAAACCCATCCCTTCCTCTTCAACCTCTCATTATGGTTAATTTCCTGTTCAATCTCTCAACACTGAAAGGAGCACAGAACATTATATTTCCTTTGCCTCATCGTCTCGAAACATCTTTATCCTTTCTCTGTTCCTTCAGTTCCTCAGACTGCTTGTGGAAATACCGTTGATGCTCATATGTAACATGTCGACTGCTCCTTTTAACTTATTCGGCGATATTGGTTGTTGGGTTTATTGCCTTCTCTTGCACATTTATTTCTCCACTGGCGCCACAATCGAATTTCCCGCTGGAATCGTTTTTTGTGACTCCGTGAAATAACTCCTCTTGCCTGCAGCTTTACACAATTCTAACATCGTCCAGCCTCTTAGCTTTGTGGCCTCAGCACTTCCATAACAATTTGAAACACTTATCACGTTGCTCTTCATTCCTCACATCATAAAATTGACTTTACTCATGGCTTGCCGATTCTCTGACTATTTGGGCACATCGTCGCTGGACCCCATGATCCACGTCAAAGGACTGAGTTTCCCCTAGTTCATCAGTGAACGGGAGGCATATCTAGAAGTAAGTGGTCATTGTCTACCCCCCCTCCCCCCATGCCAGCCAATTAACGGCCACCCATCCTGGAGCCAGCCAACAGCTTCGGGAGATGGTGGGCAAGGCCGGATGTCCAGCAGTCGGGCACTGACCCGGAAGGAGGCCACTGCATTGGGACTGTGGCAGCTGCACCAGTTTCTAAGCATTCAATACTTTTGCCAGGGATTGGAACACAGCTGACCCAGTTCCCTGAGGAATATCCAGTGTTTTATTTTCTCAAGCCTGAGAAACCCCGCCATGTGATATCCAGTGTTTAGAGATAATGAAAACTAGGCCTTTCGGTCATAGTGTTTACAAACATTGTTGTTAGCATCAAAGCAGGGTCCTTGAGATGCATTCAAGCATGAAGGGAAAGATAGATCAACAATCCACCAAGCACCTGTCTTTGAAGTAATAACACTGTTAATCACTTGCTAATGTAATGTATTGCTCTGTGAAACTGGATGGGAGATTTGCACTTAAAATGCTGTCAAGGGATTTAATGATGTGGAGATGCCGGCGTTGGACTGGGGTGAGCACAGTAAGAAGTCTTACAACACCAGGTTAAAGTCCAACAGGTTTGTTTCAAACACGAGCTTTCGGAGCACGGCTCCTTCTTCAGGTGAGATGTGGAGATGCCGGCGTTGGACTGGGGTGAGCACAGTAAGAAGTCTTACAACACCAGGTTAAAGTCCAACAGGATGTGGAGATGCCGGCGTTGGACTGGGGTGAGCACAGTAAGAAGTCTTACAACACCAGTCACCTGAAGAAGGAGCCGTGCTCCGAAAGCTCGTGTTTGAAACAAACCTGTTGGACTTTAACCTGGTGTTGTAAGACTTCTTACTGTGCTCACCCCAGTCCAACGCCGGCATCTCCACATCTCACCTGAAGAAGGAGCCGTGCTCCGAAAGCTCGTGTTTGAAACAAACCTGTTGGACTTTAACCTGGTGTTGTAAGACTTCTTACTAAGGGATTTAATGGCCTTTGCAGTGGACTGGGCTTTCAAGGACGCCTCTTACACTTGTAACAGCTGCTGTGTTAAACACTTTTATCTGAGGCAGCAGCTGTTAGGGAAGGGTAAATGCAAATGGAGTGATTGTTCACTGTATTGCCTGGACTGCTGTTCAGCTATCAAGCAGGGGTCTCTGATGGAGGTCTCTGATGGGCAGATCTGATGGGACGCCTGCCCAATACCAGGATTCCAACGGAATCCGGCAAGCTCTCCTCCGTGTATAAATTAGCATGGTAAAGGAGACGGAATCGCATCTGGGCGCCACTCCTAACTCCAGTGGACACAACGAGCGAGCCCTCGCTAGCGAGAGCACCAAGTCTCAGGAATGGAGAATCCGGCCCCTGATATTTAATGGTGTGATAATTAGGAGGTTGGCAGCGTTACATTGACATTTTACAAAGCTTTAAGGCGTTTACTGCACGGATGGGGAGCTCCTGGCAACATTGCCCACTTCATAAGGGCCCACTTACTAGTTGCATGATTATTCATCTGGGGAAAGTTATGTTCTCTTTGGAGTAAAAGATCCACATTTCATCAGTCATTAAGTACCTGTCTCAGGTGACTAATTTAGCTCCAATCACTGTATTAATTAAATTAAAGTTGCTATAGTCCCGCATGACCATAGGCTGCTTTCCCCTTTGAGGGGGGGAAAGAGCTGACTGGTGGTGATCTAACCTGAGGATCACCACACCTCAGGCCAAGAGCAAGGTTGAGAAGGCAGGATCTACATGAATAACCTCAGCCAGTACGGGAATTGAACCCACGCTGTTAGCCTCGCTCTGCATCACTAACCAGCTGTCCAGCCAACTGAGCTAAACCAGCCACCCTGAATGAAATTAAGGCATCGCAATGAGAGATCGCATTCTCAACGCAATTCAGGACACCTGGCTCCCATTTTTCAAAGTTTTGTAAGACTGACACTCTTCCCCTCAGAAGATTTGTATAGCATTCCTCACATTAAACAAATGAATTCTCGCAGGTTGGGAAAGGTCCTGAAAGTTTGTGTATTCTTTTAAACAGCTCTCGCAAATAGAAACAGGTAAAGGATTCCATGGTCACACCTGGTGCAATTGTGAACTAAAAAGCCTGTCAAACGCTTGTGATATAATACCCATAACCGACTGTCACCAGTCAAGTAAATTGTACATCTATACTTTGAACCGTATTGGCACCAGGCAACACTTTTGTGTTTTAAAGTTTTCTTTAAATTGAAATCTTGAAAAATAATTTATAGTACTTTGAGCAAAATTATTGCAACACGATTGCATGAAGTATGGTTCCAGAATATTCTGAAGTATTAGATTTACCACAATGGGGATTATACCATGTTCTGTGGTGTAAAGCTTTTTTAACTCAGTGAAAATGAAAATACATATCAATAAATCTGTTCAGACTCCTGTCCCAACAACCCATACTGTATAACCAATTTATGATAGTTCAGGAGCTAATTTCCTGATATTTTCAGACAATGAAAGGAGTAATTCTCTCTCAATAGCCTAAAAATCTGAAGAGCGTTAAACTTTTCTCTATTCTTGACATCAAAAGTATTTACAACATCCATTGTGTGTGCTGGGGGATACTCCTATAATTTAAAAAATATATATATTTACAGAATGTGGACATCACTGGTTAGGCCATGTTTATTGCCCATCCCTAGTTGCCCTTCAGAAAGTGGCAGTGAGTTGCTTTCTTGAACCGCTGCAGTCCTTGAGGTGTACCCTCAGTGCTGTTAGGGAGGGAGTTCCAGGATTTTGACCCAGCGACAGTGAAGGAACGGTGATATATTTCCAAGTCAGGGTGGTGAGTGGCTTGGAGGGGAACCTCCTGGTGGTGGGTTTCCTGGGTATCTACTGCTCTTGTCCTTCTAGATGGACATGGTCGTGGGTTTGGAAGGTGTCGCCTAAGGAACCTTGGCGAGTTCCTGCAGCGAATCTTGTGGATGGCACACACGGCTACCGCTGTAATGCTCCCCTGCTAGGGGTCAAAGGTCTGCTCCCCCCTGATCAGCCCACTTTCTTTCTGAACCAGTGTCGGCTTCCATGGTCGGAATTTCCTGGCTGTGCATGTCAGTGGGATCTTCCGGCCTCGCCTACGGTGTACCTTCGCTGTGGGTTTCCCAACGGCGAGGGGTGCATTCGGTTGAGAAGGGTGGGACAAGAAGATCCTGCTGCTGGCCAATGGCGGGCCGCCTCCGCTGATGCGAAACACGTGGCGGAGGTAGCACGGAAAATCTTGCTTGTTAATCTTGATAATTAATCCGTTGATGAGCCCAGTCATTGTTTTGTTCTGTGTTCTTGTCTCTGCAATGAATTTACAGACCTGCTAGTGACTTAACTAGAATGATGATTTATTGACGTACACATGGTAAGGTAATGATCAGAATGCTGCACAGATTAAGTTATCATAGAGTTACATTCGACTCTCCTGGAACTACCCGTATGTGCGACTGTCCTCATATATGCCTCACAGCCTTTTGCTGGTAGCCGGATGTTGCCTGACTGATGTCTGACGCCACCTGCTGGTGGGAGGTCACACTACTGAGTCCATGTAATATTATCTACAGGCATATCACCACAGACATTGTAAAAGAAATCCAACTTGCCATCTGTTGCATCTTCTTGCTAGGCCTCTGAGGGGGTTAAGCCTCCTCCCTTCTCGGTCAGTTAATGTTTTGTTAGATTGAAAATGCTAGGTCAGTGATGTCAGTGTATCATTTAACCAAATGATCCAGCTTCGATGTGACTTTTTGTGACAAAGAGAGTCAAAATCTGAAGGAGGCTCGTTTAATGGGGAATGACTGCAACCAAGCGATAAGGAGGAGCCCGTTAACAAAACACATTTATTCAGAGGAAAAATGTTGGTCTGTGAACACACAAATATTACTAAGTAGAAGCTTCTTCAGTGTTGTACCTACAAGGAACACCTGGCAACTGAGAAAAAGAATATTTACACACACATATGATACAATTATTTTTTCTTGAGGGCTGGAGAGCCTAAACACTGGGTTACAGAACGGACAGAGATTGTGGTTTTGGTTTGAGACCTACTGCACATTGAATCACAATGACCTGCCAGATTGAAATTATGAGGTGCATCAAGTAGAAATTTGCAGTGGGTGTTATATTTAACCCACAGCTAAAACAAGTCTGTGGTACAGTAACTTATTTTTAGTTGACTGTTCCCTAGCCCAATGAAACTGTTGATAGCTACAAGGCTCCAGGTCAAGTACGATTCATTTTACAAACTTATGGAACCATTTTACCATTTGCAGTGTAAACAAACGATACCAACGGAGTTACCATCCTGAAACCAGTGAGTTATAGAAAATAATTCAAATAAAAAATTGGGGGGGAACCTAGTCATTTTGAGAATTATGCCTTTGCTGTTAGTGAAGCTAATTAATCAGTTGATTAATTAGTGCCACTGATTAATTACTTTCCATTACATACTGTTGATCATATTGAATGGCAGAGCAGGCTCGAAGGGCCAAATGGCCTATCCGTGCTCTATTCTCTATACTTCTCTGATGTCTGTTGGCAATTCTGTACAAACCAAATCACTTCACTCCTGTAATACTGGATAGGAACATAAGTAACAAACAGAAGACCTTCATCCATCTCTTAATGTCCTCTGGTTCTCTGCTGTTGCTTTATAAAATGCCTTACTACATAATTGTGATCATGTCCGGATGCCACTTTTGAAGACAGATTAACTGAGATATATGTATATCTTGGAAACTGTTTATTAATACCCAGGAACTGCATGAAACTGGTAAGATTAATTTCACTTGCAATCATTACGTCTTTGAGAAAGAGAGAGAACCTTCACAGAATAAACTTTCTTTTTTTTTAACAAACAATTTTATTGAGGTATTTTAGGTATATAGGAAAAGTGACATTGTACAGTACAAAAAAAAAGAAGTCAAGACACAAATTAAACATAGTGCAAACCACGGCTCTGTTAACGCATGGACCTGCCTCAATATCCCTGTACTCTACTCTACTCTACCCTAGCCCCCTCCCCTCCTGCTGATGCTTACTCCTCTGCGAAGAAGTCAATAAGTGGCTGCCAACTTCGGGCGAACCCTAGTAGGAAACCTCTCAAGGCAAACTTGACTTTCTCTACGCCAAGAAAGCTCGCCATGTCCGATAGCCTTACCGCAGCCCTCGGGGCTTTGAGGCCCTCCATGCTAACAATATTCGTCGCCGGGCTACCAGGGAAGCAAAGGCCAGAACGTCGGCCTCTCTCTCTTCCTGGACTCCCGGGTCCTCCGAAACCCCAAAGATTGCCACCTCCGGGATCATTACCACCCCAGTTTTCAATACCCGGGACATGACATCTACGAATCCCTGCCAATACCTCCTGAGTTTAGGGCACGACCAGAACATGTGTACATGGTTAGCCAGCCCTCTGGAGCATCCAGCACACTTGTCCTCCAGCCCGAAGAATTTGCTCATCCGGGCCACCGTCATGTGGGCCTGGTGCACGACCTTAAACTGGACCAGGCTGAGCCTGGCGCATGTTGCGGTCGTGTTTACTCTGCTCAGGGCTTCTGCACATACACCGTCCTCCATCTCCACCCCCCCCCCCCCCCCCCCCCCCCCCCCCGAGCTCCTCTTTCCACTTAAGCTTCAGGTCCTCGATCTGCGTATCCTCAGATCCAATTAGCTCCTTGTAGATGTATGAGACCCTCTCCCACATCTCCCCTAGAAACTACTCTGTCCTGCCTCCCCTTCGGCGTGAGATGTGGGAAGGACGACACCAGGTGCAAAATCCCGCACCTGTAAGTATCTAAAGTCATTCCCTCTCGCCAGCTCAAACTTCTCCTCCTCCAGCGCACTCATGCTCGGAAAGCTCCCTTCCAGGAACAGATCCGCCATCCTCGCAATTCCCGCCCACCTCCACAGTCGGTACCCCCCCCCCCCCCCCCCCCCCACCCACCCCACCCCGTCCATGTTCCCCGGGGCAAATCGGTGGTTGCCGCAGATTGGGGTCAACACCGATGCTCTTACCTCCCCTACATGCCTCCTCCACTGGCCCCAAATCCGAAGAGCCGCCGCCGCTATCAGGCTGGTGGAGTACCGTGCCGGCGGAAGCGGCAGAGGCCAGGGCTGCTAAGCTAGTGCCCCTGCATGAAGCAGTCTCCATCCGCTCCCAAACCGACCCCGCACCCTCCATCCATTTCCTTATCATTGCTATGTTGGCCGCCCAGTAATAGTTGCTGAAGTTCGGCAATGCCAGCCCCCTTCTCCTCTGTTCCTTTCAAGCATCACCCTCTTCACCCGCGGGGACTTCCCTGCCCATACAAATCACAGAATAATTTTATTCAGCCTCTTAAAGAAGGACCGCGGGATAAAGATGGGGAGACACTGAAAAACAAACAAGAACTGCGGGAGAATCGTCACCTTAACAGTCTGCACCCTCCCCGTCAATGACAGCGGGAGCGACAGAATAAACTTTCACTTAGTAATATTTGTGTGGTTGCAGTAACCGTTATTCTCCATTAAACAAGACCCCTTCAGATTTCGAATCACTTGTTGTCACAAAATATCACATTGAAACTGGATCACTTTGTTAAATGATGCACTGACATCATTGACTAGGCATTTTAAGTCTAGAAAAACATTAATTGACCAAGAAAGGAGAAAGTTTAAGCCCCTCTGCGGCCTAGTGAGGTGAACAAGATGGCAAGATGAATTGCTTTTACAATGTCTGGGCTCCTCACCTGACTAAATATCAGGCATACAGAAGGAGACACTGGTTCACGAAGAAAGTGGGGTACCCGGGGTGAGCAGCTCTATGACCCCTATCAGGAGAGCATTATAAGAGTAAACCCCCCCCCCCCCCCCCCCCCCCCCCCCCACCACCAAACCTATGGGCTAAATGCTGACAGGGTTGTCAATAAAGACTCTTCACTTCCAAAAATGTCAGCACAGGACAACAGCCAAACTTCACTCACTCCCCTGGACTCCTGCAGTCTTCGTCCGGAGCATGATTACGTGGAACTCTGTCCACAGGACAAAGGCATTACGTAAACACTTTTCAAATAGGCCTTTTGGGCCCCTCACTACCTCATGCGGAAGCTCAAATTCTTCAGCCTTTAATATGACCATCTGGACTAGTTTCATGAGAGGTTTGTTACTTCTGACTTTGGCTGCTCCGTGTCATACCTTGTGGAGCGCAGCAGCCCATCCTTAAACCTTCTGTTATTAGTGACTCGCCTAGTTCCTATCAATTGATTAGGAAGAATGTTTGGTTGGTCTTATTCTGGAATATAAGGTCCCAGGTGTAGAACAACTGGAAGAGCAGAGCAGATGATTTCTAAGTATTATCACAAAGCAGTAATCATTTTACACTGAGGTAATTCCCTCTGAGAGCAACACAGCTTTTGTTTGTTGTGTCTTTTGCCAAAAGGTGTAATAAAGCAGCGACTGTATGTTTTGGGAAAGTGAGGAGTGATTATAATAATCAATATGCTGCCATTAAAGTTGAGTAGCAACGGTTTGAGCAATAGCAATATTTCAACATTTGTTTTTTTTTGAAGAAAGCAATCATATGCTCTTCCTTCACATTGCAAATGCATTGTGCTGAGGCTCCGATTTAAATGCATTGGGATTAATTTTAACTTTGGGAAGCGATGTGAAATGGGTGACTGACGGTGAGCCAGCAGCCTGTAATACATCTCTCCTGATTTTTATTACTATTGAAGTCAAATGACTGACTTGTTCCCTGTCCTAGTCGGCCCAATATCAATAGCATCCTGCACAGTGAGCCTTGCTTGCATTTTCACCCAGAATTCTTATTTTCTTTTGAAAAACGTTTATGTCAAATATTGAATTAAAGATGCTGTCGTATTTAATTTTCGTATTCAGTTCATTTCGCAAATGTTTGATGGAATATCCATAGAGTTTCATGGTGTTTGGGAAGTGGGCAGGGGGTAGAAATGTGCATTCTCTTTTAATACCCGATTCTCCAGTGCAATTTTTATTGATTACATTTTTATGTGTTTTGATTGAACAACATTTTGATCTGTTTCTTAATTACAGAAGTGATTTAATAAAAGAAATGAAGGAAAATAAATATAAATTTTAAAGAATGCTGGACTTTCCTAAAAAAAAAGGCAATTTTTGGAGGGGGAGGACATCAGTGCGATTTCCGCCAGTCACGGTGGTGCGATGGGGATTGAAATCTTTAGGCACTTTGAAAAACACTTTTTCCCCACGAGAAAAACGCTGTTTCTGAGACGCAAAGCATCTGATTCGCCCGCCCCAGGGGTCACCTGAGCACTTCAATCAAGGGGACACTGAATTTAAATGGCTCCACAGCAGTTGCTCACAGTCAAGCCAAGAGGATGGAAGCCAAGAAGTCAGCTCCACGATTCACCGAGGGGCCCCTCCCAAGAATGTCGGATGTCATGAAGGAGAGAATGGCAATTATCTATCCTCAGACTGACAGGAAACTCTCCAGCTTGGTCACAAATCCGGCCTGGGAAGCGGTGGTCGGTGCCAGCAGCTTGACCAAGATAATGGGAGTGCAGTGTTGGAAGAAGATGAATGACCTACTACAATCAGCATGGGTAATGCCCTCTGTCTCCTCTTGACACTCCACCCTTCCGTCACCCCGGAATGTCACCTGGAACCCAAAATCCGTCATGTCGTAACTTCCCAGCACTCAACCTCCGGGAATCATCATCAACCCCCCGTCCGGCAGACCTCATCAGTCCACATCATATGTCCACACATACCAGTTGTCATCGACCTCTGACCTACCAGGTGTGTCTCCCCATTTGTGTCCCTGCAGGAGAAGATTGTCCACAACTGAAGAGAGAGAGAGAGAAAACGGGTGGTGGAATATTCAAGCTGACGTTGCAGAGGAGTTAGCATGATCTTAATGGGGGGGCTTCTTGAGCTGTTGGGCAACATGGTTTCCGACTGTGACACAGGAAGCGATGCGGGCAGCCCTGGTCCTCTGCCCATGCAAACCCTCATCCCCTCCTGTCCTGCATCCTCCGGCTCCTCTCTGGCCTCTCCCTCCACTCTCCCCTGGTCTTCCTCATGGGCAGGGTCAAGTGAATAGTTCTGTCCACCTTGAGGGCCAATGGGTCCTCAATGACAGTTGCTGAGGTCCCTCTCGGTCCTGTCCACAAAAGCCTTTTTCCTTGAACCAATTCTCACCCTTCTCCTTATAGAATCATATAACTCCTAAAGTGCAGAAGGAGGCCATTTGGCCCATTGAGTCTGCATGGACTGACTGAAAGAGTACCCTACCTAAGCCCACTCCCCTGCCCTATCCCTGTGACCCCACTAACCCCGCCTAACCTAACATGTATATCTTTGGACAATAAGGGGCAATTCTAGCATGGCCATTACACCTAACCTGCACATCCTTCATTCATTCAGGATTTCTGCAGCTTCAGAAATGCTGGGTGGCACGGTGGCACAGTGGTTAGCATTGCTGCTTCACAGCGCCAGAGACCCAGGTTCAATTCCAGCCTTGGGTGATTGCCTGTGCAGAGTTTACACTTTCTCCCCGTGTCTGTGAGGGTTTCCTCCGGATGCTCCGCTTTCCTCCCACAGTCCAAAGAAGTGCAGGCAAGGTGGCATTATGGGGATAGGACGAGGTGGGGTGCTCTTTCAGAGATACAATGCAGACCTGATGGGCCAAGTGGCTTTCTTCTGCACTGTAGGAATTCTATGGACTTCTTCTATGGAAATACAGCAGTTATACAGCTTTCCTGGAGAAAACATGAAGAGAGAACAAGTCCTTGTCTCTGTGTTTCTTGGACTCAACTGCTCTCTGAAGTCTCTAAGAACCATCCCACTGGGATACGGTCCCATCTCCACCTGTTACCAGGCAGAGTGCGACCTTTTGGCCAATTCATTGGCGACCAGACAATCAATTGAACCAAGTCCCACCTCATCTCTCTCTCTGATGTCATAAAGTCTTAGATCTCCTATTCAAAGTGGCAGAGTGGTTTCCCCTGTAACATCTGAATTCTTCACTCCTCGCTGCTACTTGACTTAAAGATACATGTTGATTAATCGTCCATGGATCAAACAGCAAAATAAAAGAAAGGGGAAATAAGGGAATAAACAGGAAGAACCCTGACAACACAATGCTCTCAAAAATGTTTAAACGACACAGGCAGCAGGCTTCAGTGTTACATGCACCAGCCCTCATCCGTAAGGCCCGGAATCCCGTCCTCCCCACGCCGAGCCCTCTGGGAACCATTGAACCTCATTCCCCCACCCCCCCCCCCCCCACCCCACCACTCTGGGGGCTCTGCCCCCTTGGACTCCCTAGTACTAGGTGGAGAACAATGCTCACCTCCTTCCTCCCTCTCAGAAGTCATGGTGCCTGATCCTCATTTTTAAAAAGCAGTAGTAATTCTCACCCATGTGACACCGCGCCTGTTGGGTGTGAAGAATCAATGAGGTCTGAAGATTCGACTTTAACCTCGCTAAGTATATTAGAATGCATTCAAATTGATCCAAATCAGGTTTGCGCCCTTCCTGGGCGTGAACCTGATCACATCACCGGGGAGGGTCCGGGAACATCACGATCGGAAATCTCACCGCTGCAAATCCCGCTTTTGGCCTCCCACGATATTTTGCGGCCATGGCAGGACTTGGACCCCGGCTAACGGGCCAGCTACATCCCGATCTAACACTATAAAACATAAAACTATCTGAAAATCTGCCACCATGGAAAACGGTGTGCAGTCTTCCCAAAGACTTAACAAATGTATTTATAGCAAGGAAATTAACAGATTCGCACATGGCACAGTTATAATCAACACAAATTACACATGTATGATTTCACTTTATGAATAAATCTGCTTCTCGCAGCAAGGACTCCTGCTTTAAGGAGGTGTGGGAAAGTGATAGGCCCAATCATTTTTGTACTGATTTAACAAGCTCTGCAAGCAATAAGTGCAATATTCTACCGGGTACTATCACTAAAAGGCAACAAATAAAAGCAAAATAATGTGGAAATTCGTCATCATCTCAAAGGGATAGGTTGATATATATTTGGGTTTACCGCACTCAAAACATAACCTATCTTTTCCCTTTTCATCCTAACGCTGCGCCCTTTCCAAGCTTGTTGGTTATTCCTTGCATTTTTACACTACTTCATCTGAGAAAATTGCCGCTGTTATTTTACTTTAAAAAAAATTAATTTAGAGTACCCAATTATTTTATTTTTTTCAATGAAGGGGCAATTTAGCGTGGCCAATCCACCTACCCGGCACATCTTCTTTGAGTTGTGGGGGTGAGACCCACGCAGGCATGGGGAGAATGTGAAAACTCCACACGGACAGTGACCCGGGGCTGGGATCGAACCTGGGACGTCGGCGCTGTGTGGCAGCAGTGCTAACCACTGCGCCTCCGTGCCGCGCTGCCATTGTTATTTTAGTGGCCAGGAGGAATGACATCATGCTATCGTTCCTCCCGGCCAGTAATTTCTTCAGCAATTTTTAAAAAACTAGTTCTATCAAGATTATCCTTTAAACTGCCTAACACGTGTAAGGCGACAGAATCAACTAAACTACAAAATTAAAGCCCGATCTTAACCGAACTGAAGTCAAATGCAGCGTAAAATGAGTCGGGGTGTTTCAAAGCAGCATCTGACCTGCTCCCAAGTCTGCTAGGTTATAATCCAGATTTAATACTGGCCACGTTTCAACGTCCCATTTCAAACCTTTGCTGAAAAAAATAATTCCTTTCAGCATTCACTTCACATTTTAACATTTTAATTCAATCTTCCGTTAGTTATGATTGTTTACAGTGTATTTTTTTGCCCCCAAGAAGTGATTGTTAGTGATACTGTAATCCACACTGATCAACAGCCAGCAGCATGGCTTTTTTTTTCTCCTTGGAAGGGCCCAGAACCACCCATGCTGACACCAAATTTGCTGTGCTTCATTTTCAAAGTTGAAATAAGAAACAAATATAGAGGTCGGTCAGGAAGTCTGTTAACCAGTAATCTAATACTAAGGAAGGAAGAACACAGGAAAAAGCTTTCAAAGCTTTCACCAGCCATATTCATCATACTTTACAGTCCAAACTCACTAGCAGCACGCTGCTTCACTCAACTAAACATCTTTCTTGAGAGAATAAATGCTTCCAGGTTCTTTCGAACAAGGGTCAAGGAAGCATCTGCTGCCAATTATCAGGGTGATGCTGTGCTGCTTCAGGCTGGTTACCACAGTGACCACAGTAACAAACAGGAAGTGCTCTGAAACCTAAAATGTATGATTGTGGTGATGTATTCCTTCAGACTGGGAGGGCACGTGAACTTGACTATGGAGCGCCACCAAAGAATGACTCATTAAGCAGGGCTTTATTCCTTCTAGAAGGAGCTGGATAATATTTTGCCAGCACAGCTATTTAGAAGCATAAAGAGAAAATCAAATAGTTACCTTTTTATTTGACTGCCAGCTGATGAGATAGTTCCCACACATCAAAGGTTAATAACGCAAGCCCGGGAAACTATTTGGCTTATGTCAACATACGTATGGAACAAGTCACAGCCTCCTCATGGCACCATCCCAGCTGAGGTATTCGATTCTGGGTTTCTCCCTTCATTGTCAAACCCTGAAGTCCATTGCACTATTTTGTTCACTCTCTGCACGCGCGAAAGGAGGAAGGTGACGGGACCAGGGCTGGGAAATGGTAGAGCGCGAGGAGGCTCACGCGGTTTATAAAAACCAGCCTTCGCCTATGGGGCCGAATGGCCTGGTTAGCTGCTCTAGATTCAGTGCAAAAATAGCCTCCTGGCCACATCAGGCATAAATTTGCCCCTGGTCAGTTTGAATCTTCGTCCCCCCCCCTTCCTCTAATCTTGCAGTTCAACTTGAATAACAATTGAATATACTACATGCGGGAGGTGGGGGGGGGGGGGGGGGAGCCAATCCCATCCCTTCAGTCTTTCCACGTGACTCAACCCCTGCCTTAGAGATTGGTTATGAGACTTTTTTCTGCATCATTTGGACGTTTCCAGTGTCTCTAAAACTGGACGCAGTCCTCAAACGGTGGTCAGTACTTCCAGCACCTTGAGCATCACATCTTCCACTGGCTGAGCAATATATTCCAGCACTGTCCTGTTGTCAGCTTCAAGAATTGCAGATATTCAGACCTCACATCGCTAATGAAATATGTAGTCATGTGCATTGACTGAGGGACAAATATTAGCCTCCCGAATACTAACTTAAGGGCAGACAGATAATATACGCACATGCCTAGTATAAACTCACAACTGCTTCCCTCCTCAGTACATGTGCTATGGATACACCTGATCCAACTCCATCTGCAAGTTTGCTGACGATACGTCCATAGTGGGCCGGATCTCGAATAACGACGAGTCAGAATGCAGGAGGGAGATTGAGAACCTAGTGGAGTGGTGCAGCGACAACAATCTCTCCCTCAATGCCAGCAAAACTAAAGAGCTGGTCATTGACTTCAGGAAGCAAAGTACTGTACACACCCCTGTCAGCATCAACGGGGCCGAGGTGGAGATGGTTAGCAGTTTCAAATTCCTCGGGGTGCACATCTCCAAAAATCTGTCCGCGTCCACCCACGTCGATGCTACCACCAAGAAAGCACAACAGCGCCTATACTTCCTCAGGACACTAAAGAAATTTGGCATGTCCACATTAACCCTTACCAACTTCGACAGATGCACCATAGAAAGCATCCTATCGGGCTGCATCACAGCCTGGTATGGCAACTGCCCGGCCCAGGACTGCAAGATACTTCAGAGAGTCATGAATACCGCCCAGTCTATCACACGAACCTGCCTCCCATCCATTGACTCCATCTACACCTCCCGTTGCCTGGGGAAAGCGGGCAGCATGATCAAACACCCCTCCCACCCGGCTCACTCACTCTTCCAACTTCTTCCATCGGGCAGGGGATACAGAAGTCTGAGAACAAGCACGAACAGACTCAAAAACAGCTTCTTCCCCGCTGTTACTAGACTCCTAAATGACCCTCTTATGGACTGACCTCATTAACAGTACACCCTGTATGCTTCATCCGATGCCAGTGCTTATGGAGTTACATTGTATACCTTGTGAATGAAATGAATGAAAATCGCTTATTGTCACGAGTAGACTTCAATGAAGTTACTGTGAAAAGCCCTTCGTCGCCACATTCCGGTGCCTGTTCGGGGAGGCTGGTATGGGAATTGAATTGAACCGTTCTGCTGGCCTGCCTTGGTCTGATTTAAAAGCCAGCGATTTAGCCCAGTGTGCTAAACCAGCCCCTGTGTTGCCCTATTATGTATTTTCCTTTATTCCCTTTTCTTCCCATGTACTTAATGATCTGTTGAGCTGCTTGCAGAAAAATACTTTTCACTGTACCTCGGTACACGTGACAATAAACAGATCCAATCGAATCCAATCCAATGCAGTGGACCAGATTTTGTGAAGGCTGATTGGGATGGTGGGTGTTGGCCGGCCTGCCAGTTTGTCACCTACACTCCCGAGCCATTTTCAGCGGCTCGAGGCAGAATGTCTCCTCACCACAAGTGCCCGGCAACCAATTGAGCATCCCACGCCAAGTGGACCTTTCCAATCGGCAGGCGGGTCCAACACAGCAGCCAAGAGACAGCCAGTGAATCAAGGCACAGCAGAAGAGGGGCAGATGCAGGGATGTGGCTCATCTCATGAGGAACCCTCCCCCTGAACTGTCATGGCTGCAATGCTATCCATTCAAGGCGTTGCCCCTCCACGATCACGGGCAGACAACTGTGATCATTCTTAAATTCAACTTGTTTGCCTTCCTTTCAGAGTGCGCTCCATTGTGAGGTGCCCTCTCTCTCTCTCTCTCTCCCTCTCTCCCTCTCTCCTCAGGCATCAGCAGCTTTCCCCTCCTGCCTGTGGGATTTCTGATGTGTAATCGTTGGAGTCTTTCTATTGAGGAGCCCACCCCACATCTTTAACTAGCTACTAATTATGCAATTCTGCAAAAGTCACCGTTGATATTGCTCCCTATACAACCTGAGTTTGCGATCTGCATTTAACTCAGATGATGAGCATCTGACCCATAACTGATAATCCTGTTGGGTATGGTTGCTCTCACACTATATATAAAATAAAGCTTTCCAAATCCCTGCTACATTTTCAGTTTGCAAGTATTTATTAGCCCTGTGCTTTGTCTGATCGGGAGACAATTGACAGGGCCTCAGCCTCTACTGTCCTCTAACTAATTCCACAATCCCTGCACTTGTATTCCAAGGTCCATTACAAGCATTGAAGCAGCCAGCTGTTTTCAGCACACACACCTGCCACCTAGCTTTTACTTCCCACGTTGCGACCTGTGGTCTGTCTCTTCCCTATTCGAGAGGAGAAACCACAAAACATTCATTTCTCCAACATGCGACGACTGTCACATGGACAACACACACATTTGGGCCTGGATTCTCTGGCCTCCCAGCCGCGAGTTTCTCGGCCGTGCGCTGTTCGCTGGCGGTGGGATTCTATCTTCCCGCCGCTTGTCAATGGGATTTCCCATTGAAACCACCCCACGGGACCCACGGGCGGGGATGTACTGCCAGCGGGGAAAGTGAATCCCGACGACCGGAAAAGTCCGGCCCCAATCTACCAAATGTCGCGCTTTGGAAAACAACTCGTTCCAATCAGAAGTAACCACCATGTTCCTGTGGTCTTGGAATATTTAAAGGAAATTTTATCTGCTGCTCAGAAGATAGTTGGTTCTGTTAAGTGGCAGGGATGTATCCAAATTTAAATTAAGCCTTAATTTATCGTACAAAAAATAAAGAGGCAGTACATGCCCCTACTTCATATGCTCGTATTGCTTTGGTTTGAAATGTCGGGAGCCTTTCATATTGAAATAAATGGAACCAACAAAAGTTAAGCTTTAAGATCACAAGTTCTGATAGGAAAATGTAGGCATTTTATCATGGATTTATAGGGGAAATGTGTCACTAGATACAGGAAAAACAAATGCAAGGTCCAGGAGAATGACCTTGTTCAACAGACCTTTAAAGAAGGTCTCCCTCGTTGTGATGCTCATTCAGCAGCAGGTAGAATAACCACTTGTTTGCGAACAGGGAGTATATTTTATGTAATCCTTGTGAACGGCAAAAAATGAATAGGAATGCTCTTTCACTCCAAAACTGGCAATCTGGGCAAATGTCTTTAACAGGGACATTGACCATTCGCTGATGGTGGAACAGAAGAACTCACAGGACTTAATGGGCGGGATTCTCCGCGAACCGGCGGGGCGAGCCACTCCGGCGCTGAGGAGTGGCGTGAACCACTCCGGCATCGGTCCGCCCCAAAGGTGCGGAATAGCCGGCGTGGAAGGGCTTGGCGCCACACCAACCGGCGCCGAATGGCCTCCGCCGGCCAGCGCGAGTTGGCGCATGCGCGGGAGCACCAGCATGTGCTGGTGTCATCCCAGCGCATGCGCAGGGGGCTCTTCTCCGCACCGGCTATGGCGGAGGTTGGCAGCGGCCGGTGCGGAGAGAAAGAGTGCCCTCACATCACAGGCCCGCCCGCGGATCGGTGGGCCCCGATCGCCGGCCAGGCCACTGTGGGGGCACCCCCCGGGGCCAGATCCCCCCTGCGCCCCTCCGAGGGCTCTGCAGGCCGCCCGTGGAGCCAGGTCCCGCTGGTAAGGACCTGTTGTGATTTACGCCGGCAGGACCCGCTGAAAACGGGCGGCCACTCAGCCCATCACGGGCCGAAGTAGCGCCGGGGGGGGCGCTGCCAACGGCCCCCGAACGGCGCGGCACGATTCCCGCCCCCGCCAAAACCCTGGCACCGGAGAATTCGGCCCCCGGCGATTCTCCGACCGGGCGGGGGGGGTCAGAGAATCCCGCCCAATATGTTCACTAATTTCAAAAAGAAACAAAACATAATAATAATCTTTATTATTGTCACAAGTAGGCTTTCGTTAACACTGCAACGAAGTTACTGTGAAAAGCCCCGAGTCGCCACATTCCAGCACCTGTTCGGGTACACTGCGGGAGAATTCAGAATGTCCAATTCACCTAACAACCACGTCTTTCGGGACTTGTGGGAGGAAACCGGAGCACCCGGAGGAAACCCATACAGACACGGGGCGCAGACAATTCTGTGCACTCAGCCAGCAATGCTGTTCAGAGCACCGAGCACTTGCAATCCAATCACACAGCCAACGAAGAAAGTTAGTTCAGTATGACCCAGTTAAAATCAGCATCACTATTTACAACTGTGATCACCTTTTACAGTATTTCCCCCTTAAAATCTGAATGATGTTGCATTCTACAAATTTAGCCTTAACTGTCATGCTTCTATCCTGGAAATTTGAACTTTGACTGTATCTTCTCTTGTGTACTTCATCAACCTAAAAACTTACTCAATGCTTTATACATCTCTCTTTCTAATCTCTTTGGACCAAGCAATTGAAAGATGCTGTCTTATGTGTGGTTTCAGTTTAATAGAATTAGGAGCCTCATGTTAGGACTCAAACCAATAATCTCTAACGATGTAAGGTTTTGAGTGAATACAATGATCTAATTTCCATTTTCACACTGGGGATATTGAGTAAATGTAACTCGAAAGTTTATACGGGATTCATTAGATATAAGTGAGTTCTTGGTGTTTTTCTGACATTGTTTCTGGTTGATTTTTTTGAAATTCTTCATGGGATGTGGGCGTTCGTGGCAAGTCGACTATTTGTTGCCCGTCTTTTGTAAGGGACTCGAAGAGTTCACCCTGGGTTTGTTGAAATGAAAACTTACTTTGTTTTACAACAACTATTATGTACAGGCCCAGTCGTTCCATAGAATCGTATAATTTACAATGCAGAAGGAGGTCATTCGGCCCATCGAGTCTGCACTGGCCACTGAAAAGAGCACCCCACCCAAGCCCACACCTCCACCCTATCCCCGTAACCCAGCAACCCAAGCTAACCTTTTTGGACACTATGGGCCATTTAGCATGGCCAAGCCACCTAACCTGCACATCTTTGGAGTGTTGGAGGAAACCAGAGCAACCGGAGGAAAGCCACACAGACACGGGGAGAACGTGCAGACTCCCACACAGACAGTGACCCGAGCTGCGAATCGAATCTGGGACCCTGGAGCTGTGAGGCAACTGTGCTAGCCGCTGTGCTAGTGCCATTCCCGACTGGGTTTTCTCTAGTCGATTCCTTTCTGGCTGCATCTATTCATACAAAGCCAGCAGTGTAACGGTCCCCCACCCCCTTATCGGGGGGAGCTGTTCTGCAAGATCCACAGGGTAATTAATCCGCCCTCGCCCATGAGACCCACACGGGTTATAACTCCATCCCTAATTGCCCTTGTATGCAGATCTGGATCTTACGATTGGCCCAGCGTCCGGCACGGAATCCGATTTGGGGCTCTCGCGGGATTCACCCATTGCACCCGAATCTGTGCCAGCTGCAACAAAGTCGCTGAATCATGCTCCACAAAGGGAAACATTTTCCCAGTATCCACCCTGTCATTGTTCCTCAGAATCTTTTACGTTTCAATAAGATCCTTCTAATTCCCAATGGATGCAGGTCCAATGTTTCCTCATTTCCAACATTTTCAAATTTTCAATCCAAAGTAGTGAGCAAACAACTTGCTCATCTTCACTGAACAACTGATCCAAATGGGATACAAAAATTATTGTCAGAACATCCCCTTCCCCTTCACTTTGGAAGCCTCCATCATCTAACCTGGGCCTTCAGGTTCTCAATTATAGTCAGCCTGCACAGCAATGAACAAACCACAATGTTGCAGCCAATGATGCAGCTTTGTTTTGATAAGTGTTATAGCTGATAAATGTTTTGCTGACTGTAAAGATCTGAGGGCAAAGGCTATAAAACAGATGGCCGCAGCAGTGTGTGCAGTGAGAAAGAATGAGCGAGAGAGAGAGAGTGGCAGAATGAGTGAGCGAATGAGAGCGAGAGAGAGAAAAAGCAGCACTAGACTGTAATTATCTTAAGCAGGTCATACAACATGTGTTGTAAAGGAGAATGTCAATGCATGTCACTATAATAAAGAGTGCTCTTCAGTTTGTGACTGTCAAATCCATAAGATTTAGATATTGATTGAAACTTAGGAACTGTTAAATATGATTTTTTACTTTTGGTATGTCTAATAATCGGAATCTATTTTATTCCTAATAAGAGTCTAAGAGTGCTTTTTGAGGACAGAAAATTATAGTTACATAGATGGAGACTTAAATATGAATGAAAAAGCAAAAGAGTGGATGCTGAAAATCAAAAATTAAAAGCAATGTTACCCTTCAGTTTCGAAGCAACGTCAGCTCTAAGCACAGTACCAAGAAGTACTATATCTGTTTGAATTTGTTGCAATTGGATTACACATTTTAAAAAGATTGTTTGGGACTTGGTTAAGGCCTAGCTCGAATGCAGAATTTGCGTCCATGAAATGTCGCTTTTGCTTTGCATCAAATAAAAATAAACCTGCAGCATAGCTAGAACATGTAGCAGCGTATCTTGGAGCAGATCAAATCCTGCAGATTAAACAGGGTCATTAAGGAACCAGCGAGCCCGCACAGCGAGATAAACATCAAATGAAGACACAGTTATTTCTCTCAGTAAGGTGCAGGTCACAAAAAGCCACATGTTTCGCATTGTTATGTATCATCCAGTAGGGAGACCCACACAGCGCCCTTACATTGCGGGACAATTCTACTCTATTGGTAAATGATGTGGGGGACCAGTTTTGCTGCACTCAAAGGAGGGAGACGCCTGTTTTGTTATGTCTACTGTAGAATAAGTGGCGATACAAATGGAGTCAAAAGGCTTCCAAAAATATTTTAGTGATAAGCCACGTATTTCTTGCAGATTCCCAAGCAAAACACTCTGAAACTCTTTTCAAATTGAGCAGTTGTATTCACGACCCGTTTCTCTTGCCATTTTGTTACATCCAGAGAAATATGATAGCTTATCAGATCAATTTTAGCAATGCTTCATTTCTATGGTCATGAGATTTGTGTTTATCGGTCACCATCGACATGACTTGGCCTCTCCCACATTAACTGGATCATTTAAAGATAACAGGAAAATAAATGACCTGTATCTTATCAGTTTCCCTGTAAATGTGGAACGATGGCAAAGAAATTGAATTTCTAGATAAACTACAAAAGGTTTTGCCATTAGTTAGTGTTATACCCAACAGTACTTTTAAGAAAACGAGATGGCTGAATAATCAGAGAGTCTACATAATAAGTCTTGGCGTAATGTTTCATTTAATGATTGGCTTGTATGTTAATTAAAGTTGAGTGATGACAGGATCAGTTGCGTTGCAGCTTGCACCAATCAGACATGCCCATTTTAAAGCCACAGGACAGGGATTGCTACAGCAATGAGCTGTCTAGAAATAATGGGCTGAATGGCCACCTCCTGAGTTGTAAATTTCTATGAGAGTAAAGAAGTCCAGTTGCAATTTTAGACTGTATGGTGAATTTGGGAATAATGAGCCATCCTCTAATGAGGAGGAGTGCGTGGAAATAATAATCTTTATTGTTAGTGTCACAAGGAGGCTTACATTACACTGCAATTTCCTGTGAAAATCCACGAGTCGCAACACTCCGGCGCCTCTTCGGGTACACTGAAGGAGATTTCAGAATATCCAGTTCGCCTAACAAGCACGTCTTTCTGGACACGTGGGAGGAAACCGGAGCACGCGGAGGAAACCCATGCAGACACAGGGAAAAAGTGCAGACTCGGCACAGACAGTGACCCTAGCCAGGAATCAAACCCGGGTCCCTGGTGCTGTAAAGCAACAGTGCTAACCACTGTGAATCAGAAGATGGGTGAGGATTTCTGGAGCTGAGTTGTGTACCCCTGAAACACGCAGCTATCAAAATGAGGAGGAACCACCATGTTAAAAAATGGTGCTGGAATGGATGTACAGCATGTTGTACTGCTGAAGCAAAGCAATGTGTAGCCCCTACAGCGTTAAGTGCTGGTAGCCCAACAATCCAGACACACCTTTACAATAAGATTTCACCACTGTCTGACTCATGTTACCGATCAGCATTCTTAACCTAATTGTAAAACAGCAGGAAATCCTTCTGCTGATTCAATACTCCAACACGAGCATGTGGACAAGCCCTTTATTTTTGTGCAGCTGCTAGTCTCTCACAGTCATGTAGCATTCGATGAACAGAAACAGATATAGGTCAAGAAAAGATAAAACATTTGTAGCACTCTGGAAGGGTCTCCAGAGTATTAGCATTCGCAGAACGCTAACTAACTCACAGCACATATGAACAACCAACATTCTGTGGAGGTTCAATAATTTTGCTCATGATTTGATAATAAGAATAATAATCTTTATTATTGTCGCATGTAGGTTTACATTAACACTGCAATGTAGTTACTGTGAAAAGCCCCTAGTCTCCACATTCCGGCGCCTGTTCGGGTATACAGAGGGAGAATTCAGAATGTCCAAATTACCTAACAGCATGTCTTTCGGGACTTGTGGAAGGAAACTGGAGCACCCGGAGGAAACCCACGCAGACACGGGGAGAATGTGCAGACTCCGCACAGACAGTGACCCAAGCCAGGATTCGAATCTGGGACTCTGGCGCTGTGAAACAACAGTGCTAACCATTGTGCTACTGTGCCACCTAATGATAATCAGACAATGCTTCATTCTCTGGATAAAAGCAAATTACTGCGGATGCTGGAATCTTTTCCCTTTCGTTAATGCTTCATTCTCGTTGAATAGTGAAGCCAGAGTGAAACTCAAATATCTATGGAGGAATTGCAGAAATACATATATTTTACTCAACAATACAATCGTACTGAATCTCTCATTGCCTTTAACAATTATTCTGAGCGTGCTTTCCTCCTCGACTCTTACATTGAAATTGGTTTGTCAGTGAGACTCTAAATCCACAGTGTTTGACGCAGCACTGGCTGGTGAAAGGGTGAGGTGTTAAAAGAAGGATCTTTCCTCTCTCCCAGGACAATGGAGCAGCAGTAGAGGGGAAGGAAGGGAGACAGGGAATGGGTGAATTCCAGAGAGTGTTGAACTCTCTACAGTAACCACTCACTAAGTGTAACAAAAGCAAACCTGCATAGTCGTACAGGCTTATGCACTGCCAGAGATATATGGGAAGACAAAACAATCACAGTTTCATTGTCGAATGTTACAGAATCATTAATAAGTAAGCAGCTCTCCTGGTGCTGCTACTTTTGGATTATGTCGTAGGCACTATGTAAGGATGAAAGAATCAATTAGAAAGTTGAGCGTTTTCTTTAGGTTCGATATCAGATGTTGAATCACATTCCGGGCCCATTCCGGCCTTTCTGGTCAAATTGATTGGGTAGGATTTTCCACCCGCCCCTGGGGGCGTGTTTCACGATGACATGCCATTGGCTGGCGCCAGGATCAATGGGGGTTTCTGTTCTGGACCCCCACCCCCACTCCCGTTGTTGCGACTGGATGATCACGCCAGTGACAATAGTCGGAAGATTCTGGCCATTGTTTCAACTCAAATGTGACCACTCAAAGGTGATTTAGCAACAATAAAACTGTGCACAAAATGAAAATAAAATACTTTGCCTGATTAAAAAGAGCCAACTGGGCTGAAATCAGGAAAATAGTTCAAGACTGGAATTCAGTTTTGAAACACTTTGAATTAACATTAACATGGGTGTCTCTCTCATGACCTGACGTGTGATGTGCTGGGGAGCTGGGTCTGTGTGGACTGCGTTTGATGCAGTGTAGAGAGAGACAGACTTCCAACACTTGATGAGATGCAACATGATTTTATTGAACATCTAACTATAATACATGCTTTAACTGTGGATTGACACTATGCTGACTTGACTGGAGACCTGAGGCTAGCCTGACCAGACTAACTGACTACCACATGGTATTTGTACTAGCTGCTGCTCACGAGCTCTGACTGTCTCAGAGGCTGGATCCCGAGAGAGTGGGAAAACTGGTGCCCTCTGGCTTTATAGTGGTTGTGTCCTGTCTGGTGATTGGCTGCTGTGTTCTGTGTGCTCACTGGTCATCCTGTGTGTCAATCACTGCCTGTCTGCACCACCATATACATGGATGTATATTATGACAACGTGCACCATATGAAGCTTCCCCAAGCCCAACGGACTTGATCTGCTGCATGTCTATCAGATAACACTAGATAGCAGAATGGCTTTTAAAAAATGTTTTTCCAATTAAGGGGCAATTTAGCATGGCCAATCCACCTATCCTGCACATCTTTGGGTTGCGGGGGTGAGACCCACGCAGACACAGGGAGAATGTGAAAGCTCCACATGGACAGTGACCCAGAGTTGGGATCGAACCCGGGTCCTCAGCATCGTGAGGCAGCAGTGCTAACCACTGTGCCACCCCGGATGGCAGAATTGTTGATGGCTTTGCAAGGAGCCCTGTCTTCGGTCTTTTTAATTCTTTCAACATGCTGCCATTCAATTAATATATTACATTAGGGAGCAGTCCATTGCAAATCATGGTACTATGTGATGTTAGGCAAATGCTTAAACCAAGTTTTATACGGATGTGTAAGTAAACAAAATATAAATGTTGAGCTTTTGTGGACTCATTGTAAATGTGACTTCCATTTTGGTAGGTTATTGTGTCATGTGAGAGTACCTTTAAGAAATGGGTGTTTATAAAAATATCTGTAGTTAAATGTACCTTTAAGAAATGGGAGCTTTTCAGTGATGTCAGAGTGTGGGTGGATGCTGGGCTGTCTGTCTGTTTTACTTTTGTTTTAGGCTGTTTGCTGCAGGGTGTGTTTTAGTTTCGTTCTGAGGGCTGGATAGCTGCAGGAAAAGCAAGCAGCTGTATAAGGATCTCTCTCTGCAAACTAAAGGCAGTCTCCAGATCAATTGGGTGATTTTAAAGTGCTGACTGCTCTCAGTAGTGAATGTAAACCTGATTTCTGTGTTTAAAAGGGTCTTTTTGTCTTCTGGATGTTAATAAGGAAACATTAAGGTTTAGATTAAGGTTCTTCGGGTTGGAGAATCGCTGGAGGTCGGCGTGAATCCCACCCCCACCGTCCTCCAAATTGTCCGGCCCCCCAAAAATCAGCCCGGCGTGAATCGCGCCGCCCGCCTCGGAGAATGGCGAGGACCGGCACGCCTCAATGGGCCCCGGGGCTGCCCGAATTCTCCGGCCCGCAATGGGCCGAAGTCCCGCCCGTTTTTGCCAGTCCCGCCAGCGTACATTGGAGTAGGTCCCTGGCGGGACCAGGCGGCACAGGCGGGCTCCGGGGTCTTGGGGGGGGGCGTGGGGGGTTCTGGCGCCGGGAGGTGCACCCACGGTGGCCTGGCCCGCGATCTGGGCTGACTGATCCGCCGGCGGGCCTGTGCCGTGGGGACACTCTATTGTTCTGCACCGGCGGCTATAGCAGTCTGCCATTGCCAGTGCAGAAACAAAGCCCTCTACACATGTACGGGGATGACGCCAGCACACACTGGTGCTTCCGCGCATGCGTAAACTTGCGCCGGTCGGCAGAGGCCCTTCGGTGCCAGTTGGCATGGCGCCAAGCCCCTTTCCCACTGGCCGGCGGGGTGCAAACCACTCCGGGGCGGGCCTAGCCCCTGAAGGTGCGGAGGATTCTGCACCTTTGGGGCGGCCCGACGCCGGAGTGGTTCACGCCACTCCGTCCCACCAGAGTTGCCCGCCCCGCTGATTACGGCAGAATCACGTCCATAGAGTTAGGTCACTGATCAGCCATGATCTTATTGACTGGCAGGACAGGCTTAAGGGGCTGAGTGGCCTACTCCTGTTCCTACATTGCTGTGACAGCCCAGGTAAAAATAGTTTGAGGCTTTGTCTTTGACAGTGGACACAAACCAAAATGGGTGGCACAGTAGCACAGTGGCTAGCACCGGGGCTTCACAGCGGCAGGGTCCCAGGTTCGATACCCAGCTTGGGTCACTGTCTGTGCGGAGTCTGCACATTCTCCCCGTGTCTGCGTGATTTCCTCCGGGTGCTCAGATTTCCTCCCACAAGTCCCGAAAGACGTGCTGGTAGGCAATTTGGACATTCTGAATTCTCCCTCTGTGAACCTGAACAGGCGCCGGAATGTGGCGATTAGGGGCTTTTCACAATAACTTCATTGCAGTGGTAATGTAAGTCTACTTGTGACAATAAAGGTTATTATTGTGAGAAGTTTCTGGATTGAGCCCTTTGGAAAGCTAACCTCAGAATCTGTGCAAAAGGAATGAGGAGCTCTACGAATGGGAGTGCTCCTGAGTCTCAAACCAAAACGGCCAGAAAGGAGTTAAGCAAAAAGGTAGTAGAGCCTTCCCCGTGGATCTTAGACAATAAATTTGATGGTGCGATTTTCTTTTCACTTGAAAGAAAAGATCTGAAAAGAAAACCATTAGCTGGAGCGTGTTGTCACACAGTGCAAAACAATTACAATTTCTGAGGAGTTTTTCCCTTTTTTTTTTGATTGTGTACGTTGTCATTTAATGTGCTGTGTGCACGAAACGCCTCAGTGGTACCTAATAACTTCTAAGGCCACTGAAAAGCAGCTGCTGATTGCAGAATACAAAAGGAAAACACAAACAGCAATCAGACTATGCAGTAGACACACCTGTACTGGCAGAGTGACTGCTTCCCTCGCTCAAAACATTAGTTACTCGATGCAAACTCCGCACAGAATCTCGCACAGCTGCAGCATGCAGCAGCAGGATTACATGACACCATTCTGATGTGGAAAATAGTTGAGTGTGGAGACGGTAGGATTGGGATTTGATTCAGTGTCCTTTGTTCCCTCGCTAGTAATTGCTGTAATTATTCATACGATCAGCTAGGCAATGAGGTCCGGTTTACACCTAGTGAGATAATTAAAATTAGAAGATCACTACCTGTTCTCCCCCTTGTGCTGAGGTTGGATTAAGTGACGAGATTAAAACCACCCCAAACTTGGCCTCTCGGTCCACCTCATCCCCCCCCCGCTCAGTTTGCTCACCCAAGATGTACTGTGGCTGAATTCAAACACGAGATCGAATTCATGACAGCAGAGCGACGACATTGATTGGCTGTTCTGGGGATTATTTGCATCGGGTGGTCAGTGATTCCAGAAAGTGGACCTCAGCGGGTTTGTGGAGGAGCTGTTGTCCCAGTTACATCCCAGTGTTTGCCTCTCTTCCTCTAACCAAACCAAAAGTCCAGTCACTGTGAGGACCACATGGAAGAGACAGAAAAACGGAGTGAGACCAACAGGTGTGTGATGCACGATCAATGACTTCCGAAGCGAGATTGTAGGACAATTGAAGGCTTTATTGAACTAGATGTTTCCCCCATTAGCGCAGGTACAGAATGCAGCAGCCAGGGAAACACAGACCCTTATACTCCGCCTTACTGGGCGGAACCAGCAGGCAGGCTTCACCAATGTTCATACAGTATCAGGTACCTCCCACACCAATGATCTTACAGCATCAGGTACCTCCAACCTAGGTACCGTAATAACCCTAAAACCGACTACTGACTATTAGAAAATTTGCAGCAGAGTGCTTGAGTGATGAGAATTTGGCGCAAGAGACTTCGGCGAGTGGCTTCTCCGTGGAGTACAGGTAATATCAGATAATGTCCTCTTAACTTTCGTCTTGGTGCAGTTGGGATGACAAAGGGGACAGTGATATGCTCCTCCTGCAGGATGTGGGAGCACAGGGAGAATTCTGTCGTCCCTGATGACTCCACTTGTGGGACGTGACCTGACTGCAGGACCTGGAAGACCGAGTTCGGGAGCTGGAGCTGGATGCACTCAGGAACATCCGGGATGCTGAGCACTTTATAGATAAGAGTTTTAGTGAGGCGCTCACACCTGAACTGCAGGCGAGAGTAGCTGGGTGACCATCAAGAAAGGTAAAGGGAGCAGACAAAGAGTGCAGGATTCCCTTGTTGCCATTATCCTCGTGAACAAGTAGACCATTTTGGATGTTGTTGAGGGGGGTGGGGGGGGGGGGGGGGGGGAATGGGTGGCCAGCCAGACGTTGTGCCCGTTGGCACAGATTACCTAAATAGAAATAAGGATGCGGTCCTGAGGAGTGATTATAGAGAGCTAGGAAAAAGGTTAAGAAGCAGGACCGCGGGAGTGGTAATCTCTGGATTACTTCCAGTGCCACGTGCTACTGAGGGTAAGAACAGCAGAATATGGCAGATGAATGCGTGGCTAAAGAATTAGTGCAGGGGGCAGGGATTCAGATTCTTAGATCATTGGGATCTTTTCTGTGGCCGAGGTGACCTGTTTAAAAGTGACGGGTTGCATCTGAACTGGAGGGGGACCAATATCCTGGGGGGCTGATTTGTTAGTGCTGCAAGGCAGGGTTTAAACTAGTTTGGCAGGGAGTGGGGGAGGGGGGAGGGAGCGGGGGGGCGGGGGGTAGAATCTCTGCAGCAGGGAAGCAAATGAGGGGCTGAACGGAGATGCAGTACTCAGCAACGGCAAGCTGCATAGACATGATAAGCAGGGGCATGGCAGGGAGCGGGGCGAAGTGGAACCGCAGGAGATGGGCGAGGTTCTCAATGAATATTTCTCCTCTGTGTTTTCCGTGGAGGAAGACATGAAGACTTGGGAACCTGGGAAGGTGAGTGGCGATATATTGGGGACAGTTCACATTAGATGAGATGAGGGATGGACGTATGAAAATGTATGGCCCTGACCAAGTATATCCAAGAGCACTGCGTGAGGCGAGAGAAGAAATTGTGACAGCCCTGGCTGAGATATTTGCATCATCGTTAGCCATGGGTGAGGTACCAGAAGACTGGAAGGTAGCAAATGTCGTGCCCTTATTTAAGAAGGGCTGGAAAGATAAACTAGGAATTATAGACCGGTAAGGCTAACATCTGTGGTGGGTAAATTACTGGAGAGGATTTTGAGGGATAAGATATACAGGCATTTGGAAATCAGTGTTTAATTAGGAGTAGTTAGTATGCTTTGTGCATGGGAGATCATGCCATGCAAATTTGTTAGAGTTCTTTGATGAAGTGACCAAGGAGGTTGGTGAGGGCAGGGCGGTAGACAAAGTCTGTATAGACTTCAGTAAGGCCTTTGATAAAGTTCTACATGATGGGCTGCTCTGGAAGATTAGATCACATGGAATCCAGGGAGAGCTGGCAAATTGGAAATGCAACTGGCTTGATGGTCGGAAGCAGAGGGTAATGGTGGAATGATGCTTGTCGGACTGGAGGCCTGTGACTAGTGGTGTGCCTCAGGGGTCAGTGCTGGGCCTATTGCTGTTTGTTATCTATTTCAATGATTTGGATGAGCATGTACATGGTATGATCAGTAAGGTTTGCAGATGACACTAAAATAGGTGGTATTGTAGACAGTGAGGAAGGTTATCAACAATTGCAGTAGGATTTTGATCAGCTGAGGAAGTGGTCGAGAAATGGCAAATGGAGTTCAATATAGATAAGTGTCTGGTGTTGCATTTTGGAAAGTCAAATTAAGGTAGGACTTTCAAGGTGAATGGTAGGGCCTTAGGGAGTATTGTGGAACCTGAGGTTTAGGTGCACATCTCTAAAGTTGGAGTCACAGGTAGATAGGGCAGTGAAGAAGTCTTTTAGCATGCTGGCCTTCATCAGTCAGGGCATTGAGTATAGAAGTTGGGAAGTTATGTTGCAGTTGTAAAAGACATTGGTGAAGCCACACCTGAAGTATTGTGTTCAGTTTTGGTCGCCTTGCTATAGGAAAGATGTTATTAAATTGGAGAGAGTATAGATTTACAAGGATGTTGCCAGGACTCAAAGGACTGAGTTACAGGGAGAGATTGGACAGGCTAGGATTTTTTTCTTTGGAGCGTAGGAGACCAAAGGGTGATCTTATAGAGGTGAATACGATCATGACATGCATGGATAGGGTGAATGCATTCAGTCTTTTCCCAGGGTGGGGGAATCGAGAACAAGAGGAGAAAGAATTAATGGGAATGTGAGGAGCAACATTTTTACCCAGAGGGTAGTAGGTATGTGGAATGAGCTGCCGGAGGAAGTGGTTGAGGCAGGGGCATTGACAACATTTAAAAGGCATTTGGACAGATACATGGGTAGGAAATGTTTAGAGGGATAGGGGCCAAATGCAGGCAAATGGGGTTAGCTCAGATGGGTTTTTTGGTTAACATGGGTCAGATGGGGCCAAAGGGCCTGTCTCCATGCCTTAGATTCTATGATAGTAACTGTCTAAAACATCCAATTCCAATTGGATTGAACTACAGCACTAATCAACTCGCTCTGCTCCAATAAAGCCCCTACTGCCACCCAATATTGCACCAATTCCTTGCAGATGACAGGACTGTTGGTCCCCTCTCTCGCATTGTCAACTATCCTTCCCAAGATTTTCACTATGTCTCACAAACACCACAAAAGATATGTCTCAAAGCAAAACTAAGATTTCTGCCAAAGATCCACGACACAAGACAATTTCCCGGTTACAATTAAAGTGTCAGCCTTTACTAACTTCACTATCCGAGCATCATTAAAGAATGAACCTTTACTAACTTCATTATCCGAGCTGGAATGGTTCTCATAACTATGGACAAAGGATGCATTGTACTTCAAAAGAGATAATAATAGAATTATATGGCATAGCTCTCAAAATGGAGGGAAGATTCATTGAAAAAGTGACAAGAGGCAATCAGGGTTCAAGGGTTTGGCTGTTCCAAAATCTAGACCTACTTGAGTACAAAAATGAAGATGAGTGGACAAATCCTACCTGATTATCATCCCAACTTTGAAAAGTATTCTCCATCCAACGTCTGTTGAAGCTATAGCAACAATTACTAAGTCGAAGTCCATGTGGTTTGTAGACTAACGGATTTAATTTTATATCAATATTGAATACCTTCACAGCGCAGGCTGGGAGGGCCGAAGGGCCTGTTCCTGTGCTGTAATTTTCTTTGTTCTTTATTGTTGTTCTCTTCCAAAGAATATTTGTGGTCCCTATATGATTGAAAGCTTAAATAAAAGCAAAATACTGTGAATGCTGGAAATCTGAAATAATGATTGAAAGCTTTGTGACTGTAGTTTCATTTTTGTTAAGAATTAATAAACACTCACTGAAATTGCTGTTTTATTGCAGTGTTTCTTACACTGCCGCAATTCTCTTGAAGGAACACTTCACTTCCTCCCCCCTTCTCCTTCAGCCATTTATTCCTCCTCCAACAAACGCAAAATAAATCTCGACTCATCCACCATAAAACCACGCAGTGCAGAAAGCAACATTTACACCTACAAGTTACCAGAGCAACCTTCCTAAGCACGTAGCCAGCAACTAATGCACCAGTTCTCGGCAAGGTGAAGAGAGCTTTGTGTGAGACCTTTATAAGTAGATTCCATTTTACAGTCAACTAGAATGCTGCCAGAATCAGTATCTCGCAAACAGCCTCCATTACCCCTGGTAGCAGGAGCAACCGTTCAGTGTGCCCATCAGTGAAGCAATAGGAGGCCTGCAGTGAATTGATTAACTGCGGTTGAGATCCTGAGCAAAGGGTACCCAGGCAATAGATTGCAAATTAGCAAGCTCTCTGCAGAGACTGGGGGAAGAAAAACACGTTAAAAAAAAAGCAGTCCTATTATGTAGGTCAGGTGATTCCTTCCTTCCTCCACCCTTTCTTAGCCAACCAGGAAGAAAGAGAATAACCTAGTGCAACAGATATGGAAACTTGGAAAGGTTCATCCCTTCAAGCAAGGGGAGGAGTTGTGTTCTGTGTTGTGAGGGGGAGGGGGTTGGCTAGAGGATGAGTTTCCATCTTTACCTCTGGAGACTTCCAGTCTGCAACTCAAATAACTAGAATTCTATGGAACAATGTGGAGAGAGGGACCAGAATTCTTGTGCAAGAATATAACATTAATTACCTGTCTAGTGTTGACCAAGGAATAATAATAATCTTTATTAGTGTCACAAGTAGGCTTACATTAACACTGCAATGAAGTTACTGTGAAAATCCCCCAGTCGCCACACTCTGGCGCCTGTTTGGGTACACTGAGGGAGAATTCAGAATGTCCAATTTGCCTAACAGGCACGTCTTTTGGCATGGTAGCATTGTGGTTAGCACAACTGCTTCACAGCTCCAGGGTCCCAGGTTCGATTCCAGCTTAGGTCACTGTCTGTGCGGAGTCTGCACGTTCTCCCCGTGTGTGTGTGGGTTTCCTCCGGGTGCTCCGGTTTCATCCCACAGTCCAAAGATGTGCAGGTTAGGTGGATTGGCCATGATAAATTGCCCTTCCTGTCCAAAATTGCCCTTAGTGTTGGGTGGGGTTACTGGGTTATGGGGATAGGGTGGAGGTGTTGACCTTGGGTAGGGTGCTCTTTCCAAGAGCCGGTGCAGACTCGATGGGCCGAATGGCCTCCTTCTGCACTGTAAATTCTATGAAACCGGAGCACCCGGAGGAAACCCAGGAAGGCACGGGGAGAATCCGCAGACTCCTCATGGACAGTGACGCAAGCCGGGAATCGAACCCGGGTCCCTGGCGCTGCGAAGCAACAGTGCTAACTACTGTGCTACCATGCTAAATGATGCAACCCAAGATGTTGCATCTCATTGCACATTAAGAGAATCCAGAAGTGCTACTTACATTGTACTGCCACCCCTCACTGATACTAACCATGTGCTCATCCAGAAAGTTTCTGCTATCATTTGTTTCTCGGTTGTGTTGGATTATTTAAATTGGATACCAATTTGAAAATCATTGACTGCTTTAGGTTGCCTCTTGTTTCTATTATTGCCGAACAAGCTCCCATTCCCCAGCAAGGTAATTCAAATCAGATTTGACATTGCCTCCTGTTCTATTTAAATGTCCTGCTTAGACCATGAAGATCCAATTTATAGAATCTACCTTCACATTGTGAAAAACCTTAAAACCTTGTCAGAATAAAACAAGCTCAATATTTTAAATCCATGACATTATGATTACAATACCGTCTAATGATAAACAGCTGTTCAACATTTCATACCCTCTCAGGAACTTTGTATTGAGCTGAAGCAAAGGGTTGATGATCAGAAATGACAACGTTTATGGGCGGAATCTTACCAGAATCTGGCAGTGTCGGGCTCAGACTGAAAATTATCCCGTTTCTCTCCAGATATTGAGCCTCTTCAATGAAATAGAATGTTTAGATGTAGTCACTCAGGCAGGGTGGGGCCCGATAGAGCCACAACCGGCTCCACAGGTATCAGGGCGCCATCTTTAAATGATGCCTGCATTTCCCACTCCCCAACAATCATTGCTGGCATCCAACCCCCCCCCCCCCCCCCCCCCCCCCCCCCCCCATCTCCACCACGACCGCAGAGGTATCGCTGGCAATCCCCTCTCCCCTCAGTGCTCGCTCATTCTCCCCCTTCTCCGGCACCAATAAATGAACCCCCCCTCCCTGCGCCATGAGGCTCCCACCAGGGCCAGTTCCAGCACTGTCCCCTGCTTCAGCCTGGTAGTGTGCCAACCTGGCAGTACCAACATGACAGTGCTACACTGCACCAGGGGGCAGTTCCGGAGCACTGTCCGGGCATGTTCCTCTCCCCTCAGTGGCTATACTTACCTCTGCAACATGGGAGGAACCCCTTCACTGATTCTCGTTTGGCCAAACCTGTTGTACACCTCGCTAATGTGATGTCACGTGAGCGAGATATGAATATTTAATGAGGGGGGATCAGGTGGCCCATTACTAACATTCAAATACATTAAAATCTATTCAAATGGTTGAGTCGCTGGCGAGCAGTGGGGAAATTCAGGAAGCGTGATCTCTCGGGAGAGATTCATGTTTCCCGATTCTCTCCGGATTTTCCACCCACATTGACGATTCCCCACAAGGCTAGTGCGGCTCAAACCCGCCCCCTATATCTGCGAGGAAGAAAGTATTGCACCCAAAAGCATGAACATTTATGAATTTTAACACAACCACATGGAATGCACGGCCTGGGCTGGTGAATGAAGTAGAAATCATGGGCGCGGTTCTCCGGTCCCTTTGCATTCTCACTCAAGCGTAACGAGGCCGGTGAATAGCGGGAGAGGTCGGTGAATAGCGGGAGAGGCCGGTGAATAGCGGGAGAGGCAGGGGAATAGCGGGAGAGGCCGGTGAATAGCGGGAGAGGCCAAGACTAAGATCCGCATCGGGCACCAAACAATAGGCGAAATCGGGATCTTGTCATAGCTGACCCTGCATCATCTGGCTCTGCCAGCTCTGTTTGTTCCCCATGGTCCGCACCATGGTGTCGAGGCCCTCGGCGATGCTCCTGAGTGACTGGGACAAGATCCACATTGCCTCGGCCATGCCTATCTGAGAGCGGGACATGTCCCACAGAACCTCATCAAGGTCGGTCTGGTACTGGGTGGCATCCCCCAGCAAGTCAGACATTCTGGGGAGACCCTCAGCCATGGCCGACACTGACTGCGCGATACCTTGGACACCTCCACTCATGGTACATAGGGTATATAGGGCAGCACGGTAGCATTGTGGATAGCACAATTGCTTCACAACTCCAGGGTCTCAGGTTCGATTCCCGACTTGAGTCACTGTCTGTGCGGAGTCTACACATTCTCCCCGTGTGTGCGTGGGTTTCCTCCGGGTGCTCCGGTTTCCTCCCACAGTCCAAAGATGTGCCGGTTAGGGGGATTGGCCATGCTAAATTGTCCATATTGTCCAAAATTGCCCTTAGTGTTGGCTGGGGTTACTGGGTTACGGGGATAGGGTGGAGGCGTGGGCTTAAGTAGAGTGCTCTTTCCAAGGGCCGTTGCATACTCGATGGACCGAATGGCCTCCTTCTGCACTGTAAATTCTATGATTCTATGGTGCCAATGTCATGCACCAGGCTCTCCACTGCGGTCACCACCCAAGCAGTGTTGGCCTTGGTGCCACGCATTGCCGGCACCAATTCATGGTCTCCTTGCCTCTGGGACTCTTCCAAGCCGCTATGGATCTGCTGGAGCGACACTGACATCCCCCTCTGAATGTCCCGGCTGCTCCCAATCATCTTGTTCAGCTCCGGGTAACCCACTTCCACAGACTTAGCATCAGACTGGGACCCAGCTGGGTCCTGGGATCCAGCAAACCCTCTGACTGCTCACTCACCAGGGAGTTCCTGCCTCCACCAGATGTGCATCAACAGCACTGTGATGCTCACCAGATTATACCCCAGAAGCCTATCCACTAATATTTCACACCGAGGTGTGTGTCTCTGCTCTGGTGGGAGGGGGTGGGGATGACAGCTGTTCCATGACTGTGGTGGCATCCTCGGAGCATTCTTCCGAAGTGTTCTCCTCAGAGTCGGCTGGAGGTCCTTGGGAGAATGGACAGGCGGTCAGTGGGAGGGATGGGTCAGTCAATTAGTAAGTCAATCACTGCTCCCGTTTGACATGCCTCCAAACGGAACCCAGTGGTTCCTCACCTCTGCAACATCTGCCAGCCTCCAGGTGGGTGAACTATCTATCCTTGGCCACCCCGTTACCTCCAGGGACTGCTCCTTGATGGAGGTGAGGATTCTTCTTTCCGGCACCCCGCCGCCAGTCTGGGCCCCCTCCCGCCGATTGTGGGAGAGATTTTCCTCCGGGCCACAGACAGGGCATTGTTAGCCATAGGCGTGGTTTACAGTGGTGGGAGGGGGGGGGGGGTGTGTGAAGGCAGAGTTGCGGGGGTTGAGTGGGGAGGGTGGAGCGAGGGCTAGGGGTCGCATGGGAGGTTGGGTGCTCCCTTGGGGCAGCTCCGTTGGTGCCTACTCATTCGTGCTGCCCGGTGTAGTCCGTTGACCTTCTTCCTGTACTGCTGGCCAGTCCTCCTGGTTATATTACTCGAGCGTACGGCCTCCACCACCTCATCCAGCTGGCTGCCTTGTGGCTCACCCTCTGTTCCTCTCGGGGAACAGGACATCCCTCCTGGCCTCCACCGCGTCCAGGAGCCTCCCCAGGTCAGCGGCCCGAACCTCGGGGCCAGTCTCCTGGGCGCCATTGTTGCGGGCTGGCTGGGGTTGGCTGAACAAGTGCAGTTTAAGTGCTGCCCGATCTTCTTAGCGGGGGGCTGGCGAGCACGGAGCCAATAAATTAGCTGGCGAGCTGTTATTTGCAGTGAGAAGCCCGTGAGGCCTTGTTGAAGTGGACCAATTAACGTTGAATTGCATTGCCTGCCTTGCTGGGCCGAGTGCCGGGAAGCTCGTGGCAATTCCCGCTCACTACCACACTTAGAAAGTTTCCAGAGAATTGGGCCCCATGGCTGAGAAATTTCTTGGAGTGAATCCGGAAGTACCATATTTCATGTGAGCAACTCCGAGGAATTTCCTGGCCAATGTTGATCATTAAAATTAAGTTTGATCAAAGGTTGAATAAGGAATAAAGGGACATGGGACCAGAGCAAGCATCTGAGGGTGAGGCTGTTGTGTTCACTTGGTGGATAAACACCGATATGAGGTGATTGTGACGTATGATCTGTTTGAGTTGTTGTATCTATGGCATTGTGATGATTTTATCACTTTTGTGCGCTGTCCCTACTCTAAGCTACTTGAACTAGCTTTAAGGCACTTTGTTATGACTATTGCCAAAACCCGGGTGTGGCGCTAACAATTGTACACAAGACTCGAGTGAAATACAAGAGAGGCTTTATTGCTGTGAGATGCTATTCCTCCGGCGGCAGCTGTAGAATAGTATCTCAGTGAAGCTAGCGCATATTTATAAACAAGCTCCCTGTGGGCGGAGCTAGCGAGCAGGGGCTTACCGGAGAAACCTGTATTACAGGTACGGCCATACATCCCCCTACTGCAAGCACACATATCTACAGTGGTTGCATCACCACACCGGGCTTCATTATTAAAGTTGCTCTTAACATAGAATCCTGACATGGAATCCCTACATTACATTCGGCCTATTGAATCTGCACCGATCGTCTGAAAGAGCACCCTATTGAGGCCCACTCCTCCACCTTATTATCCCCATAACCTTTGGACACGAAGGGGCAATTCAGCATGGCCAATCCACCTAACCTGCTCATTTCCTGTCCTCAAAACTTTTCACGTGGGAACAGATTTCCACATTAAGTTTGAGAGTCGGCTCTGAGAAAGAGTCCGAAATGTGAAGATTAAACATTGCGGCAAAACAAGGGATGATAGATGTAACAGAGCCCAGGTATCTGAAACAGGTATCTAAACATGAACACAGAAAATATAATGATGATCAGAAAGAGTGAAGGAGTCAAGAATGTACTTTCTCAACCCTGAAAATCAGATTTCAATGTTTCTTCAGCCACGAACACAACCAATTGTATTTGACGGAGGATTGAACAGTTCACAGAGAGGCCTGGCTCTGAACAGGTCTAGTCCATGTGAAGCAGTTCTGTTTTTTACTGTGTTCTAATGCAGCTAGTGTCATTGACAAATAGCTGTATATTTTCCATTAAAACCCTGGGAACCCGGGTTGTTTGCAAGATTCTTGATAAACGTATCGTTGTGAAGTTGAAAGCATCGAGATACACTATCATGGTTTGAACTCCTTTCTTGTGTAAAGCAGCTGGCTATTTGATTATTCCTTTGTGATTTTGTACTTTAAACATTGAAGATTTGTCTTTGAGGTTTGGTGCAGGGAAAGAGAGACTCCAACATCATTTGGGCAGCAGGGTAGCATGGTGGTTAGCATAAATGCTTCACAGCTCCAGGGTCCCAGGTTCGGTTCCCGGCTGGGTCACTGCCTGTGCGGAGTCTGCACGTCCTCCCCGTGTGTGCGTGGGTTTTCTCCGGGTGCTCCAGTTTCCTCCCACAGTCCAAAGATGTGTGGGTTAGGTGGATTGGCCATGCTAAATTGCCCGTAGTGTCCTAAAAAGTAAGGTTAAGGGGGGATTGTTGGGTTACGGGTATAGGGTGGATACGTTGGTTTGAGTAGGGTGATCATTGCTCGGCACAACATCGAGGGCTGAAGGGCCTGTTCTGTGCTGTACTGTTCTATGTCTATCACCTTTCAAGGGCAGTTAGGGACGGGAAATGAATGGTATCTTGAGTGACAACACCCACAACCTTATGGATGATTTAAAGCAGAAAGGTTGATGATGCAAGCAAAACATTTCTTTCTGGCATTGCGTATCTGTTTTGTCCAAGCTTTATAATATAACATCCCTTTAATATGAATTTAAGTGTAATTCGTTTTTAGGTTACTTCTAAGCAATTTCAAGTGAGAGTGGAAATTGGAGTGGCACTGGCCATAATCTTTCAGTCTTCCCTGGACTCAGGAGAGGTGCCAGAGGAGTGGACAATTGCACACATTACGCCCCTGTTCAAAGACAATGTTGCAAGGACATCCCCAGCAATTACGGGCCAGTCAATTTAACTTCACTGGTGGGGCAGTGGCTAGAAGCAATTATTCAGATAGAATTAGTAGTCACATGGAAAAATGTGGGTTGATTAGGAAGAGGCAGTACAGATTTTTGAAGGGGAAACCGGGTTAAACTAATATGGTGTAGTTTCATGAAGAGGTAACAGTAAGGGTCGATGTTAATAAAGCATACAGTTCCCTGGGCTTTATTAATAGGAGCATACAGTACAAGAGCAAGGAGGTTATGCTGAACGTATACAAGACCCTGGTTAGACCATATCTGGAGTATTGTGTACAGGGCGGCACGGTAGCACAGTGGTTAGCATTGTTGCTTCCCAGTGCCAGGGACCCAGATTTGATTCTTGGATTTGGTCACTGTCTACATGTTCTCCCCGTGCCTGCATGGGATTCCTCCGGATGCTCCTGACATTCTGAATTTTCAGTGTACCCAAACAGGCGCTGGCGTGTGGCATTGGGGGATTTTCACAGTAACTTTAATGCATTGTTAATGTAAGCCTACTTGTGACACTAGTAAAGATTATTATTATACAGTTCTGGATGCCAGCTGTTAATGTGGTGTACATGGACTTACAAAAGGCATTCAATACAGTGCTACACGACAGACTTGTGAAAAAGGTTGTAGCTCGTGGATTAAAAGCACAGTAGGAACATGGATATTGACTGAGTAATAGGAAACAGAGGGTAATGGTCAAATGGATATTTTTCAGGCTGGAAGAAGGTTTGTAGTGGAGTTCCCTGGGTCATTTTTAGGGCCCTTTCTTTTTCTGATACATATTAATGATCTAGATCTTGATGTACACGGAACAATTTCAAAGTTTGCAGATGGCATGAAACTTGGAACTATTGTAAAATGTGAAGAGGACAGTGTAGAACTTCAAAAGAACAAAAACAAGTTATGGAGTGGACAGATAGGTGGCGGATGCAATTCAATGTAGAGAAGTGTGAGGTGATGCATTTTAGTAGAAAGAACATGGAAATACAATATAAAATAAGGGGTAAAATTCTTAAGGGGGTACAGGAGGAGAGAGACCTGGGTGTATATATGCAAAGATCATTGAAGGTAGCAGGACAGGGTGGAGAGAGTTCTGGGTGTCCCACTAGAGGAAGGATTGGAGAGAGGGCAGGAGGTTTACAAGAATGGTTCCAGAGACGTGAAACTTTGATTATGATGATAGCCTGGAGAGGTGGCACTGCCAGGCTGGCATGGGCACTGCCAGGGTGCCCATGAGCCAGTTTGCCCATGCCAGGGATTGGGCCTGGGGGCGACCTGCCCTTATGAGGTGGGGCGTGGAGGGGGGGGGGGGGGGGGGGGGGGGGTTTCCAGACTCCCTAATTAGTAAGGAATAGTAAGGTGGGTTGTTGGGTGGGGGAGGGGCGGAGTCCGGAGGTCACAGTGGGAGGTCGAGATATTGGGGCACCATTGAAAAGTGGCCCCACGATCTCTTCCTGCACTGGCGCTCTGAGCTCATCAGTGCAGGAAATGAATCTAAGTGCGGCCTCGCCGGGACGTTCCTTGTAGAGGCCCCAAAAAGAAGCAGAGTCCTGTTTAATAGCGGGGTAGTTCTCGTGCTACAAGCTCCGGGAAACACCCTGCTAAATGCACCCAAAACGGGACATTATTTTTCCATTAAATCGGGCCCAATGTGCAGGGGTACAGGGAAAAGACAGAAGGATAGCACTAGAACATAGAACATAGAACATAGAACGATACAGCGCAGTACAGGCCCTTCGGCCCTCGATGTTGCACCGACATGGAAAAAAAAAACTAAAGGCCATCTAACTACACTATGCCCTTATCATCCATATGCTTATCCAATAAATTTTTAAATGCCCTCAATGTTGGCGAGTTCACTACTGTTGCAGGTAGGGCATTCCACGGCCTCACCACTCTTTGCGTAAAAAACCCACCTCTGACCTCTGTCCTATATCTATTACCCCTCAATTTAAGGCTATGTCCCCTCGTGCTAGCCACCTCCATCCGCGGGAGAAGGCTCTCGCTGTCCACCCTATCTAACCCTCTGATCATTTTGTATGCCTCTATTAAGTCACCTCTTAACCTTCTTCTCTCTAACGAAAACAACCTCAAGTCCATCAGCCTTTCCTCATAAGATTTTCCCTCCATACCAGGCAACATCCTGGTAAATCTCCTCTGCACCCGTTCCAAAGCTTCCACGTCCTTCCTATAATGAGGCGACCAGAACTGTACGCAATACTCCAAATGCGGCCGTACTAGAGTTTGGTACAGCTGCATCATGACCTCATGGCTCCGGAACTCAATCCCTCTACCAATAAAGGCCAACACACCATAGGCCTTCTTCACAACCCTATCAACCTGGGTGGCAACTTTCAGGGATCTATGTACATGGACACCGAGATCCCTCTGCTCATCCACACTACCAAGAATTTTACCATTAGCCAAATATTCCGCATTCCTGTTATTCTTTCCAAAGTGAATCACCTCACACTTCTCCACATTAAACTCCATTTGCCACCTCTCAGCCCAGCTCTGCAGCTTATCTATGTCCCTCTGTAACCTGCAACATCCTTCCGCACTGTCTACAACTCCACTAAGTCACAATACTCATTTGGAGAGCCAGTGCAGACACTGTGGGCCGAATGGCCTATTTCTGTGCTGTAACAGTTGTATGATTCTGTGATTACTGGTACACTCTTTCAATAATTACCATACACGGAGCTGCTTATAACAAGCTGTAAATCGCAGAATCAAAAATCAAATCTAAATAACACAACGCATCTCATGGATGTGCAGATGTTGAGTTTTATGCTAAAATACAACCTCTGAAAAATTCTAAACTCTCTCCTGAAAAGATTAAGAATTGCTCAGAGATTGTCACTGACTTGGTCTAAGGATTGTTGTATGCTGCACCCTCTGATCATGTGACCTATTCACATCAGAGCAGTGGAAGTTAGGAAAGAGTTATTTGCTCAATGCATTGCATCTCCCTACTGTCCCATCACAAATTACATAATCCTGCTAGTTTTACGTCTAATACCTTACTTGTTTATTTTTTCTTAATGTTTCATCAAGTTGAGGCATCTGTTTATGAAGTAGTTTTCCTAATTCATCATGGCATATATTGTTATGCTACTTTTGAGCATTAAAGAGCCCGATAGAGACACAGAAAATTCAATCCCTTCGCTCTATTGGATTTGGTGGGCATTTTCAGTAATTTTTCCAATGTTGGTCATCGCCAGTTGCACTACGCAAAGTGTAGGATGTTCGTATAGCTAAAGTCATTGCTTTGTGTTTATCATTTTAATCAGGTTCGATAGGGTGGATGTAGATAGACGACCGAGTGTGGGGAATCAAGAATGAGGGAGATATTAAAAAGAATAAAGCTGGGTCACGTGAAGCACCTTCTCATAGAAAAAGTGGTGAAAATCCCTCCTCCGATTCTGAGGTAACTGAAGATTTCCAGATCGAGATGGAGAGATTTTCATTGCCAGGCAGCAGTGTCGAGGAACCTGGAGCAAAGATGGGAACATGGAGTTGGGAGGAACAGATAGCTACGATCTCATTGAATGTTTTAGCAGAGCGAGGAGGCTGAATGACCTACTCCTATTCATATGCTCCTTCACTTGGTAGATGCAAGAGCAGCCATAATGAAGGCGCATCAGATTGCCAAAATCAAAATATTTTTTAAACAGGATTGAAAATCTGGGCAATCTGTGTTTTCACTGGATATCACAAAAGGAAAAACCTCCCTCTACAAATAAAGCCCTTGATGTTTTTTTTTCTAACATTTCAACACTGCAGTCATATTTGCTACTTTGTAAAGCAGAATGTTAATTGACCGTTGACTTACAAAAGGGAAGGGTGAATAGTCAATGTCAAATCAATTGGGGTCACAATACAGAAGCTTTGTTACAGTAAATTTAAAACATTTTATTCAGACTGGAACAAGATTTGAAAATAAGGCAGGCTTCACCAGGTGATGCATTCCTTCGAAAGAATCTATCATCTGGTAACTGGATGAATATAAGGGAGCATATTCACTGCAACAAAGCTTTGTATTCTGCCTCACCTGATGTCTACAACAGGGTTGAAAACTAACAGAAAGAATGTTAATAAATACCGTCAGTCCTTCAGTATTTCCTGTTTGTGTCAAATGAACTTTTTCAAATAAATAAAATAAGGTTCTGCTCTTGAATCCTGTTCCTAAAGCAGTTCCCGCACTTAATTGTCTCCTTTATTGCCCTTTTTGAGCAAACTTTGGATTACCCCTCATTGTATCTCCTTCTTTAGCTTGGTGGCAGCGTGTACCATCTCCATCTTGCATTGCAGCAACTCAGCCAGCCTCGTTCAATGGCACCTTCCAAATCCGTGGCTTCCACCACACGAGGAACAAGAGCGGCAGACGCAGGGGCTCACCACAATCTGCACGTTCCCCTCAAAGTCACACATCAGCCTGAACTGGAACCATCGGCTGGATTCTCCGTAGCCTGATAAAAATCGTGATCGGGCGGAGAATGGATTCCGACCCCAGAATCGGTGCTGGCGCCAGTTTGATGCCGGTCTGTCATGCTCCACCCTCCTCCAATCCGGTGTCATCATGATGCGCGCTGCATGCCGTTTCAACGCCGTTGGCGTGTCATCGGTCTGCATACCTGCTCCGCCCCCGATGGGCTGAGTTCTCGACACCGCAGACCACGTGTGGTCTCAGCGGTCAGGGATCCGGCGTGTTCGCTGCAGACTGTATCCAGCGCCGCCACACTCAGCCAGGAACTGGTCCGCTGGCCAGGTTGGGTTTTGCAAGGGCTTGGGGGAATGGTGGTGGGGGGGGGGGGGGGTGGACATGGGGGTGGGCTGTAGGGTCACGGTTGGCGGTTTAGGATTTGCACACAGCCGGCGCCAGGTTTTGGGGCGCGATTGGTGCAGGTCGTCAGCCCTGCGCATGCGCGGCCTGGCACCCGGCCATTCTCCAGCCGTTTTCGGCGCGAGCTGGGGGAGTTTCATGTGGCGCCTGTGCTCGCCCCTTCACCGGTATCAGATTTGGTGAGGAGTTCAAGCCGACTTTCCTGTTGTGAACCTCCCGCAGATTCTCCATTCGCGCCGGCGCAGCCTCAAAAACCGAGAATCCATCCCCGTACCTCCATTCCTTCACTGTTGGGGGGTCAAAATGCTGCAACTCACTGCCTACCAGCACTGTGGGTGTAACCACATCCCGTGACCTGCAGCGGTTCAACAAGATTCTGAAGGGCAATTGGGGATGGGTAACAAATGCACTGATGACAACACTGGGCAGCACGGTAGCATTGTGGATAGCACAATCGCTTCACAGCTCCAGGGTCCCAGGTTCAATTCTGGCTTGGGTCACTGTCTGTATGGAGTCTGCACATCCTCCCCGTGTGTGCGTGGGTTTCCTCCGGGTGCTCCGGTTTCCTCCCACAGTCCAAAGGTGTGCAGGTTAGGTGGATTGGCCATGATAAATTGCCCTTAGTGTTCAAAATTGCCCTTAGTGTTGGGTGGGTTTACTGGGTTATGGGGATAGGGTGGAGGTGTTGACCTTGGGTAGGGTGCTCTTTCCATGAGCCAGTGCAGACTCGATGGGCCGAATGGCCTCCTTCTGCACTGTAAATTCTATGACAACACTTCATGAATGAACAAAAAAAATGTATTCTCTTGATACCGAGTTTAACGGATATTTTTCTGTATTAAAGGCGCTGTGTAAATGCAAGTCATTGTTGACATACCTGACCTTCTGCATGAGTCTCTGCAACTTTTGCTTAACTCATTGATTGGTTTCTGCACTTTGTTCCTGTCAAGGAAAGAAAACTGGCTCTTTTCAAACCCGCAAACCACGGTTGCTTTGTACATCAGAAATGTGAAAACTTGGAATGTTTTGTGCGAGTCTTGGTTACCTAAAATGTTCTAGATTTGGAAGCAACCTGGTGTTTGGTCTGTAAGTGGTTTTAGGTAGAATCCTGAACTGGGGTTTCCTGGCTCGCCCCACCATGGTGGTGGGACCCGCTGTGGGGAAATGCGGCAGGCCAGACTAATGTCCATTGACCAGAAAATCCAAGTGTAGAACACAGTGTGTGTGGAGGCTATTTGGTCTTTTGTTCCGATGCTGGCTCTTTGAAAGCCAACAAATTGATCACACTCTTCAACTCTTTCCCCACAGCCCTCAAAATATTTCTCCTTTATGCCCAAACTGAATTTTTTTTTTAAAGAATGGCCTTTGGTATGAACTCACACTGATTCTAATGAACAATGCCATGATTTGTGAATGTGGAGGCAAAATCTGATTTGGCTTCCTCGAAATCGTAATGGGAACTAGATGTGCTCCCCCAGAATAGAGCACCATTATCTCGGTGTTAAGCATGGTTACAGCACATTTATCATGCTTGTGGCCATTAACTGCAGATAAGTGAATGTAGAATGTGTTTCGGGAGGGAAGAGAATCCACAATACTTTGAGAAAGCAGCCTGTTCCATTTCCTGTTCAGCCAGCAGTTAGATTATCAAGAGCCTGGGTTTCCAGGATTACTAAAAAGGCAGAACTTGGCAGTTTCCAACAGAGATTTAGAGATGTTTATTTACTTCGCCATTAATCCTTCCCTGGTCTGCATTGATCCTAATGTAATGCTTTCTAGGATGTTTAACATTGTGCTGTGTTCATCCGATGTGGTCAAACTCATTTGAAATGTGCTGTGTTGATAATTCAGCGTCCAGACTGAAAGATCCCAACCCACCAAGTCCTCTTAATTCTCACCCTTTAACCAAATATCTTTCAAGTCGCAAGTGCACTAACATGAGTTGCAAAGCCAAGTCTAGCTCTGTGTACACTGGCTCCAGGAAACGTACAGCAACTTCCTACATTCAATCCAATCGATTCTCTTCCTTCTGAACCAACTTCCTCTTCATTATGCATTCGAAACCTTCCTTTTGCTTTTCCCCTTCCAGTTGTAGAATGGCTGGCTGGCTAACTCCATTGTCATCTGAATTTTCCACCCTTTCTTTTCATTTTCGAGCAGAAATGTATAAAATAGCAATGACCTCTCCAATAGTGTCCCCTGCAATCATATAGCATGATCATGGATATGCTTGTGCAAGTGACTCTCCATTAAATTGGTCAAACCATCAAAGGCTTCAAATCACTGCAGTGAATTAGTGGGTAACTCACTGGAAAATACCTGAAGTCCTAATGTCTCAATTAATGGAACCACTATTTGTCTCCAGATACCATTCTCATTAACAACCATGGAACAGACCACATGCACAATATTCCCAAAGAGGATGCTTAGCTCTTTCTTCACTATTTATATTCTACAAGCCCAGTCTATCCCAATCACTTGTTATCACATGGTTCATATTGATAATACCAGCACTTCCCAAAGGCCATCAATACATATCTCCAGGTCACTTGTCCTTGCCATCACTATGACAGATATTTTCAGCCCATTTGGTTTCTCTTACCCCCAAAACGATTGAACTAAATGCCAATGACCACGTGTTCTAACCTGCAAACCCCCATACCAGGGAATAATGTTTAAACAAAAAACCTTAAATAGTACTGGGTGAGCAGCAGCTAGCCCACAGAATAAAACCAAGGTGTGTTGCAGATAAAGAGAAAAACTAAATAAAAACGAAAACTCCTTTATAAGTTACCCTCCATGAGAAAACAGGGGCTAATGTATAAACTTGGAATATAGCTTATACTGTTACACCATCCTTGGCCAAAGGAAATGTCTTTAACGACAGGGGATAAATCCAGATCTGAAATCAGCTGATTTCACGTTGAGGTCTGGGTTGGTCACTATTGATTAGGGGTGAAGACTTGTGAGCGGGTACTGAACCAAAATTTAGGGCAGCATGGTAGCATTGTGGATAGCACAATTGCTTCACAGCTCCAGGGTCCCAAGTTCGATTCCCAGCTTGGGTCACTGTCTGTGCGGAGTCTGCACATCCTCCCCGTGTGAGCGTGGGTTTCTTCCGGGTGCTCCGGTTTCCTCCCACAGTCCAAAGATGTGCAGATTAGGTGGATTGGCCATGATAAATTTCCCTTAGTGTTGAAAATTGCCCTTAGTGTTGGGTGGGGTTACTGGGTTATGGGGAGAGGGTGGAGGTGTGGACCATGGATAGGGTGCTCTTTCCAAGAGCCGGTGCAGACTCGATGGGCCGAATGGCTTCCTTCTGCACTGTGAATTCTAATTCTATGAAAAATGAAATATCCCATTGGAAGAGGTTTGGGAACCTTACTGAACCTTCTCAGCACAACTTGCTTTGTACTTATTTCCCATTTAAATTCCTTGGTAACATATAGTTTTACAAAGGTTCATCCACAACACTTCTAGTTTATGAACCTTTCTCGTCTTAGCTGATGAGGAGCAACAATGAGTCACACCCACACCAATAAAACCCATTTTATAGCACGTGGTCACGTGCTCATCAAAATGTCCTACTTAAAGCTCTATCTACATTCCTAATCAATGCTGCCACTCTTTTTAGGTCAATCAAATAGAATAAAGGAAACACACATCGGGATAAAGCAAAAAAGTGCCCTTGCTGACAGGGGCACTGCCCAAATGTAACAAGGATCAACGGAAACGTAAAAACATCAAATGAGAGTGCAATAAAAGAGGTCAATAATGCAACAACCCCTGCGGTGCCCACCAGGCACGGAAAGCCTTGATGGTGCCTGTGGACACCGCATGCTCCCTTTCTAGGGACTCCCGGCTGTGAATATAGCTGCAGAAGAGGGGATCAATACTGACCAATCCAAATTATCATGAGCTGTATCCTGATTACTAGTTTGCACAATTTAACAATGATAAGTGTCACAATATTATTAATAGAATTCATGGAAAATGATCTTACCATTTACTAAAAGTTACATTTTCTCAATCAACAGGGTGGACATGAATTTCATTAGGGACTTTAGAAGGGTATCACAGGACGGTGCAACATCGGGGGCCGAAGGGCCTGTACTGCGCTGTAATGTTCTATGTTCTATGTTCATCTGTCAGAAGTAGGCATTATCCCTGTGGAAGGGATAGATCCCCAAGGTATGTCAACTGAGAGCTCAGGGTTCACAAATTTAAGTTGCCCAGCAGTCCAATCAATTTGATGGATTTGGACGTTTATAAGTAGCTATTCTTTGAAAGTAGCGGATGGGGCTGGTTTAGCACAGGGCTAAATCGATGGCTTTTAAAGCAGACCAAGGCAGACGAGCAGCACGGTTCAATTCCTGTACCAGCCTCCCCAAACAGGCGCCGGAATGTGGCGACTAGGGGCTTTTCACAGTAACTGCATTTGAAGCCTACTCGTGACAATAAGCGATTTTCATTTCACTTTCATTAAAGTGTGTTGGAATGGGCTGGTTGTCTGGAGTGTTAGCGTTGTCTCATCCAAGACATAAGTTCAAAAGTATCACTTGTAGCAGATTTTGCACAATGTTTACGTCCCCCCACTGCCTTATTGTAGATTGCATAAAGTTCACACACGGCTGGAGGTCACATATCAATGGTACTGTGACCTCCAACATGTTAATACTGTGTTAGGTTAGCTTTTGATATGTACTGTATTAAATGACAATGCTGTTATAATGTAGGTACTGGTTTGTGGCCAGTACTTGCTGAGATAGGTGTGAGACTGGCGGGGCAGAGTTACACCATCGGTACTCAGTCCTGCGGCCAGGACAGAAGAAAGTGTTTATATAATTGTGTTTGTCATCACAAATATCTGTGGTTGGATCTGAATGCTAACAAAGGGGTTATTGGCCTGGAGACCTTTTGGTGGTCTCACGTCTTCATATCAGGTGACTTTCCCAGTGAGCTTGAATCAACGCTCAGCCCAAACTGCTTCACGTCAATCCAAACTGAACAGCGTAACTGAGCTAGTAATGAATTCTTAAATCTATTGCTGATGGGAATACCACGTGAAGCATTGTAGGTAGTCATAGTGTGGACCAACCAGCTGCATATGTTCAGAGAGTTGCACTGCCACCCCCCCCCCCCCCCCCCCCTGTGTGATTGGCAGTCAACCCGTCGCATTGAGCTTTGCTGCTTTTCTAGCGGCGCTGCAGATATCAGGTCAGTACTGTCATTGTGCACAGATTTCACTCACTTAGAGCTCACTATATAATTCAGCAACTAAAGCAGCCAGAGTAAAGTGAAGAAGGACATTTTGTGATATCTGAAATTGTGAACAGGCTTATTGTGAAATATTGCAGAATATATTTTTTTTAAAAGGCCATTTCATTCCTTGTATTCTCACAGACATGGAGAACTTCAAAAGAAGCCTTTACACATGCTAATACTTAGAAATGGGGCTTTAATCTAAACAGCAGATACTGATTTTATCAAACACATGGAAGCCTCAGCTGAAAGAGTTTTTTTCCTTTTTTTGGGGAGGGGGTGGGGTTGGGTGGGGGTGCCTACCATACTGACAAGATGCTTCTGAAAGAAGCAGATCTTAGTGATCGACAGGCAAAGTGCTTGACTACAAAGCAAGAGCCTCAACTGCTGGACTCTCCAACCCTCAGCTCATTCACCTCAGTTTCATGACAGTTCATGGCTTATCTTCTGCTTGTCTTGCAGAGGATGCAGTGACTTTGGGAATATGAGAACACACTCATCCTTTGGTCCAGGCCTCCCCTCCTTGCCAGCTACAGAATGGACTGGGCTGCGACTGGCACAATGACAGCAGAACAGTCCATTCTGAGGCACGGGTGACATTTCTTGGTAAACCTCAGCCATTCTTTCCATGGAAGTCAATCAGTCGGGGACCGTAGTTCCTTTTAGTAGCACTCAGCGTCGTATGAGGAGGCGAAGTCTGAGTGGGATTTTATGCAATGCGCTGTGCCAAGGACCATGGGCAGGTTTCTCCGTTCTGACACTAAGTGTTGACGCCGTCGCGCAGGATTCGTGGACTTTCACGACAGCAAAACTGGCGCCGAACCTGGATTCATTCAGTGACTGTGGAGGGGCTAGCACCGGCGCCACGTGGAAAACAATCAATTTCAATGAAAAACGGTGATGGGTCTGTGATTGACACTCGAGAGGCTGATAAGCTGCAGCTGCATATACACACTTCACACCCCGCACACATTCATTCCAGCCAACAAGATGGCACTGGTTGAGCTGGCGTGTGCCCATGCAGCTGATGGGTTGGCTGGGGCTAGAGGGCACCGTGGGGGGGGTGACATGGGGGACACCCAGATGACCCGTTCACAGTGGGCAGTCAACGGTGTGCGCAGCTGCACGGCTGCCTTGCCGGATGCAGCAATGGTGTTCATTCACCCGACCCCACAGCTGGCCACCCACTACGACTCTCCGCGTCCCGACAGAAGCCCCCTCGACAAGCAACCACAACTGTCAGCAAACAGACTATGGCGATGTTGGACACTTTCCGTGCCCCCTCTCCCTCCCTCAGCAGCCACGGCGCCTGTTTCACAATTTTTAAAAGCACAAGGGAACAGCGCTGTCGGGAACTCGGCCCATCGGAGGCGGAGCATCGCGGAGGCCCCGGAGAATACTGGGTCAGGCTCGCTAATGACATGCAAAGGGTGTTTACTGTATGTGCGTTCCGGACCGTATTGATGGCTCTGTTGAGGTGATGGAGAATCGCGATTTGGTGTCAAATTGGTGCCTGCACGATTTCGGCCTTGGAACCTATCCTACGCCCAATCACGTTTCCCGATTTCAGCTTCAGCAAACGGAGAATCCCGCCCCACATTTCAGATTACAAATCAGTCTGTCCCAAAAGGTTGCCTGGTTGCACTGATTAGAATTATGATTTTTAATACTGTTTATGAGAAATAAGTGTAAAAATTGGTTGTATACGTGATAAAAGTATGAAGTCATTTTTTATTTCAATGTGCATGTTTCATAAGAACATATCTGGCCCCTCGAGCCTGCTCCACCATTCAATGAGATCATGGCTGATCTTTTGTGGACTCAGCTCCACTTTCCGGCCCGAACACCATAACCCTTAATCCCTTTATTCTTCAAAAAACTATCTATCTTTACCTTTGGAGTTTGCTCCTGCATTTTGTCTATTGGACATTTAGCATCACTATGGTTACATTCTGAATGTCACGAGTCTCGATTTTAGCTGGCCTGCGCCATAAGGGGGTGGAGTTAAATTGGTAGTAGTGCCCACCCCTGGCTTCCCAATGGCTGTACGCTGCCGCCATTTTAACAGGCACGCTCTGGCCAGCTTGTGAGCTCCTCATCCGGCAGGCGATTGGCTCATTGAAATTCAAGCTCATCAGTAGCTGGTGATGCCCCTCAGACACTGATGAGTTCTTCTCGTGCCATCTGGCTTTGGGCACCTTGTGCCTGTCTTGCCAGTAACACAGGGCGCCATGGGGCAGCGGGCCCAGGAGAGGGCTGGGCAGGCCAGCAGTTCACATTTGTGGATGGTCTCGCTGTAGGCCAGGAGGGGCAGCAGTTCCATGAACAACCTCGTGCCCCATCCCACCCGCCCACCTCACGTCCATTCTCACCCAGTATGTGGGTGGTGGTCGGGCTTGGGCTATGTCAGTGAGGCCTGGAGGTTAAAATCTCTTTGACCTCCCGCAAGACAACTGAATTCTGCCGCTCATCCTAAGGTTAAAGTTGCTGCTAATTGTGTATCGAAGCTCCGGAGGCTCAGGAAGGTAAATCCAAACAAAGTTTAATTTGACAACAAAAGTAAAGGCTGCACTCCGAGTCCCAAGGTCCTAATCGGGACTACTGCTTCTGCCGGTCCCCGCCCAGGCCGGCTTTTACGAGGCGATCTTTAGCGGCCCTTACTGATGCAGTTTTGCCCATTGAGTGAGGGTTATTGCACTGTGTTGTATAAAAGTGAACCATGCAAATGAAAAAAAAATGAAAATCGCTTATTGTCACGAGTAGGCTTCAATGAAGTTACTGTGAAAAGCCCCTAGTCGCCACATTCCGGCGCTGTTCGGGGAGGCTGTTACGGGAATCGAACCGTGCTGCTGGCCTGCTTGATCTGCTTTCAAAGCCAGCGATTTAGCTCTGTGCTAAACAGCCCCTTAGGGCTGTGAGGAATCGCCAGTCAGTATTGAGCTAACTGATCTAGATTGAGACTGAGGTGCCTGGGAGGATAAAGCATGAGCTTTCCTACCCCCATACACTATATCCAGGTCCTGCTGGGTGGTGTGTGAACACGGACAAGCGCTGAGGCCAGGCCCGGGATGAGCTATAACAGGACCAGGGAACGCTGGGAAAAGCTCAGCAGATCTGGTCGCACCTGTCACAAGAGAAAGTAGAATTAACGTTTCAAATATTTTTGGCTATTTGTCAGAACTGAAGGGAGAATGTGTTAGGTTTTAAAGTGTAGCTGTGAGAGATTGCAACAAAATATAGTAACTTTAAAAACAAAAGACAGATGGTCTAGATTGCGTGTGTGTGTGTGTGTGTGTGGGGGGGGGGGGGGGTGGAGGGGCTTGCATTGAGACTATATATGCAAGGGATATTTTAAAAAAGGGGTTTAAAATGGAGGAGAAAGGTCACAATCTAAAGGCTGAACATTGCGTCCTGAGGGCTGCAACGTGTCCAGATGGACAATGAGATGCTACTCCTCCAGCTGGTGTCGGACTTCACTGGAGATCTGCAGCAGGCCAAGGATGCGTAGCCAAGGAAGAATTCCATTTCCATAGCGCCCTTCACTGCAACCCAAAACACTTCACAGCCAATGAACAGCAAACGCCTACGAACAGCACGAAATGCCAGCTACTTCCTTTTGGGTGACGTTGGTTCAAGAGATCAATATTCTCCAGGACACTGGGGATAATACCCCTGCTCTTCCGCCTTGATCTAGTGCCAAGGGATTTCCAAAATCCATCTGAGATATCGGATGAGCCTCAGTTTAACGTCCAATGGGAAAGGCAGAACCTCTGAGAGTGCAGCACTCCCTCGATGCTGCACTGAACTATCCGCCTACATCGTCATGGTGTGAGACTTGAAACCCTGACATTTCTGACTCCGTGTTGGAAGTGGTACCACTCGGCACAACAGGGAGCATTAATCAGATAAAGTGATTGGTTATCAGCTGCATATGTTGAAATACAAAATAATCATAAAATAGGAGAATAATAAACATGTTTTTTCCAAAAATATACTTTACTCGCAATATTTGCAAAAGTACATAACAGTTCAAATTTGACATTACATGAAGTCCAATTCAAATCTGTTTCTCCCCGTACTGTACCTGTGTCTAGCTACACTTGTCACTACAGGTTAAATTTCCAATGGGTAGTTACATTTCATGCCACGCATCCTCTGGTGCATACTGCTCGAGGGACTTTACACAGTTTCCAACCCTCCTGACTTCTATGGCAGGAGAGCCATAGACAGAGGTGTTCTCCCAAACTTTACTGTATCTTCAGCATTCAGTCCTGGATATTGGAATGCGCCAGTCTGCAACGACTTATTCATCGCCAGCTCTTTGCACAAAGAAGACTAGCGGGTTTTGGACAGCCCGAAGAAAGTCTTTTGCCAAGTTGATGGTCCTCCAGAGAACAGTGCAGAGAGCACAGATTCCTGCATCACAGAACAGCTCAGGATGAAGCTCGACAAAAACTACTGCATTTTTCCAGACTTTCCTGGCAAAGGTGCATTCCAGAAGGAGGTACGTGATGGCTTCTTCCCCACCGCAGCCACTATGAGGGCTGCGTGCGGTGGCACTGAAACCTCAGGGGAGCAGGAAGAATCTGATGCGGAGGTTCCTGTTCGCCAGCGTGGTGAATGTAACATGGTAATTCACACTGTATCTTTGTAAGCGCAGTAGCATTACCCGACCACTAGGGGGAGTAGCTCTGGGAATGCTCAGGAGCTTGTACAGGGCTCCACCCTTGGCTCCGCCCACAACTCCTCCCCCTTGTGCTGCTGTATAAATACCCTCGTCCAGAGTAAGCCTGCAGTTCACTGCGAGTTCATCAACGCGTAACAGGCTGGCTCTGTAGTAAGTAGATTAAAGCCTATATTCATATCGGAAACACGTGTCTGGTGAATTGATGGTTCCATCAGCCAGCAGCCAAGGTACGACTTGATGCTTGTTTGAACGTTCTGGCGATGAGGCATTCTGCCAAATGACTTTTGACGGTTTGCTCAGTGAACTATCCGACCGGATCCATGTTTTCTTTTTCCGCAGGGCCTCTAGGACGTTACGTGTGGACCACTGCCGTGATGGGCTTGTGGTCAACAGTGTTTTTCAGGATAAATCTTTCCAAGAGGGAAAGGTAGTGGTGCATCATGGTCCTGCAGAATTGAGCGTCCCGTGGCAACATGGCCAGGACCATTCTTCACAACCCAGGGAACCTCAGCACCAAGGGTAACAACATTGATGTTTAGTTCCTCATTTTGTTTGAAATAATCTTTGAAATTAATTCATTTTGTGAAAAAAAACCTTCCAAAATGTACTCTGTCCGCAAACATAATGACATCCTGTTTGACTGTGGTCTCTGTCTCACCTCATCATTCTTGACCTCTCTGTGACCTTTGACACCATTGACCCCTTTACCCTCTCCATCCTTTATCCTTTGCATGCACTTTCTGGGGAAATGATCTTTCCTGTTTCTTTCCTTTATCTGCTACGATGCAGAAACTACATTCTTCCTGGTTCTCTGCTCACACACTCACCCCTGGTTTTCCTACACATGCTTCCGTATCTCCCTCCTCTTCATCATTGATCTGCTGCTTCGTGGTGACATTATTCAGGAGCTGTTTCCTTCATTGGCCCAAAGGTATTTGCTACACTCTCAACTAAACAGTCCTAACCGGTGCGACTTGAAGACTTGAATTTTCCTCCCGCTAAATGCCAGCCAAGTTGAACTGACCTCTGACCCCTGTCACCATCTCTGCACCTCAGGTTTCACCTCTGCTGCTTCCATCCCAGGGTGAGTTAAGAGGCGCAAATCTTTGGTGACTGGACACTAAGGAGAATTGAGACATATGGGGATAGGGTGGAAAAGTTGAATTGAGATAGAAGATTAGTCACAAACCCTTTGAATGGCAGAGTAGGCACAAGAGACCACACAGCCTACATCTGCGGCTATCCCTTTTGTTATGAATTCAGCGCCTTAACTTACACCAAATCCCTTTCCCTTATCATTCCTTTACTGCTGATCTACACGGGCTCCCAGTCAAGTAACATCTTGATCTGAAAATTCTTCTCTTTGTGTTCAAATCCCTTCATCTTCATCCCTTTCTATCTCTGGAATCTCCAGCCTCACAACCCTTCAGGATATATGCAGTCCTCATAATTCTGGCCCCCTGAGCATCACTGACATTAACCACTCCACAATTAGCCGCTGTATCTTCAGTTGGCTTGGCCCTAAATTCCCTACCCATCTCCTCCACTCCACATGCACCCACCCCCCAACAGACTCTCTCCCTTCCTCCTTGCTCGCCGCTTTTAATATTCTCCTTAAAACCTACCCCTTGCACCAAAGGTTTGGTCGTCTGAATCCTTACATGGCCTGGTGTCATTTATTAGTAAAATAATGCCCCTCTGAAGCTCCATGCGATGTTTTATTCCATTACAGGTGCTATATAAATGTATGTTGTTATTGACTGCAAAATTGCCGACATCTGCTTCAACTCTCTCCTCCTCCTGATTCCACAAAGACACCCCTAGTTCACTCTCCTCCCATCTCAATCCTTAGTGAGTCTCCACACAGATAGTGACCCAGGGCCGGCTCGAACATGGGTGCTCAGCACCTTGAGGCAGCAGTGCTAACCCGCCATGCCACCATGCCTCAAATGGACGATCTCAATCCTTAGTGAGTCTCGGCTACCTCAAAATACTGCAAGGGGAGCAGCGCTGAGTCCTCCACTGCTATCATTGTCTGCCAGCTTCAGCTACTTCCTCAATTGGTAATCTCACGATCGTCCATTTGAGGCATGGTGGCATGGCGGGTTAGCACCGCTGCCTCAAGGTGCTGAGCACCCATGTTTGAGCCGGCCCTGGGTCACTATCTGTGTGGAATTTGCACATTCTCCCCGTGTCCGCGTGGGTATCACCACCACAATGCAATGATGCGCAGAGTAGGTAGATTGGCCACTCTAAATTGCCCCTTAATGGACAAAAAAAGAATTGGGTGCTGTAAATTTAAAAGAAAATGTTCACCCATTTGTTTTCAAATCACTCCACACACCCTCACCTCCTCCATCCCCCATAGTCTCCTCCTAACTTAAGAACTGACAAGGACTCTCCAATCTGTGAAGACTGGCTCCTTCTCGCCCCTCACTTCCCTTCACTGAACCACTCTGCTGGTTCCCTGCCAAAATTCTCTCCCCATTTCCCTCTATCAACCCCTGATTTAAGAAACCCTTTGGCTTTACCTGTGATTATCCCTCCATTTTTTGGAGGGGGGGGGGAAACAACTGGGCAACAAGAAAGATGCAAGTTACCACTGCGATTCACAATTATTTTCCCATTCTTTGCCCCCCCCCCCCCAAGGGATTCCAGATGAGAAATTCCATAAATCAATGTGATTTCCTTCATCGGGACGATACTGGGATAAGTTTAAAGGTTTATTTTGTAAGGGGGCAATGGAAGGTGTCCACACCGAGTTGCAGAGCGTAATGACTCCAATCTTCCAGACCAGCATCACACACATCCAAACGTCCGAAAAGAGAACGATGAATAAAAAATTCCAATCTGAATCTATGAGATAGGGGGAGGTGGCTCAGCAACGTCGATAGCGAACCGATCTTTATCCTCGTCGCCAGTTTTGCAAGGGGCAGCGAAAGGAGTCCACAGCAAGTTGTAGAGAAAAACAAAACTTATTTTATTTAACACGTTAACTATTGTGCACAGCTCCAATAGTTCCCTACTGGGTCTTCTCTAGTCGGTGTGTGACTGGCCGACTCTATTTATACAAAGGCGCATGAACTTATCGGGGGAGCTGTGTTGTGCAAGCTCCATGGGGTAGTGGATCAACCCTATCCCGTGAGACCCGTGTGCCCTTACCTGAATAGCAGAGATGTAACGGAACGGTCAGACTAATGATAAATGAACCTTTAGTAAAACACCAAATGGTGTCTGTCTCCCTCTCGTGGTCGTTTATAACATTACAGCCTGATAAATGAAAACTACCAAAAATAAACCTTTCTCTTTTATTTTTAGCTTTACCAAGTTAGCTATCTCCCAAGTTAACTACATCCTATTTTCTTTGGATCCTAAACATTTTATGCAGCCTTCCCCACCCCCACAGGAGAATCAATTTACTCGGATCGTGAAGCTCACGTTAGAAAACTTTCACTCGGATATTTGCTTTGTTTCCAGTTTTGGCTCCTACAGATTTTATTGGGTGTGGGAATTGTGCTGAATGCAATGTGCACAAAACTGTAAAGGGACAAAGTTGTCACGCGTGATGGCCAGAGAAAGTCTCTGGATTAGACAGAGGTACGATATGTCCACATCAGAGTGATAATTAAGGAACCCGAGGATGATTATGCCCCCATGGTATCGATGCTGTTGTCCTTCACTGAGGTAGAGATCGCAGGGCTGGGAGTTGATGTTGACGCCACCTTGGTTAAGATGCTGCAGTGCATCCTGTATGTAAACATTTTGCAGCTACAGTATGCTAGTGCTGGAGGGTGCGCAAATTGAGGGGTGCTGACCAATTAAACTGACCTCGGTGGCCTTCCCATGGGCGGCAAGTCCGGGCCTTGCCATTGATGCTCGCATCACATCAATGATTTTAAAAAAACATTCCCGCAAATTCCGCAGAGTGCTAATCTCCGTCGGATTGCATCCCCCCCCCCCTCGGCGGATTTACCCACGGTGCGATTCCGAAACCCCGTCTCACCTAGCTGTCCTCACTCAGGTGAGGCAGGGAGCAGTGAAGATTGCCCCCAGCAGGATCGCCGTGGATTAACTGCGGCACAGTGAGGTAAGGCGCGCCAACTTTTTACAGCAGTAGCTGCTGGGAAAGGGGGGGGGGGGGGGGGGGGGGGCAGTCTGGGAGGGGTAGTCAGTCCGGGAGGTAGGGGGCTCAATCCGGGGGTAAGGGGACGTGGTCAGAGAGGGTCGCAGTGGGAGAGCGTGTCAGGCCGGGGCGGGGCGGGGGGGGGGGGGTTCGGGTCGGTCGGTCGGGCCGGGGCGAAAGGGGGTTCGGGTGCGGGGATGGTATGGTGGGTCCCCTGGGGGGGGGGGGGGGGGGGGGGAGGTCATTTTTGTGCTGGGTGTCCCGTGCAAGGCCGGGTCTGGGTATTCAAATAGTTACTGTGAAGTCAGAAGGCTTTTTCCCCCGTCTATAACTCTTTCAGAGTAAATATCAGGGTAAAACTGGCAGAATGCTCTGGTTAACGATTTAAATTGCTTCTGTCGGACGTTCTCAGCCCAGCGCAATTGTGCAGAGGAAGTAAGCTCTTCTGGGCGATTGCCGATAAACCCTTAAGTGGAAACGTCCAAGATGGATTCTCAGCGCATCATCGGGGTGTCCATGGAAATTATGTTGGAAATGGCGGGAAGCTTTAATGGACCAAATGGTGAGCCTCTCATTTCAGAGTTTGCAGCCTCTGCCCCATTGTTAACATGGCTGGTCCAGTTAAGTTTCTTCGTCAATGGTGACCCTCATGCACAATGGAGGATTGATCTGCTGTTACTTCATTTTGGTGGTCAGGGGGGAGATGGATTCGCCTTTTGTTCTTGGAGGTGGCGCAGACCTGCTACTTGCCAGCTGAGACCCCGGGGTGCAGATGTGGACTGACACGGACTGCTTCATCACCGGGGGGGGGGGGGTGATGGATGAAGCCAAGCTCTGCGGAACAGAGCTGAGAATTGCGAATGCCTGGCTTCTGGAAATGTGTCCTTCCCATTGGATTTCACTGTGGAAACTGGTGAGAAAAGTTTTGATCAAGAATACATCTGCTGAATGGTGGGAGCTTTCTGGTCGATACATTGCACTCAGGGGTGAGCGCCGCCTACATGTGATTCTCACCAGGTGTTTGGAAATTGTATTCCATGCTTCTGGCAAGTTCATGGCAAAATGTGTCAACATGCAACCTTGGCTGTGATGCCCCTTTCCATAGGATCATGGGAAACACTGCCAATAAGGAAGTCTATAATAATGGGATGGCCAAGATAGAGGCAGCTTGGGATGGATTTCCTACAGCTCGGTGCATTTTAAAAATGTATTGTTAAAATAATGCTAATTTTTAATGAGAACTACCTGAAAAAGTCTGGTGACCAACGGCGAAAAGCTGCAAAGTATGTTTACTCGGCTCTGCCGGCTTAATGCCATCTTGCACAGAGGATGACATAATCCCTGCTTTCGCACGAGCTCCAATAGCTCTCAAATTCTTGTGGTCCGTAGACATGATAACAGAGTGTCTGTTCTGCTTGTGTCTGCTAACTATTGTACCGATCACCTGCTCTACAGGTCTTTGCCTATAGAGAGCTTGATTTCTTGGTGTGATAAGGTCGGCTTTCTTCACTTCTTTGTCCGTCACCACTTCCTGCCGCTCATTGACTCATTATCCACTGTGCGAGACACGGCATTAAAAACAAGAGGAAATATAACAGGTGTCAAAGACATGTACCTTTTTCAGAAGTCACGAAAACCCTTTTAGTTAAGACCAGGGCACGGAAACCATTGTAACTACAAAAGAAGCACAGTTGCGATAACAATCCTACTTAACTCTTTCATTCCCCAGTTCTGTATCGTTGTAAAGATCCAACTATGAGAGCTCAGCTACAGTGACTGAATTTGATCTCCGGAGCCCTGTGTGGACGCACACAGTTCACAGGGAAGATATCAGGATGAAGGGCTCAACCCAATCCAGTTCATCCACACAGGAATACCCACCATCCCTCCATCTAGCTGTTTGTTAAACACACCATTGACCTTTGTCTATTTGGTATTATCCGTTGATTCATCCGCTACCCCTCTGTAAGTTGTAGCAAACTCATCAAAGGACCAAAATGAACTGGACATGTTGGAACAGGACATTCCATTTTAAATGGGCAGATCAGGCAGACAACTGAATCAAGCCAAACAGGCCATGAGTCATGAAACAGCCTGATCTCATTCAAAGAGGGGCAGTTGAAATGCAAATCACTTGTGGCCCCGGCCAGACGGAAGCACAATACCTTAATGGGATAACAATTAAAGTTATCTCCAGTGACCATTGTCAAGAGACATGGGGCAGTTGAAATGCAAATCACTTATTGTCCTGGCCAGTAAGAAGTCTTACAACACCAGGTTAAAGTCCAACAGGTTTGTTTCAAACACGAGCTTTCGGAGCGCAGCTTCTTCCTCAGGTGAATGGAGAGGTATGTTCCAGAAACATTTATATAGACAAAGTCAGAGATGCTGGACAGTGCTTGGAATGCGAGCATTTTCGGGTAATCAATTCATTACAGATCCAGAGATAGGGGTAACCCCAGGTTAAAGAGGTGTGAATTGTCTCAAGCCAGGACAGTTTGTAGGATTTTGCAAGTCCAGGCCAGATGGTGGGGTGTGAATGTAATGCAACATGAATCCAAGATCCCGGTTGAGGCCGCACTCATGCGTGCAGAACTTAGCTATAAGGTTTTGCTCGGCAATTTTGCGTTGTCACGTGGCCTGAAGGCCGCCTTGGAGAACGCTTACCCGGAGATCAGAGGCTGAATGCCCTTGGCTGCTGAAGTGTTCCCTGACTGGAAGGGAACATTCCTGCCTGGCGATTGTCGCACGATGCCCGTTCATTCGTTGTCGCAGTGTCTGCATGGTCTCGGCAATGTACCACGCTTCGGGACACGGAAGCACAATACCTTAATGAGATAATGATTAAAGTTGTCTCCAGCGACCATTGTCAAGAGAGCAGCAGAAACCAGAAAGCTTTTTGTAAGGGCACTGATTAAAATCAAATTACATTATGACACCTTTTGATTGGGGAGCTTAATCACTTCCATCCTGTCAACAATCAGAAAGGCTTCCTTTGTCCTGGAACTCACCTGTGGGAGGGTCAGTGTTTGAGCCATTCAGGGTTTTGCTCTTAAAAAGTCAAGTCTGAGGAACTGAGAAAGAACTCTACTCTCCCGCATAGAACTCTACTCTCCTGCAAAGAACTCTACTCTCCTGCATAGAACTCTACTCTCCCGCATAGAACTCTACTCTCCAGCTTGGAAGAAGATCTAAAGAAATCTGTGTCAACGTTTATTTTAACTATCCTGTCCTTGGAGCGGTGAGTGTACTCCTCCAACTCACAGGGTAGCACGGTAGCATTGTGGATAGCACAATTGCTTCACAGCTCCAGGGTCCCAGGTTCGATTCTGGCTTGGGTCACTGTCTGTGTGGAGTCTGCACATCCTCCCCATGTGTGCGTCGGTTTGCTCCGGGTGCTCCGGTTTCCTCCCACAGTCCAAAGATGTGCAGGTTAGGTGGATTGGCCAGGCTAAATTGCCCTTCGTGTCGAAAATTGCCCTTAGTGTTGGGTGAGTTACTGGGTTATGGGGATAGGGTGGAGGTGTTGACCTTGGGTAGGGTGCTCTTTCCGGGAGCCGGTGCAGACTCGATGGGCCGAATGGCCTCCTTCTGCACTGTAAATTCTATGATAATCTATGAAAACTCCCAATTAGTATAGCTTGTTGAGATTTGGGGTGGGTGAGTGAATATATCTGTATATCTGTGTTTGCGTTGCTAAAATAAATCTGTAAGCTGTAAGAATTTTCGATGTGCCATTTAATCCCTTGTTTTACGCATAGTATTTCATAATCGGTGTGTGTGTGTGTGTGTGTGTATGTGGGTTAATCTGAGTTGCAGAAGACTTAATTTCTCTTGAATAAATCAATTATTTTAAAGCTACCATTATTGTGGTCTCACCTTCCTTTCACTGTCCGCTCTGGTCAAGTCACAATAATTGCCAGGACATAATCCCGTAGTCAAGGACCAGAAAAGGGAATCTGAGCGCTTCGAACACATTCACTCAAGAGAGGCTACTGGTCAGTAATACACAGTGGTCCCTCTTTCTCTCTCTCGTGTGAAGTTACGCTAGTGGGGCACTTCCGGGTGACAGTTCACCATCACAGGAGAGAGACTCATACAGGCGTAGGTGGCAGTCAAGGTAACTGGTGTGGCATAAGGACAGCCTCACTGGTTAGATATAAATAGTGAGACTTGTCCCCTCTCTCTTGCGAAGCTGTCCCAGTGCGACACTTCCGGGTCGTGGTTTCCACACCTGCAGGAGAGAGACACCCACAGTTATCTGTGACACCCAATACCGGCCTGTTGTGGAGTAAAGGAAACCCTTTTCATTACACCTCTGATATTGAAGCTGAAAGAGCCCGCATGGACCTATGGGGAGAGGGTGGGGTGGTGGTGGGAATGATTGTCTTCCCCATGGTCCTCACGGAGTATGAGCTCCTCCGCTAGGGGCAGATAAACTCTCCATTTTAGGTCGGCGTTTAAGGCCAGAGAGGAACCCAGTAGGGAGCTACCAGGCACTGTATATACCGTATTGTAAATACATAAGTCCAAAGATGTGCGGGTTAGGTGGATTGGCCATGCTAAATTGCCCGTAGTGTCCTAAAAAGTAAGGTTAAGGGGGGGGGGTTGTTGGGTTATGTGTATAGGGTGGATACGTGGGTTTGAGTAGGGTGATCATTGCTCGGCACAACATCGAGGGCCGAAGGGCCTGTTCTGTGCTGTACTGTTCTTTGTTCTATCTAGTTCTTTACTCGGTGTGGACTCCTCGTGTCCTTATTAAACTGGCGACGAGGAATAAACTGGTCAGCTGCCGACGATGCAACCTGCTTGGCTGAGCTACCTCCCCGATTTTCTGAACCCAGGTTGCAACAAATTATTTGCCAAGCCTCTGTTTTGACGGTAGATGCATTTGATGCCGGTGTTGAAGACTGGAGCCAGTACGCAGAAAGGATGCCTTACTTCTTCCAGGCCAACAACATCACGGGGAATGAGCGCCAGATGATCATACTATTGCCGGCCTGTGGAGCGCACACGTTTAGGGTGATCCAGAGTCGCACTTGCATTAATTTAATCAAATATGCATTTGATCGACCAACGTGTGGCAGAACACGTCAGATCATTCTGTCAGCGATCATTCAATGATATTGGTTTAATATGCCGGAGAGGTCTCCCGGTGAGTCTGTCACTGAATTCACATCAAGGCGACGGAAGATAGGCGTGCTTTGTGAGTACGGAACTGCTTTATCAGATATGCTCTGTGATCGTTTGGTCTGCGTTATAAATAATATGGAAACACTGAAAAAACTTTTGGGCGAAACCTCCCTGACTTTCAAAAGACGCTGCAGATCTTTGTCCCGAGAAAGTGTGGAACACAGGTCCAAGATATGGACTTGAATGTTTTGGGGTGTTGCCGCTCATGTGGTATCCCCACGGCCAGGACTGACTGCCATGGCGACTCTGGCCTCTGGGCGAAGAGCCAACTGTTGGGTCGTGGGACGTTCCCGGACTCAGCTGAAGTCGATTTCAGCCCGTGTGCGACGTGCGGGCGCCGGCCTAGGTGTAAACGTAGAAAGCAGGAAGTCCAGCGATCCAGGAACCCCGGTTGAGGTAAGCATCAGCCCAGGGGCCGGGCTTTGCATCTGGATGACCCAGAAGAGTCCGAGGCTGAGACGCAGCTGAACTGTTTGGCAGCACACCGCATAGCCCCTATTCATGTTCTGATACAGGTGAATAGCCATATGCTCCAAATGGAATTGTATACGGGAGCTACCATTTCTGTGGTAGCGTCGAGCACCTTTGATTTTATTAAGCGGGATGTGCATACATTGATTTTGGCTGCACGGTGGCTCGTTTTGCCACTTATACGAAGAAACGACAGAATATGGTGGGGTTCACCCTTACTCCGGTTGTTTCTGGGCTCAATCTGTTTGCCATCCGCTCATTGTCATGCCAGGAAGTGGCCCTAGCCTATTGTCATCGTCATGCCAGGAAGTGGCCCTAGCCTATTGTCATTGTCATGCCAGGAAGCGGCCCTAGCCTATTGTCATTGTCATGCCAGGAAGCGGCCCTAGCCTATTGTCATTGTCATGCCAGGAAGCGGCCCTAGCCTATTGTCATTGTCATGCCAGGAAGTGGCCCTAGCCTATTGTCATTGTCATGCCAGGAAGCGGCCCTAGCCTATTGTCATTGTCATGCCAGGAAGTGGCCCCAGCCTATTGTCATGCCAGGAAGTGGCCCTAGCCTATTGTCATTGTCATGCCAGGAAGCGGCCCTAGCCTATTGTCATTGTCATGCCAGGAAGTGGCCCTAGCCTATTGTCATTGTCATGCCAGGAAGCGGCCCTAGCCTATTGTCATTGTCATGCCAGGAAGCGGCCCTAGCCTATTGTCATTGTCATGCCAGGAAGCGGCCCTAGCCTATTGTCATTGTCATGCCAGGAAGCGGCCCTAGCCTATTGTCATTGTCATGCCAGGAAGCGGCCCTAGCCTATTGTCATTGTTATGCCAGGAAGTGGCCCTAGCCTATTGGGCTGCGATTGGCAGCACTGGCTGTGGTTGGATTGGCAGCCTTTCTGCCAAAGGGGATCTGGCGGTCTGTGTGTGGTACTGAGCACATAGTGTTCTAGCCTGGCTTGGGTACAATCAAAGGGGCCATGGCGAAGATCCATGTGGACCTGGAGGCCCAGCCCCGAGATCTTCATGCCCGCCCGGTTCCGTACACATTCGTGGAGAAAGTCGAGACCGAGTTCGTCGCTTGGCGTGTGAGCTTCACTGATTGGGCGGCGCTGGCAAAGCCGGATCAGACAGTCCGCCTCTGTGGAGACGATAAAGTGACGGTGAACACGACTGTGAGGTTAGACTGTTATCCTTTATCCTGCATTGAGGATCTTTGAGCTACATTGGCTGGTGGCTGGACGTTTATGAAATTGGACATGAGCAACACTTATCTACAGTGGAAGCTCGACAAAACACCTCGGAAATACGTCACGATTAATACACACAATGGATTCTATGAGTACACCTGGCTCCCGTTTGGAGTATCTGCAGCGTACGCAGTCTTTCAACGCATCATGGAGAACACCCTGTACGGTTTGCCATGAGTTGCGGTTTATTTAGACAACGTGTTAGTCACAGGGTGTGGTGAATGTGATTCACACTATATATAGTTGCCAATATCACTTCATGTATATATGTTCGTTATCTACCCGTTGTAAGATCAATGCTGTATATAGTTGCCAATATAACTCCGTGTATATATGTTCACTATCCACCATTGTAAGTGCAGTTGCACCATCCGACCACCAGGGGGAGTCGCTCGGGAGTACGCGAGAGTTTGTACTGGGCTCCTCCCTTGGCTCCGCCCAGGACACCTCCCCCTGGGACCGATGTATAAAGATCAGTGCCTTAGAAGCAGCCTGCAGTTCATCTGGAGTTCAACGACGAATAGGCTGGCTCTGTTGTAAGTGTATTAAAGCCTCTGTTCAGATCCAACTACACGTGTTCGCTGAATTGATGGTTCCATCACAGGGACCACAGACCAAGAACATTTGCAGAACCTTGAGGCGGTGAAGAAGTGCTTTTTGGAGTAACGGGTCCACCTGCGCCACGCAAAGTGCATGTTTCATGTGAAAGACATCATATACTTGGGTATTGGGTGGTCCGAGATGGCCTGCCCTTGGTTGCTGAGAAAGTGACAGCTATCGAAATGGCCCTCACCCTGCGTGATGCCACAGAACTTCGATCTTTTCTTGGAATAGTGAATTACTATGGCTGGTTTATCCCGAATTTGGCGACAATCCTGCTCCCCCCCCTCTCCGGCCCCCTTCACTTGCTCCTCAAGAAGCACCAGCCTTGGGTATGGAGCAAGGCCCCGGATGAGGCGTTTAAGAAGGTGGATCGGTGGTTCGGCTCTTTGGGGATGTTGACGCATTTCGACCCTTTGAAACCGTTAATCGTCACATGACATGGATCGGCGTATGGGATTTGGGCAGTCCTGTCTCATCGGATGAGTGGTGGCCATGGACGTCCGATCGCCTTCGCCTCCTGGAAACTGGCTGTGGCTGAGAGAAAATACTCTCAGATTGAGAAAGAAGGTCTAGCGGTCATATTTGGTGCAAAGCGGTTTTATCAATTTACCATAGTACTCCTATGGCCGCCACTTCTTTATCGTCACGGATCACAAATCGTTGCTGGGCCTCTTCCGTGCAGACAAGATGCTCCTGCCGATAACTTCTGCAAGGATTCAGCCCTGGGTCTTGTTGTTGGCTGCTTACGAATACTCTATCGAGCACCATCCAGGGACCCAGATTGTGCACGGTGATGCGTTGAACCATCTTACCTGCAAGCTGAGTCCACTTACCTCCCATGGCGGACGAAATGTTAATGGGTCGTAGACTTTGCACACGACTGAGTTTGATTATCCTGGATATCGGTGCGAAGTGCGCTGTAACCAAGAATTGCAAGGGCGTTGCCCAGTTCAACATTGACCTTTTCGACGCGTCGCATCTGACGCGCGGTTTTAGTTCGTATCTTCAACGCTAGTGTTCACTGACTCTCGGGGATTGCCTTCCATAAAACTGGACCAATCTCTTACAAGGTTTGGGTCCGGGGTCAACTAATGAGCCGACATTTGGGTCACATTCACTCACGGAAGTTGCTCCCTCGTGAGGTGCATCGGTAGAAATGTGTCCTGGGCCTTCCGGCTCCATTGCCGAACCAGTGGCTGTGAGGCCTCTGGTCTCTCTCCACGCCGACGTGCCCAATGTTGCATCTTCCAATTCGGAAAGGGAGACGCAGACATTTGAGACATCGGACACCGATTCACACCGTCCCCTGCCGATCGTCCATCATGGCGTTCCTGCCAAGGTTGGCGTTCAGCGGCGAGGTATACGCCGACAGATCGGCCCATCGGGTTAATGACAATTTGCTGGAGTCAAAGAAAGTCCTCCACCTGCTCCTCGTCCTCCTCCTCATCGGCCATCGGGCGGGGGTGGGGGGAGGAATGTAATATCCAGCATGGGACAAACGGGATGGGAATGATTGTCTTTCCCATGGTCCTCGTGGAGCATGAGCTCTCCGGCTAGGGGTTGAGGAACCCATTAATTAACCTATATATAAAAGGATGGACAATAAGGCAGTGGTGAGAGAGAAACCCAGTAGGGAGCTCCCGGACACTGTACATACCGTATTGTAAATAAATCTAGTTCTTTGCTAGGTGTGGACTCCCTGTCTCCTTATTAAATAAACATTCCGTGCCAGTCCAAATCTGGACCTGGGCGATATTAAAGTATTACCCAGAAGGCCATTCCACACCAGAGGAGGAATTTCCTGACAGCAGTCCTTTGTCTCTCACAAAGTTACATTTTCTCCTTCCAGTCCCCATCCCATTGTTTAATTTAAAGTGAAATAAATTGACACACAGAAAGAGTAGGCCATTCGGCCCCTCGAGCTGCTCTGCCATTCATCTATTTCATGGCTGATCTTTTACTTCAAAGCCATTTCCAGCATTATCCCTTGATATCTAGAAAACTATCGCTCTCAGTTTCGAACATACTCAATGACTGAGCTTCCGCAGCCCTGTGAGTCAGAGAATTCCAAACATTTACCACACTCTGAGTGAAGAAATTCCAACTCATCTCAATAATAAATAACCTGCCTCTTTTCTGAGATTATGTTGCTGAATGTTAGACACAACCGTCAGGAGAAACATCCTTTCTGCATCTACCCTGTTGAGCCCTGTAAGAAGTTTGTACACTTCATTGGACCGCCTCTCATTCTTCTAACAGCCTAGTCTCCTCAATAATTCCTCACAGGACAATCTCGCCACCCCCCGGGGATAAGTCTGGTCAACCTTTGTCGAACTTCCTTTATGTACATAGGGCGGAGTTCTCCGCTCCCCACGGGGCCTGGAATCGCGGGAGGGCCTCCCGACATTTTTTACGCCCCCCTGGCGACCCCAGCGGTTCTCCCCCCCCCCCCCCGCTCGGAAAAATCGGCGCTCGCCGTTTTTCACGGCGAACGGCGATTCTCCGAGCCCGATGGGCCGAGCGGCCGGCCCTTCACGCCTGCTTCACCATGGCAGCAACCACACCTGGTCGCTGCATTCGTGAAACGGGCGCCAGATGCCCGTTTGGGGCATCCAGGGGCCCGATTGGGACGGGAACACCGCGACTGTGCTCCGGAAGCGACAGACCCGTGATCGGTGACCATCGATCATCGGGCCAGCGTCCAAAACGGACGCACTCTTTCCCCTCCGCCGCCCGGCAAGATCAAGCCGCCATGTCTTGCCGGGTGGCGGTGGAGAAAGACGGCACCATGCATGCGCGGGTTCATGCCATCGGCCTGGTGACGTCTTCCGCGCATGCGCGGGTTGGAACCGGCAACCCGCGCGACATCATGAAAAGCGCCGTTCGCGCGTCATTTCTGGTGGCCGAAGTCGCGGCCGGGAACAACGGAGGCCCGCTCCTAGCCCCCCAGGTGGGGGTGAATTAGGTGCGGGGAGCGGGCCACGAGGCCGCCGTGAACCACGGCCGAGTTCACAACGGCTTCTGTGATTTTTGGCCTTAGCGGAGAATACCGCCCTATATCTTTCCTTAGATGAGATGATCAGAATTGTACTCCAGGTGCAGCCTCACCAAGGCTTCAAACAATTGCAGCAAGACATCTTTGCTCCTGTACTCAAATTATTTTGTGGTAAAGCCCATTCGCCTTCCTAATTGCGTGTTGCACCTGCATGTTAGTTTTCAGTGACTCATGAACAAGGTCATCCAGGCCCCTTCGGCTGTCAACACTTCCCGACATTTCACCATTTACGTATTCTTTGGTCGGGATTTTCCAGTCCCACCCATGGCGGGGGATCATTGCGGGAAGGACGGAAATGTTGTCGGATTAGCCAAGGTTCGTTGACTTCAGGTGAGAAACAAATCCAAACCGACCAAAGTGGATAACTTCACACTTTCCCAGATTATATTCCACTTAGTCTGTCTAAATCCCCTTGAAGCCTCTTTGGGACATTCTCTCTCCAACTTCGGTTCCCACCTAGCTTTGTACCATCCACAAGCTTGGAAATATGTGGCGGAATTTTCTCAAAATCAGACAAAGTATCAGTTTTGGTGCGAAAAACGGATCAAATCCCTACGGCCCTGCCGGTGCCACAATCGTTCGAGACATTGAAGAAAACAATTCCCCACGTGGTAAACGGCGCGCCCATGGCGTGAAGCCTCTGATTCACCAGAGGGGCGGGAGTCATCTGAGCAGCTGCATTTAAACAACTCCGCAGCAGATACTCACAGACAAGACAGGAGGACGGCAGCCTAGAAGCCGGCTTCACGAGGAGGAGGCCTTGTATATCTATTGGATGTCATGGAGGAGAGAAGGGAAACTATCTGCCCACAGGTGGCCAGGAGACTCTCCAATAAGGTCACTAACCCCACATGGGATACTGTGGAGTCTCTCCCCCTCCAATGCTGTGATCAAGGTTACTACAAACTCTGATGGCTCCATAGCTAAATCGGTACCAAGCCTGCCCGGAAATTGAGAGAGACCGGCTTGTGATCCGCCAATGGATCCTTACCATCCCCCGAAGCATTGCCCATCTTGATCTGGGAGCAGCCGGTCGGGGATCAGTGCCGATAGCGTTCAGGCATTCACCAATGTCAATTCCCGTCCCATCAGCAGAACACGGTGGCTCTCGAATTAGCCCTTTCCCACTCGAAGCCGAGGCTGGACACCAGTCTATTGCTGCCCACCTTTGCTCCTGGGACCGCTGAAGGATATTTCAGGACGGACTTGTGTTTAATCATTGCACCTGGATGTGGGCATCTGGACGGTAAGGTGTGTGTTGGTGGGGGGAGGGGGGGGGGGGGGGGGTTTGGAGCAGGGAAAGAGCACAAGGAACATGCAGGAGATGCAAGTGTCCTGGTCCTTGTTTCTGAGACACTAGCTGGCAGGTCTGACACCTAAAGCGGAATCTCAGCCTTGGATGCAACAATGTGGGGAGCTGCTGGTACAAAGGGTTAACTCTTGAAAGTCAATCAGTATAACAAGCAATAATGCAGCAATAAAGCTGCATGGCTCTGATCACAATGCACCCCCCCCCCCCCCGTACCAACCCAACGCTCCCTGCCCCACCCGCAAGTACCCCCGCAAACAGAGTCAAATACCAAGGATGGTGACAGGGGCTGTTTAGCACAGGGCTAAATCGCTGGCTTTGAAAGCAGACCGAGCAGGCCAGCAGCACGGTTCGATTCCCGTAACAGCCTCCCCGAACAGGCGCCGGAATGTGGCGACTGGGGGCTTTTCACAGTAACTTTGTTTGAAGCCTACTCGTGACAATAAGCGATTTTCATTTCATTTCATTCAAATGCCACAGAGAAGAGATTTACTGACTACCGAGGAGGGACTTACTGACACACACAAATTTAGTCAGGCATCTGACAGCTGCCCTCTTTGTGTTCAGCCGCCGCCTCCCAAACCATCCCTCTAATGAGCGCCCCAACCTCAGTGTCCAGAGACAGCCCCCCACCACCCCCCGCACAATGCAAATGCTGACAAGGGGAGCACCTCCAACCCCTAATCAAGGAGTGACATCCCCCCCCCCCCCCGCCACCATGGGAATAAGGGTCCACTCCCCCTCCCCCCTCCCCACACCATGCACGCATTAAGAAACTGCGACGAATTGCGACTGAAGATGACTGAAGTCACGTACTGACAGCGAAAGGAGTTGCCCCTGATCCTGAACGGAGAGAGCTGCAGCAGAAGTGCAGCAACCAACAGACGTGCAGGTGATGCAATGATTTGTTGCATTTGTGAATTATGTTGGCAAAGTCCTTTTCCAATTTCTCATTGGAGTGTGGACTTCTACACAAGGATGTTTGGTGGTGGTATTGGGGCACAGAACAAGAAGCAGGTTTTTATCACTCTCATCGAACAACTAATGATGGCAACAGCGCCACGATGTCAACGATGAAGTCACCCTGCAGTGTGATACCAGTGAGACGGGACTTGCAGCAAACCTCAGGCAGCAAAACAACCAGTTGTGTTTGCACCCAGAGCATTAAAGGCAAACTGAACAACACTGTACACAGATTGAGAAAGAGTTCCTGGCTATTGTCTTTGCTTGTGAGCATTATAACCAGTACCTGTTTGGGAGAGACAAAGGGATGATACAGCCCAACTATAAGCCACTTCAAAGAATCATTTTCAAATGACCCCTATCTGCTCCAAAGCACCTGCAGATGATGGTCCAGTTTCAGTGATATCCTTTGGAAGTGAAGGATGAGCAGGGGAAGCAGATTTATACCATCATCATGCTGTCATGGGCTGCAACTTCCTTTGGAAGTTTAGCTCCTGATGCTAGTACAAAGCATGAAATCTCCCAGACCCAATGAGAAGCGACAGCACAACATGCGCCGGAAGTCATCAACCCAACAGGAACACTTGCTGGGAATTTTCCAGTCCTGCCCATGGCGGGAACTATTGCAATTGGGACTGGAAAATGCTGATACGCATCCATGCACGACATCAAGGAATTGAGTCCAGTCTGAGGGAGGCAAGACTGGCCAAACATGAGCAATGAGATTAAGGATCACCTCAGTCAGTGCAGTGCTTATAATGGCCATCAAGCTTAGCAAGCTCAGGACTCATACCAGACAGACCATGGATGAAGCTTGGGGCAGATCTCTCCATTCTCGTTGGAACTGACTATCTCATCACCGTTTGACTATTACTCAGACAACAGGGAGTTAGACAAGTTGATGTCAACAACTGACAGTGAGATCGTGAAATACCTGATAATAATAATAATCTTTTTGCGGGTCACAAGTAGGCCTACATTAACACTGCAGTTAAGTTATTGTGAAAATCCCCTCGTCGCCACATTCCGGCGGCTGTTCGGGTACACAGAGGGCGAATTCATAATGTCCAATTCACCTAACAAGCAAGTCTTTCGGGACTTGTGGGAGGAAACTGGAGAACCTGGAGGAAACCCACAAAGACACGGGGAAAGCATGCAGACTCCACACTGACAGTGACTCAAGCCGGGAATCTAACCCAGGTCCCTGTCGCTGTGAAGCAACAGTGCTAACCACTGTGCTACCATGCCGCCCAAGTGTACTTCAGTCATACTGGCTTTACTGACATTGTGATGAGTGACAATGGCCCTCAGATCGCAAGTGAAGAATTCAGGTGCTCTGTAAATGATTGGGAAATTCAGAAATACATAGCATCTCTGCACTATTCCCAGTCAAATGGAATAGCTGATGCGGCAGTGAAAATTGTCAAAGAAATCAGCAAACAGAAAATGAAGTAAATCCAACAAGGATGTGTACAACGCAATCCTAACGTGGAAAAACATACCTCCTGAGGGAACGGAAAGTTTAGGGAGTGATGTCATATTGCAGCCAAACTACTCTTCTAATAGTTAAAACACGACTGAAGCCAGAAGTAGTTACCCGAATGAATGAAAACGCAAAGTAAAATGAAGTGACAGCCAAATCTCATTTGATAAAGCTGCCAAATTGTTGACTGGGGACAGAGTGCAAAGATTCAATGCTCCAGTCAAAGGTCAGCCCATTTAGCAACTTGGTCCTTGTGTAGCGAAGTTGTCCTTGTCCTGTCAAGCCTGTTGTGGCGGTGTCACTCTTACAACTGATTCACACCTTGGTCTGTCTCCTTCCTCCTCTGGTAGTTCCTCCTCCTTTTGAGAATCTCACCTATATCCCCCCTTTCACCTTTTTTTCAAAGCCACCCATCCAACTACCGTAACATTTGTTCTCGCTCAGATATCTTCACTGTTTTCTTCCCTTGGCCTCTGCACCAAATGAATTCTCATCCACCTGATTTCAATCTTTGTCTAAATTCATTATGCCCTGGCCAGAACTTTATGTTTTCATTTTTCTTTCAGTGAGTTTGGTGGCAATCTCGGGATTGTCCCCACTGCTCTCTACCAGTGATATAAAGGGATTCTCGACGTTCAACGTTTTGAACATCATTTTCATACATTAAGATTTCACTATCAGTCGCTATGCTGGAATCATACCCCTCCCGCCTCCAGTAAGAAGTCCATTCACGTTGACATAAGGACAGACAGCGTGAATCATGACTGGTCTCCCAGTGCATGCACTTGGTGAACTGATCTCACAGAGGAATCAGGTTATTGCATCGCTGGGGGTAGGAAAGGTTCATACCCAAGCAGTGCCAGGGGAAGTTCCCGGGCAGTGCTGGCTGTTGCTGGTTAATCCTTGTGCACTGAGGCGGTCTTTAGAAATGACACCATGATCTTCCAAGAGCCACGTTTCTGGCAGAGTGGGCTCAATCAGAAGCTGTCAATTACAGCCTACTAAAAGCTACTTCTCTTTGAAGTGAATAGATGCCTTTTAGATCAAATGATCTGAGGGGGTTTAAAGCCTTGCAACAGGAGGAAACAGTGTGAGTGCAACAGGAGGAAACAATGTGAGTGGATCAGGAGGAAACAGTGTGAGTGCAACAGGAGGAAACAGTGTGAGTGGATCAGGAGGAAACAGTGTGAGTGGATCAGGAGGAAACAGTGTGAGTGCAACAGGAGGAAACAGTGTGAGTGCAACAGGAGGAAACAGTGTGAGTGGATCAGGAGGAAACAGTGTGAGTGGATCAGGAGGAAACAGTGTGAGTGGATCAGGAGGAAACAGTGTGAGTGGATCAGGAGGAAACTGTGTGAGTGGATCAGGAGGAAACAGTGTGAGTGGATCAGGAGGAAACAGTGTGAGTGGATCAGGAGGTAACAGTGTGAGTGCAACAGTAAGAAACAGTCTGAGCGGATCAGGAGGAAACAGTGTGAATTTAACAGGAGAAAACAGTGTGAGTGCATCAGGAGGAAACTGATTGAGGGCAGCAGGAGGAAATGGTGTGAGTGCAACAGCAGGATGGTGAGAACGGCAAGTTTGACAGGAGAGAGAGAAGGCAAGTAAAGGAACAAGAAGCAGCAAAGCTGGCGATTTTAAGGGCAGCACAGTGGCACAGTGGTTAGCACTGCTGCCTCATGGCGCCGAGGTCCCAGGTTCAATCCCGACTCTGGGTTACTGTCCTGTGGAGTTTGCACATTCTCCCCGTGTTTGCGTGGGTTTCACCTCCAAAGATGTGCAGGCTAGGTGGATTGGCCACGCTAAATTGCCCCTTAATTGGAAAAAATAAATTGGGTACTCTAAATTTATTTTTTAAAAGATGGTGATTTTGGAGGAGGTTCTGTGTCGGGGAACACATTAGCGGATGCTGTAAAAATCCCCCCTACTTCACATTACTTTTTGAATGGAATCGGAGAATGCAATCTCTGATGTTCTGCTGGCAGTGAGACAAATCTTTTGTGTTCTATTTGTAAAGTGTGCGTAATATGATTACTGGTGCTGCAGAGGGGCTCAGAGTCAAAAGCAGGGGGCGGGATTCTCCCAGCCTGGGGCCGGGCCGGAGAATCTTCGGAACCGAGCCACGCTACCCCGCCACTGGCACGCGATTCTCCGCGGAGGGGCGTCGCTGTGTTTGGCACCGCGCCGGTCTCGGGCCATGACTGAGCCGCTGATTCTGTGGCCCGGATGGGCCGAGCGGCCGCACTAAAAAGGCAGAGTCCCGCCTGCGCCGTCCACACCTGGTCGCAGCTGGCGGGAACTCTGCGCGCAGGTTCGGGGGTTGGCCTGTGTTGGGGCGGGGCAGGGGGGCTCAGACCCCGGGGAGGGCTCCGATGGGGCCTGGCCCGCCATCGGGACCCACAGATCGATGGGCCGGCCTCTTGCTCCCCGGGCCTATTTTCATACGCGCCAGCTCCTGAACTCCCGCGCCATGTTGCGCTGGGGCCGGCACGTTGAGGGAGGCCACCGCGCATGCGCGGGTTGGCGCCGGCATCACTGCACATGCGCGGGTCCCAAGGCGCATAGTCCGCGCCAGGGTGGGAGTCTGGAGCGGCTTGAACCGCTCCAACGCTGTGCTGGCCCCCTATAGGGGCCAGATTCCGTGCTCCCAGCGGCCCGTTCACGTCGGCGTTTCCGACGGCGTGGACACTCTGCTGCCAAACGGCAGAATCCCGCCCAGGATGACTACCTGTGATCCCGATTGATGAAAAGGTGAATCTGTTACTGACTGATCACAATAACATCATGATCACATTACTGTTCATGGGGGGGCGGCTGGGTGCAAACTGACTGTCTTGTACCTCCTTTACAAGAGTGAATGCATGTCAAATCAATGTAACTGTCAGTAAAACTCTTTGTAGAAGCCCTGGGGGTATGGAAGATGGCATAGAAAAGTCTGCCTTGGTTTATTTGTAGCTGTATTGTGGGAAGGTGCACTTATGGTCCAAGGAATCTCATCGACTGCCGCTGTGGGATTTTCGGGTCTGAATTTTGGCAAGCCCTGAATCTGATTTCTCCGCTCCCCGTGTACAACTCAACGGTAGACAGAACACCCTCCCTCATCAGTAGGTTAAATATCACGGGGGTGCGTGCACCATTTTAAAGGTCGGCTCGTGCAGTTTACACCAGGGGTGCCGACATCAACGCAAACAGTTCCTGTATTTAATACATTCAGAGAGTGCCTTGTTATATTTTGCAGTGATCGGCAAACAAATGAATGTATTATTTATTTTAAACTTCATATCATCTGAAGATATAATTGGCACAACTTATTTGAGATAATACAAGCAGATAAAACATACCGTACTGGGCAGCACGACAACATAGCGGTTAGCACAATTGCTTCACAGCTCCAGGTTCCCAGGTTCACTTCCCGGCTTGGGTCACTGTCTGTGCAGAGTCTGCACGTTCTCCCTGTGTCTGTGTGGGTTTCATCCGGGTGCTCCGGTTTCCTTCCACAGTCCAAAGATGTGCAGGTTAGATGGACTGGCCATGCTAAATTGCCCTTAGTGTCCAAATTGCCTTGAGTGTTGGGTGGGGTTACTGGGTTATGGGGATAGGGTGGAGGTGTTGACCTTGGGTGGGGTGCTCTTTCCAAGAGCCGGTGCAGACCCGATGGGCCGAATGGCCTCCTTCTGCACTGTAAATTCTATGATTCTAATTCTATGACTTTACACCGGGGATTAAAACAATCTTGCAATTGGATGTTTGAAAGAAATCTTGGTTGATTCCACTTGAAGCACTGTGTCTAGTTTAACGAGTGATTTCTGAAGGCCATTGTTGTCTCTAATTGGCAGAGATTATTTGATAAAGCACAGACATGCTATATTTTTTTTCTTTCTATTGACCAATTCCTCGGCTCCAGTCCTTGTGACGCGGTCCAGAACAATCTGTGTACGTGTACAGAGAAGCAAACTGTGAAATGTAACACGAGCAGTCTGCTCAATCTCCACCTGATGGAGCCAAAGTGTTAGTTAAGGTGCAAGAGCAGGGGCTGGATGCTCCGACTTCCAGACTATATACTGATGCCCGCATGGGAACGTTTTACACCAGAAAAAACAGCTGCACCGATCCTGGGTCTGATGGGGAGCTAGCAGCCTCGGAGTGTAAAGCTTTACCTGTGGACACGGCCGGAGAATGGCCGGGTCCGTGGGCGCACATGCGCACAGCGGCAGCCGTGCCGTGCAACATGGCACCGCCGCACGCAGACCCGACCTGCCAAATAATGTCCCCCAATAACACCCCTCGCCAGCCCCAGATCACCCCCCCCCCCCCCCCCCCCCCCCCCCCCTATCCAATCCTCGCTGAAGACCCCCCAGCCAGCTGAACGGCACAGTCCGCAGCTGCCACGTGGGGTCCATGAAAAAAAAATACCATAAGTGACCCAAGCCGTCAAGAACTTGGCCCCCGACAGAGCATCGGGGGAGGGCCTGAGGTGATGTCCTGAGACTGTCCCGGCAGCGTACCATTTTTGAGGGGGTGGAGCATCTCAAAAGTGCCCCCCCGCCACCCCCCCCCCTCCCGATTTCACTGCAAACGGTCTCAGGAAGTCACCCTGAAATCCCTCCCCCGATGCTCTGACCCCAATGGGCGTGGACCACTGTGGTCTGAGGCTTCGTTAATCTCGCGTGGTGGATGCAGATTGTGTCCAGCGCTGCACAGTCGCATGGGGAGCCGTTTCCCTGGCTGGGGGGGTGGGGGGGGGGGGGGTGGGGCTTTGGCAGGGGTACTGGTGGGGGGTGATCCGGGGGTGGCGAGGGTGGGTTACAGGGGGGCACTATCTGGCAGTCCGGGTCCGCACGCGGCCGGCGCCATGTTGGACGGCGTGAATGCTGCAGGTCGGCGCCGTGTGCATGCGCGGCCAAGAACCCGCGGCCATGAATTCTCCGGCAGTTTCTGTCGGGAACGGCGGGGGATTTATGTGGCGCGGCTGCTAGTCCCCCACCGGGCGGAGCATCGCTGCGGGGGCAGCGCCGACATTTTCAGTGTAAGACTAGACACATGCTCCGGACATAGCCTCAAAATCGGAGAATCCAGAACAGTGCTTTGTCCTGCCCCCTCTCCACTCTCGTAATTTATTTTCTAATGACCTTCCTGCACTTTTTGTACTCCTCTAGGGTTTCCATTGTTTTGAGCCCCATGTGTCTGTGGGAGTCCCCCTTTCCTTATCCAACAATGTAAATATGTATTCTGCACCACGTTAATCCAGTGTTAATTGACAGCGTCGTTTGGAAATGGTTTCTGCCTAAACTGAGCATTGACTTGAAAGGTCTCCATTTCAGAACAGTTACAAACTGAACGGCCAGTATTAAACATTCTGTTCCCTCAATATGAGACTTGAAGATTAACAGAGGAATGAAAAGTCTTCTGATTTGTTATAAAATGTGGGTCGGAATTCTCTGCCTGGGAGAGTATTCCCACCAGGACTGAATAGCCTGCAATTCGCATTTATGTTGCAGGTGCTATTCAGGAAGTGAGTCAGGACATGAAAATACCCCCCCCTCCCCCAACACGGGAGTCTGAGGTGGACCCACAGCTCCATGCCAGTGAGGAGAGGAAGGGTATCCTCTTCTTCAGGATGGGGCACAGGGTGGGCCGCAGACTCAAGCCCATCTTCCTGAACAGCGCCTGGGAGGTGGTGGCAGAGGCAGTCAGCGCTGCCAGCCTCGCCAGGAGGCTGCAGATGGTGATCCTGATGGGTGGGGATCACTGGTGAGGGCACACAACCAGGGAGGGTTCGAAAGGCCAACGTGCAGGTGTCCTTTGGTTAGGGTGAGCTCTGCTGATGCCTTGCTTCCTCTGCAGTGGGGGAGTGCCAACATATGGTGGGCCGTTGGTTGAGTTTGACCTCGTCAATCCCCTTGATGAAACAGCTGGGGTATGACGGTGTCCAGAGGGGATGCTTGGGGGTTGCTCCCAGATGACCAGAGGCTTTCTGAGCATTCAAACAAGACAGTGAGCTGTCAGCAGTGTGAGCAACCCGGAGCCTGTAAGTACCAACAAAGGGGTACGTTTAGAAGACAGACTGCAGTAATAGCAGTCTGAGACAGGCCCAGCCCAATCCCGAGGGAAACACCCTGAGTCTATGGACTTGGCACCCAGTCATTGCCCGCTACTGCCCCCAGCCCGGGCACCCATCCCCCAGCAAGCCTGACAATGTTTTGAGGCTTCTTGGGAGGTTTGTACCTCCCACTCCATCTTCGCAGCCATGGCTCCTAGTTCCCACTTGTAAATGCTTGCACTAATTCACGCCTGCAAGACCTCTGTCTAAGAGGGACGGACTATCACGGAGGGATGGAGCATGAAGCGTCCAAGCCATTAATGATATTGAAATCCATGCAAATGACGGTTTTGCAGGGGACTGCCGGCGCAAGGCACAAATCTCAATATCGCTGATTTGTGGTTTTTCTCTTTTCCACAAAATAATCGGAGGAGTCTCAGGCACAGAATGATAATTTATTGACCAACGCATTGGGAGAGCTCAGCTTCAGAGAAGGTCCTTTGGAGCTGCTTCTGCCCTGATGCACAATGAATAACTCCAGAAGTGAGATTGTAGGACAATTGAAGGCTTTATTGAACTAGATGTTTCCCCCAGCAGCGCAGGTACAGAATGCAGCAGCTAGGGAAACACAGAATCTTATACTCCGCCTTACTGGGCGGAGCCAGCAGGCAGGCTTCACCAATGATCTTACAGCATCAGGTACCTCCAACCTAGGTACCGTAATACCCCTAATACCGACTACCACGTGCCCAATGTAAGAAACCAGGTGACATTTATACAGTGTCGGTCACATAGGCAAGAATATTCTATCTGCCCTTCATCTTACTATAAATTCCTCCCTAACCTCCCTACTTGGTGCCAGACCCAATAGATATGCCTGGTCCTTAGGTCGAGTTCGGAAAGCATGTTGTTAACCTTTATCCTGACTACTGGTAGATTGTGTCTTACGGACGAGCTGTTAAGGTTACTGAGAACCAGTTGAACTGGAAACTTGTTGTTTGAACCTTATTCTAATGGCTGTAGATGGTATCACATCAGCTGACATATTTTAAAAAATTATTGTCTACTGCTTTAGTATACTGTACACCATATAAATCCCAAAATCTAAGAATAATTGTTAATTGCCCTAATAAATTAATGTTAGTAAACCCTAATAATTTTCTTCCCACAGTAGCGAGGGACATGGCGTTGGAATCGGTGCTGGGCGCAAAACGGATTTTTCCCATTTCACGCGATTCTCCCTTCCGGCATCGTGAAGCGGAGAATGCGGCCCGGGATCTGTCATTGCAATGCCGATTGGCAGCTGAATTCCCCGAGCAAGGTCAAAAATCAACGTAAACCTATCAAACCTGGAATAACACTCACTGAACTGCAAAGGTGTGTTTGACTCTGAATTTGTTTTTGGTGAGTTGGGCACCAAACACGTTCACTACTTACAGGGACTTTAATGAACTACAATAAATTATCACCTCTTACCGAATTATACTGTGCAATATTTTTGAAATAAAAATAGGAAGTGCTGGAAAAACTCAGCCGGCCAGGCGATATCTGTGGACAGCGAAACTGAGTTAAAGTTTTTGAGTCCAATGTGAAAGATATTTCGAAACTTGCCTTTATCTCTTGTGTTTATCAAAGTGTGGGCTAACAGAGTTGAACATGTCTCGGTTCTGACAGCCAACGATAACTTCAGGTATTCACATTCCAGGTATAGTTTAACCCAACTCTAAATGTTTGTGCTCTGGCTCAACCTTAGAAGAGCAACCCCATACTGAATCAAGGAACCTTTCTTCCTTGTCTACATCAGTCATCCTATAGCCTTTGCAGCAATACTGGTTCACTCCAGATTAGAGCTAACTTTGTGTTTTGACAAGTTTCTTGCCACTAAAAACTAGAACAAAATAAAATTTTGTTTCGCTTACCACTGATCAACGGAGTGGGGACCTTCATTTCATTCATTTTGTACTGCACTTAAACACAGAATCATCGAAACCCTACAGTGCAGAAGGAGGCCATTTGGCCCATCGAGTCTGCACTGACCCTCTGAAAGAGCACCCTACCCAGGTACTTCGATCATGCAATGCCAGGTGAGGTGCACCATTGTTTGGGTCAGATTGAAGCTCCAACAAATGTGCCTCAGCCCTGACCACAAAGGACCACCAGTGAGAGATATTTCTACCTTGAATGAGATTGTCAGTTTCTACGAAATTACCCTCGCCCACCCAATCCCCGTAACCTAACCTGCACAACCCTGGACGTGAAGGGGCAATTTTTCATGGTCAACCCACCTAACCTGTACGGAGCTTTGGACCGTGGGAGGAAATCGGAGCACCGGAAGAAACCCACGCACACACGGGGAGAATGTGCAAACTCCACACAGACAGTCACTAGAGGCTGGAATTGAACCCGTGTCCCTGGGGCAGTGAGACAGCAGCGCTAACCACTGTGCCCCCCTCAAATAAACTATCCAATCCATTGTTTCACTCAATCCTTATAATAACAACATTGCTATGAGTATGGTCAAAAGGTAGCCAGCATTTTTTTCTAAAATCAGTGGTTAGATTGTCACAATGTAATTTAAAGGAAATGAGAGAGTGTATTACAACATTAGATGTTTTAATTTGTTAAAGATCTTGCAACATATAACTGGAAATGTTATTAAAACTGACAATTAGTGGATAAAACTAAATGTCCACACAGCACAAAGTAATTTCGTAGAAACTGACAATCTCATTCAAGGTAGAAATATCTCTCACTGGTGGTCCTTTGTGGTCAGGGCTGAGGCACATTTGTTGGAGCTTCAATCTGACCCAAACAATGGTGCACCTCACCTGGCATTGCATGATCGAAGTGCCTGAAATGCAATATGTTCCATTTCCCACTATTGACATCCCTCACTTTGAACGGCACAAAATTGCTTATAACGAAAGGTGCACAATTAAAGATAATACTCTGACTAAATATGCCCAGTTCATTGTAACTTAAGATACTGCCCTGCATTTGTGATAACAGAAACAAGCCAGTTAGCCCATCAAGTCTGCAGGAGGGGTGGCATGGTGGCGCAGTGGTTAGCACTGCTGCCTCATGGCGCCGAGGACCCAGGTTCGATTCCGGTCCAGGATCACTTGTCCGTGTGGAGTTTGCACATTGTCCCTGTGTACCCGTGGATCTCACCGTCACCCCCTCAAAAAAAGATGTGCAGGATAGGTGGATTTGGCACAGAATGTTGCCCCTTAATTGGAAATTTAAAAATAAAACAATCCTGCCATCATGGTGGCACAGTAGTTAGCACTGGTGCTTCACAGCACCAGGGACCCAGGTTCGATTCCCGGCTTGGGTCACTGCCTCAGCAGAGTCTGCATATTCTCCCTGTATCTGCGTGGGCTTCCTCCGGGTGCTCCAGTTCCCTCCCACAGTCCAAAGATGTGCGGGTTAGGTGGAATGGCCACGCTAAATTGCCCCATAGTGTCCAAAGGTTAGGCAAGGTTACGGGGTTACGGGGTTAGGGTGGAGATGTGGGCTTAAGTAGGGTGCTCTTTCAAAGGCCGACGTAGACTTGATGGGCTGAATGGCCTCCTTCTGCACTGTAAATTCAATGATCTGATGTTAACGGACACACATGCAGCAGATCAAATCCGTTGGGCTTAGTGTAGCTTCATATGGTCAAGAGAGATAGAGAGAGAGAGGGGGGGAGAAAGAGAGACCCATATTAATGTTAATTGTCCCTAAGATTTCAAAGTTTTTCAGCACTGAATTTCAGTCTTTCACTGTGTGGTAGTATGACTAGGGGTATTACGGTACCTTGGAAGTGAGCTGCTATTGGTGCACAGGACTCGCTGCCCATTGGCCCGGGTAAGTCATGTGCCTCTCAGCCGATTGGCTGAGACGTAGGTAGCTCCGCCTACAAGGCGGATATAAGAACCCGTGCTTCCCGGCAGTCGGCCATTCTTCTGTACGTCTGCTGCCGGGCACACATCTTGTGCATTATAGCCTATTGTTTGGATCTCATCTTCGTCTCGTGATGGTGCATCAATTTAATGCCCAAGTTTTTAAAGGATGGAGCTTCATATCAAGCCGGGGTGCCTTCGACTCAGGCCGCACGCAGCAAATGCTACAGCAGCATTTAAACACTGGCTGGCGTGTTTCAATAATTACTTGAGCACAGCCGAAAACCGCCCGACGAGGGAACAAAAACTGCATATCCTCCACTCGTGCATTGGCACCGCCGTGTACACGCTCAGAGAGGACACAACAGACTATGACGCAGCCATGGACTTGCTTAAGGGACATTTCATCCGGCCGGTGAACCAGGTCTACGCACGGAACTTACTGGCCATGAGACAGCAATTCCCTGGTGAATCATTAGACGAATTCTACCGGGCCCTCCTTGTTCTGGGGAGAAACTGCACCTGCCCACAAGTTTCTGCGGCTGAGCACACCGAACTTTTAATCAGAGACGCTTTCGTTGCGGGTATGCAATCTTCCCAGATCCGCCAGAGACTCTTAGAGAAAGAAACTTTAATCCTCGCCGAAGCACGAGGACACAACAGACTATGACTAAGTTTATTACAAACTTTAATCCTCTCTAGATGTCGCTAATCACAACGCCCGCGCGTACACTCCCGACCGCGCGGCAGCCCCCTGGGCAGCAAGGAACGCGATACCCCTCACCTCCGCAGACTCGGACCCCCCTCAGGTCTGCGGAGGTGTGGGGGTCACTGTCTGTGCGGAGTCTGCACATCCTCCCCGTGTGTGCGTGGGTTTCCTCCGGGTGCTCCGGTTTCCTCCCACAGTCCAAACATGTGCAGGTTAGGTGGATTGACCATGTTAACTTGCCCCCTTAGTGTCCAAAGATACACAGGTTACAGGGATAGGGCAGGGAAGTGACCTAGATATGGTGCTCTTTCAGGGAGGGGGTGGGGGGTAGGTGCAGACCCGATGGGCTGAATGATATGGTGCTCTTTCAGGGGGGGAGGTGCAGACCCGATGGGCTGAATGGCCTCCTTCTGCATTCAGTGGATTCTATGAACTAGGCTGGTATGTGGAAGGATCTATAGGTACACAGCAGGCTGTGAGCTTTGTGTAAGGTTAATGCAAAGCTGAGGCATACAAAGGGTTAAAAACATATTTAACTCGAGCTTAATTCAGAATCTGCTCAGAGCAAGAGAGGAGGAGACTTTAGCAATTTAGCTACACAAAGATTTAAAAAAAAATATTTTTTATTCTCCTTTTTCACATTTTCTCCCAAATGTACACCCACCAACAATAAACAATAATCAGTAACAAATATGACAATCCCCATATCAATAACAATGATCCCATTCTCCCACCAAACCCCAGATATTAGCCCGCATGTTCACACAAACAAATGACAAAAAGGAATCAGGAATCACCCATAGTCACCATGAACACGCATCGTCCCCCTCCCCCCAACCCTCCCACCCACCCCCCGCCAACTAATGTTCGATGTTATCTAGTTCTTGAAAGTGCATGATGAATAATGCCCATGAATTGTAGAACCCCTCCATCCTTCCCCTCAGTTCAAACTTAACCTTCTCAAGAGTCAAGAATTCCAACAGGTCCGCTAGCCACGCCAGGGCACAGGGTTGGGAGGTTGCTCTCCAACCCATCAGGATCCGCCTTCAGGCGATCAACGAGGCGAAGGCTACATCTGCCTCCGCACCCGTTTCCAACCCCGGCTGGTCTGACACCTCAAGTATGGTCTCCCGGGGGCCCGGGTCCAGTTTCGCGTGCACCACTTTAGAAATTACCCTAAAAACCTCCTTCCAGTAATCCTCTAGCTTTGGACAGGACCAAAACATATGAATGTGATTAGCACTCACACGCATCTTCTCCTTCAAAGAATCGGTTCATCCTCGCCCTCGTGAGGTGTGCTCTGTATACCACCTTCAGCTGTATCAGCCCCAACCTCGTGCACAAGGTGGAGGCATTCACTCTCTGAAGCACCTCACACCAGAACCCCTCCTCCATATCCTCTCCCAACTCTTCCTCCCATTTTGCTTTGATCCCTTCCAGTGGTGCTTTGTCCTCTTCCAAAATAGCTCCATAAACCGCTGACACTACCCCCTTCTCCAGTCTCCCTGTCGTCAGCACGTCCTCCAGCAATGTGGCCGGCTCCTCCGGGAAGTTCTGTATCTCCTTTCTGGCAAAATCTCGAACCTGCATGTATCTAAACATATCCCCCTGCTCCAGCCCATATTGCGTTTCCGGCTCCTTCAGCCCTGCAAACCGACCTCTAAGAAACAAATATTTTAGTGTCTTAATCCCCGTCTCCTCCCATTTCCAAAAATTTCCATCCCACCTCCCTGGCTCAAATCTGTGGTTAACCCGAATCGGCATTTTCCTTAACCCTGCCCCCAACCCGAAGTGTTGGCGAAACTCTCAATTCTCAATGAAGCTATTATTACCGGGCTCCCTGCGTATTTCCCTGGAGCTATCGGGAGCGGCGCTGTTGCTAGTGCTTTCAATCCCGACCCCCTGCACAAACTCTCCTCCATTCTGACCCACTGGGAATCAACCCCTCTGACCCAGCTATGCACCTTCTCCACATTCGCTGCCCAGTAGTAATACATCAGGTTCGGAAGATACACAAAGAGATTTAACCACTATAATATCTACAAAGTAGAAACTTCTTCAGCATTACAAAGAGATAATTGCTGTGAATGGCAACCTGTTGGCATTTACAAGAATCATGGTCTCTGTAATGAAGATGCAGCTGGAGGTTGACCAGGTTTGCAAAGGAAGTGTTTATTTCAACTGAAGACTGGTCTAGTCTCCTAATGAGTTTTCCATACTGTAGTTGGGTGGTACTGTTTCTTTCTGTTTTTAAAAAATATATAGAGTACCCAATTCATTTTTTCTAGTGAAGGGGCAATTTAGCTTGGCCAATACACCTAACCTGCACATCTTTGGATTGTGGGGGCAAAACCCATGCAAACATGGGGAGAATGTGCAATCTCCACACGGACAGTGACCCAGAGCCAGGATCGAACCTGAGACCATGATGCCATAAGGCAGCAGAGCTAACCACTGCGCCACCGTGCTGCCCACGACTGGTACTGTTTGTGGCCATGTGACTAACCGGACACCCGAGTAAAAAGCACAATTGTATAGTGTATAATTATCAAACTTTGTTAGTTAAACAGTCTCTCTTTCAAAGTGTATTCCCTTCTGCATGCCTTGTTTGGAACTTTTACTGTCTGTGTCGAGTGTCACTTGATGTACTACCACAGGTTGCAACAATTCGAACTTGAATGTGTGAAATGATTGACAGATGGGCTCAAAGAGCAGGCTAACATCAACAGAGGAAGGAAGAAAAGATGATTTCCAATTATATGGCAGGTTTCCTGACCAGTGGATGTCGCAAAGCACAAACAGCACTGAGGTACTCTTTGAAGTGTGATCGTTATGTAGGTAAAAGAGCAGCAATGTGTGCACAACAAACTCTACAAAACAGCAATTTGATAGCATTGATGTAATATGACAATAATCTGTTCATTTTAACACCAATGGGGAAAACATGCGATCATCCTTTCCAAGACGAGCGGAGCTCCTGTGCATCCAACAGCAAAGCGTACTTTATGTAACAAAAAAAAAGACAGGCCCTGTGTGGAGGGCGATTACAGATTGATGCTTATAAAGAAAGACTTGCATTTTACAGAGCTGTTCATAATATCCCAAAGCACTTTACAGCCAATTAAGTACTTCTTGTGCACAGCAACCTTCAATAAGGAGCAATGAGATAATGGGTGTCAACTCGGGTGGGAAAAGCAGTGTGTAGCTGCTGGTGGGAGGGGGGTTCTGTTGGGGGTCTCTGATGGTGGTCTCTGGTGGAGGGGGCTGGTGGGGGGTCTCTGGTGGATAGGGGGGTCAGGTCACTCTCATGCATTCATACTGTTGTGGGGGGAGGGAGGAGGATGACCCAGCAATTCCCATGGTGGGGTGGGCAGAAATTGCATTGCTGGGGGGTGGGGGGAGAGGCGGCCAGCCGTTGGACCTTGCTATCGGGTCAACTGCTCAAAATGGCAGCCCGATAGCGGGTTTCATGACCAAATGCCTTGTGACCCCTGCAATGTATTAATTTGCTTGGCAAGGGGCAGTAAATGGTTTCTGGGCGCCGCTTCCAGCACCAGCACGAACCAGAGGTGATCCAGCTCCGGTGGGAGTACATTATCTCCCTGACGGAGAATCCTGCCCAATATGCCCAATAGGGATTGAAATGGATCCATTTGCCAAGGTGCACCTACCTCTAACCTGAGGACAACATTTCGAACTCAAATCACCATGTACAACACCACAGAGATTTATGTCATTTCTCAATCGTCTTTCAGTGTTAAAATTGCCCCATCACAGTGAGAATCAGCACAGATAATCGATGTGTAAAGCAGGCCGCCAGATACCATTCTAATTAATTATTGTTTAAAAATATATTTTTATTCAAGGTATTTTCACATATATATACAAAATATCAGAAGAACAACAAAACAACTCAATAAACAAACACAACCCGTCTGCTCCCCTGCCATTGGGCTCGCGGAGTACCTGGCTGGCAAGAGCGGTGAAGGACCAACAACAAAGTCCTCAAACTCGTTGCCCTGCAAGACGCCGCCTCCACCCGCCCTCACACCGACCCCTTCTCCACCGGCCCATTTCCTCACCATTGCAATGTTCGGCGCCTAGTAATAATTAAGCATATTCGGCAACGCCAAGCTCCCCACCCCCCACGCCCCCACACACACACCCCTGCTCCAAAAAAGTCTATCGGACACAAGGGCTCTTTCCCGCCCAAACAAACCCAGAGATCAGCCCATTAATCTTCCTGAAGAATGACTTGGGGACAAAGATTGGGCTGGTCTGAAATACAAACAGAAACCTCGGCAGTACTGTGATTTGCACTGTCTGCATCCGCCTAGTCAGCGACAGTACAGCACACCCCACCACTTAAAATCCACATTTATCTGCTCCACCAATCGCGCCAAGTCCTGTTTTTGCAGCTGCGCCCAACTCTGGAGTCTGGAGACCCAAATACCAGAAACTAGCCCCCATAGCCTTAAATGGTAACTCCCCAGTCTCTTTTACTGCCCTCTGGCACTAATCAGGAACACCTCACTCTTTCCCATGTTCAATTTACATCCCGGAAACCGGCAAAATTCCCCCCAAATCTCCGCAATACCTCCAATGCTGCCGACTGGGTCAGAAATATACAAGACCCTATGCTTGGCACCCCTCCCCTCCACTCAATCCCTCTCCAATCCCTCAACGCCAATGGCACTATCGCCAAGGTGATAAACTAGGGGGAGAACGGTTACCCCTGCCTCATCCCCCAGCGTAACCCAAAGTAACCCAAACTCACTCGGTTCGTCCACACGCTCCAACCGACACCTTATACAGCAACCAGACTCAACCAGACTGGAAAAGGAGCCTGAGGAAAGAATACCTGTGACCTAGAGTCCAAGGACCGATCCCACTTTTTGGAAACTCCTGCCAAGAGAGTGATTGAAGATGCAGCTCTAGGATTGGGCCCTAGACAATCCTAGATGGACAATCTTACTTGTTAGCGAATGATCACCACATTCTATCCATTATAGTTCCTTTAATGGAATTAACATTGTCGTGACAAACAAAAGTTTAAAAAAATTTTTTTTTCTCATTCTGTGACTTCAAGCTCACTTTATATATATAGATACCGTATATACTCGCGTATCATGCGACTTTTGAAAACCAAAATTGTAACCTAAATTTGGGGGGTCGCATGATACGCGAGATACAAAATTTGCGGGTGTAAAGTGCTGGCCAATATTAGGCTGTTAGGCTGTTAAGCAGACCGTATCCATTTACGGTAAGTCAAATAGTACCCAGTAGTTAATGAAACTATTACATTTATTTTTGGACATAATGAAATATAAAACAGGAATATATATGTAACATTTAATAAAATAAAAACACTATTAAAACAAACTATTACAGGTAAACTAAAATCCTTCAAATTCGCTGTCATTGTTATCAGTGTCATCATCAAATAAAGCTTGGAATTCTTCTTCATCGAGGCAGTCGTCATACTGATCATCTTCCAGGTCTTCAATATTTTCATCCTCTTCTCCTGCATCTTTGAATAAAGCATCATCTTCACTTCCATCCAAAGCATTTGCTATTCCACATTTTTAAAATGCTTTAACAATCAAATCTCCATCTATCTCAGCCCATGCTTCTTTTACCCACAAACACAGTAGAGGCAAATCCGGAGCCTTCATATTCCCTCCCTTCGTAAATGATTTCTCTCCTTCCATCATCCAGTCATTCCATTTCTTTCTTATATTGTCTTTAAATGGCTTATTAATGGATATGTCAAGTGGCTGAACGATGCTAGTCAAGCCAGCTGGAACGATTGCTATATCGGTGTTCGATTCGCGAACAGCTTTCACAACAGAATCCACTTGATGTGACCTAAACATATCCCACACAAGTAAACTTTTTTGGCGTCGTAAACCACCTGCTCTTGATTCCCAAACTCTCTTCAGTCAAATCTTGCAGCCATTATCGTTCATCCATCCTTTTTCATGGACATGGACAATGATACCATTCAGAAGTTTTAGTTTGGGCATTAATTTCCGTTTAAAGATAACCATTGGAGGAAGTTTCACCCCATCTGCCATACACGTTAGTACAACCGTAAAATGTGTCTTTTCATGCCCTGTAGTTTTGATAAAAATACTTTTCTCGCTGACTTTATTAACGGTTGAGTTTGATGGCATATCAAAATTCACGGGTGTCTCATCCATGTTTCCAATGCACGATAAGTTATAGCTGTTAGCTTTGCGATGTTTGATTACAAATGTTTGAAAACTAGTCACTTTTTCTTCTAATTCTTTTGGGAGTTTCTGTGCAATTTTTGTTTTTCTTCTTAACATAAAGTCATGTCTTTTCATGACCGCGTACACCATCCGGGACTTGCAGTAAACACACGAATGCCCATTTCTCTTGCTTCTCGTAAAGCATAAAGTCTTATTTTAGATCGTGTTATACCATTTTCTTGATTTTCGGACACCCACTTTGATACTTTATCTTCTAACTGCGGCCAATGACATTTCGACCCGCGATTTGCGCATTTATACGAAGGAGTTTCCTTCAATTTTTCTTTTTGTTTTCTCCAGTTTCGGACACAGCTTTCTCCGACACCAAACAGCTTTAACGTTGTTGCTTTGTTCCGCTTCGGCAACAACTTGCAGCTTCAATTTGGCAGTATATTTCTTCACAGATCTTTTCTCCATAGTGGCTAAGGGTAGAATGTATTCGATCGTTGTTATGTGTTACGGTACTTGTTACGTGTTAGGTAACTGTTTATTATCGTGATTAGAAACAGCACACAACAGCTGTTTCTCATTCGGTTGTTTACGGCGGAAAGCCTAGCCTATTGTCATCTGGTATCTCAAAAAAGTGACTCGCATGATACATGAGGTATATGATAAAATCATGTTTTGGGGACGAAAATTTAGGGGTCGCATGATACGCGAGATCGCAGGATACGCGAGTATATACGGTACTTTCCTTTTCATGGAATTAACAGCCTTATGATAAACCAAAGTTTAAAAAATATACGTATATATCTTCCCATCATTTTATTTGCATTTAAACATATCTATAACGCTAGTAATATAAAATGTTAACGTCCCAAAAAATGTCTCCCGATGCCTCCTGCCTGTGCTGGACCGAAAAAATAAGTGCAAATAAAAAGGAGTGAAAGCTCACCTAAAATCCAGGCATGCAGCCCAGGGTAGCACTGTCCCTACACTTTTCATTCAGCACCTCCAACGCAGGGCTTCAAAATACGGCCGGGAGTTTGAATGCTGCGTGCTTCCAGTGCACCAGCCTTCACGCCCGCTTCTGGATCGTCAAGCGGCGCATGTGCGGCCCACCAGCGACAGAGGAAGTTACGGGCCATTGTTTTTAAAAAGGAAGTTGAGAAGTAAATTTGATTTTCTCTTACCACCTGACACTACTGCAATTGTAAAGCGACAACAGCAAAACTAAATTACTCCCCCTTAACCGACGCCGAAACGTACCATTTTTGAGCAAGGATAAAGAGTTTCAACAAGAAACCACTCTTCAAGTGAGAAGTGGACACCTGCCACAATACTCACAGAGGTGGGACCTCTTTCTTTTACGGTGAACACTGACGAGGTGAGTGTTTGGAGGAGACACGCAGATCAAATCCCCACTTCCAAAGAGAATTAGCAGAGTCGGTATCTGAAAGGCCAACATCTGACATTCAAGGTTTGGAAATCCCTGAACGTATAATCACGACTGAGTCAATTCCAGTTGAATCAGCACCTGTAGAAGATGGAGAAGAACAAACTTTATCAGGTGAGGCGCCTGAGCAAAGTGGTGAACAGACTACTGACAGCGTGAAAACAAAGACTCCCGACCAACGGATCTGCCTACGCGGAAACCAACGCCCACATAAAAGACTCTCGCACTGATGTATATATTAAATATATATAATTGTATGATAATAATACTTGGTTAAATAATCACTGCTTGCACTATAGGACTAAATGGTGAGGGATGTTATGTATTGTAACCAATGCATCTCTATATTGTATGTCACATGATTATGTGGTGACATCTTCAGGTGAATTTGGGAGATTTTCCCCCTCTATCATCTTAGACTGTGAGCAAGCAATTCCTCTGTAAATTAAATCTGACAACTGCTTAAGTAACCTAGGGGCGGCAACCTGGTTATTCTTTGCCTCTACTGTGAAGTACAAGCAAAACTTCTTAAAACAAAACAGATGGCGAGCAATTAGACTCCACAGCTCTCTGGAGTAGAGAATTCTAATGATTCACCGTCTTCTGACTGCAGAAAGTAGCAGGTAAAATTGTACGGCTATTCGGTTATAGTGTACTTCACCCTCACGTTCATGAAACGCCAGATGAAGACTCTTGGAGTAAAAAAACTAGTCCTTTATTACAAGCTATAGTAAGGGCAATTGGCATTTAAAATTGGGACACAGACAGTGCAAATTCAAGGGTATTACAGAGAGTTATACTTCGGAACTCGATTACAAGAAATTAGCATGTACCAATCATTTGTTACTAGCTATCTATGTCCAATCATGGCTATTGATTAAGGTTACATCATGCATAGTGTATGAGAATAATTAACCAATCACATCAAAGGTCCAATGCTTAAGTAAACTATCCAATCATTACTAAAGGCGCGTATGTTGTCTTGCAATTAGTGACATCAGTGGTCCGATATCTAGAGTGTAGCTATCAATCACCTTCCTCCCTGTTGTTTAACGACTCATCTCGAGGCATGGATGCTATCCATCAGCCCTCCCTGCTGCTATTGGTAGACATATTGGAGCCATAACAAATGGTACACCCTCCCATACCATAGAATAGACCTTGAGTTTTAACACCTAGAACCTGGCCCCATCTATCAGATTATGCTTGTGGAGTCTTTTACAATTAGCACTCCCACAGACAGAACTGAAGATTTTAACTTCCCCAATAAATAACGGGACTAGAGTGTTTAAACTGTTTGCAGTGTAATATCTAATATCTAAAGATGCCCAAATCGCCTTCATCAAGAAATTCCTCCTCATCTCAGTCCTGGATGGCCTACCTCGTATTCTAAGACTGTGGCCCCTGGATCCGGATCCCTTCCTGCATCCACCCTGTCGAGCTCTGTAAGATTTGTGCGCACTTCACTGAGATCTAAAACTCTGGAGAATACAGGCCCGGTTTCCTCAATCTCTCCCCATCATCTCTGGGATAAGGTTGGTGAACATTCAGGACGAATTTCCCCATGCTTCCCACGCCAAGTTTAATGGCAGATGGAGTGGGAGTTATGTGGCGCAAGGTCCAAAAGTTAAATTCATGCTGGCAGTAAATGACGGCGGCATCTTCCGTTTTCGCCCGCCATGGCAGGTTGTAATTCGTAGAGTCATAGAGGTCTTTGGCCCACCATGTCTGCACTGGTCGAAAACAACCACCTAAATATTCTAAACCCATTTCCAACTGTTATGGGCCAGGGCTTAGAGAACCCCAAAGTGTATCATGGAGTTCACCTGACCCACAACTTTTAATAGATTGTGGTATGGGGAGCACACGGCCCACTCTACAGGTGTGGTAGAGCAGAAATGGAAAAGTATTGTTTTAAAGCAAAACAATGTTTATTCTATGAACTCAAGTTAACCTTTTTAAAACATACAGTGTACATCTTAGCAACCATTAATTCAAATACAACCCCCAATGAATACAACACTAAGTAATCCTTTAAGCTTTCCTTTTAAGATCCATAAGACTTAAAACACCTTTTACCAGAAGCACATCAGGTTAAAGTCACTACTAAAATCACCAGGATTGATTTACAGTCTTTAGATTACAGAGAGAGATTCATACACCTTCTGGCTGTGACTATCACTATCCAGAGGCCAGTGAGAAACTAATTTGCATTCCGCTAATGGATGCAGATGGAGACCCGACTGGAATTCTTCCCCCCCTCTCCCCCGCCCCAACCTGATCTTCCACGACACCAGTGGTTAGCACTGCTGCCACACAGTTTCAGGGACCCAGGTTCCATTCCGGCCTTGGGTGACTGTATGGAGTTCGCACTTCTTCCCCGTGTCTGTGTGGATTTCCTCTGGGTGCTCCGGTTTCCTCCCACAATCCAAAGATGTGCAGGTCAGGTAGATTGGCCATGCTAAATTGCCCCTTAGAGTCCAAAAGGTTAGGCCAGGTTACCGAGATACGGGGATAGGGTGGAGGCGTGGGCTTAAGTAGGGTGCTATATCAGTGGGTGGGTGGAAACTCAATGGGCTGAATGGCCTCCTTCTGCACTGTAACTTCTATGATTCTTTGAGAACATGTCTGGACTTACCTGAAAAAGACCTCGACCAGGGGCCTCTTCCTCAAAAAAGGGATTTCCGTCGGGTAAGTCATTGCACCAATGTTGTTTCACTTTCCAAAGATAAAACAGAGGTGGCAAATGATTTTCTTTTTTAAAAACTTTTTCAAAATAACTTTAGAGTACCAAACATTTTTTTTTCCCCAACTAAAGGGCAATTTAGCATGGCCAATTCACCTAACCTGCACATCTTTTTTGGGTTGTGGGGGTGAGACCCACACGAACACTGGGAAAATGTGCAAACTCCACACGGGCAGTGATCCAGGGCCGGGATCGAACCCGGTTCCTCAGCGGCGTGAGGCAGCAGTGCTAACCACTGCGCCACCGTGCTGCCTGGCAAGAGATTTTCCACAAATACTCCTGAAGAATTAAGTGCTTCGCACGTGAAAAGCAACACTTAAAATGGAAAAAAAACACTAAGGAAGGAAAGAAACTGTTAAAATGACAGCAATTTATGTTCTTACGGGTCCATTCAAATGAATGTGCATGTGCAAAATAGCCCCGAGCTACCCTGGATGCCTATTTCATGCTTGTAAAGATTGTAAAGATACCTAAGCGCCAACACCAAATCCCCAGTTGAGCATTGTAACTGGGAGAATGGCTACGGTCCAGGTGCCAAATGAAACTTAAACCAAAGAATGAAACAGGGTCGCCAAATGAGGAGAGGCCTGTTGTAACCAATCTCTGGCCAGTCGCAGATCCAATTAGTTATATCCTTTCTGTGCCTGTTTATGAAGGGTAATCATTAGGAAAGTCCACCCATGATTCGTCTCGAGGTTTCATCTTGGTTTAAACATTCTCATCCTTCCATGGCCTTGCCCCTCCCTATTGCTGTGGCCTCCTCGAGTTCTACAACATGCTGAGACCTCTGTAATTTCATAGAATTTCATAGAATTTACTTCAGAAGGAGGCCATTCGGCCCATCGAGTCTGCACTGGCTCTTGGAAAGAGCATCCCACCCAAGCCCACACCTCCACCGTATTCCCATTAGCCAGTAACCACACCCAACACTAAGGGCAATTTTGGACACAAAGGACAATTTAGCATGACCAATCCACCTTTGGACTGTGGGAGGAAACCGGAGCACCCAGAGGAAACCCACGCAGACACGGGGAGAACGTGCAGACTCCGCACAGACAGTGACCCAAGCCGGGAATCGAACCTGGAACCCTGGAGCTGTGAAGCAATTGTGCTAACCACAATGCTACCGTGCTGCCCCCCTGGTTTCTCCAGGTTTGGCATTTTGCCACACCCCCTAAGTATAATTATTGACGTTTTACATTTTAACATACAACGCAACAAACCCACAGGAATGATACAGCTCCGCAAGAAAAAGAAGTCTCAACATACATGAATACAGAAATGGACAGGAGAACAGCAGTACCACTTGTTCATCACAATCTGTAAACATAACTTGATACCCTGCCAGAGAACAAAGGAGAAGCCGATAAAGCCATGAAAACATGGGAAAATGGTGCACACGGTGATTGCTCACAACTGTGAGAGTTCAGGACACTCAGGAAATGGTTTGTCCAGTTCAGTTTCTGGTCACTACTAACCCTCAGGATGTTGATAGTGAGGGATTCAGCAAAACGAATGCCATTGAACGTCAAGGGGTGATAGTTAGATTCTCTCTTGTTTGGAGATGGTCATTACCTAGTGTTTGTGTGGTGCGAATGTTACTTGCCACTTGTCACCCCAAACCTGGATATTGTCCAGGTCTTGCTGCATTTGGGCATGGACTGCTTCATTATCTGAAGATTTGCAACGGTGCTGAACATTGTACTATCATCAGTGAACATCCCCACTTCTGACCTTATGATGGAAGGACGGACATTGATCAAGCAGCTGAAGTTTGTGCCTTAGGATACTACCCTGCAGTGATGTCCTGGAACTGAAATGATTGACTTCCAACCACCACAACCATCTTCCTTTGCGCTAGGTGTGACTCCAACCAGTGGGGGGTTCCCCCTGATTCCCATTGTCTCCAGTTTCGCTCGGCCTCCTTGATATCACACTCAAACACATTCTGCCTTGATGTCAAGGGCGCACTCTCACCTCACCTCTAGAATTCAGCTCTGTTGCCCATCTTCGAAAGAAGGCTGTACAGACCTCTGAGAGCAAATCAGATAACACAAGATATGCAATTTTAAACTTAAATTTAAACCCTACTGTTCAGATACCTTGCCCTTCGATTGCTTCACAGAAAGATTAGAATAACATATGTTATAATCTTGTCTGAGAAACTGTCAAAGAAACAAAATTTACACAATTAACATTATGTGCATGCCGTTCTGTTCCAATATACGTGCACACGATTGACTTGGTATTGACTAAGTAGTGTTCTGCCACTATCTGCAGAGGTAGTTCCATTGGCTTACTTGTTGACCAAGACTTTTTTAAGTGGTTCGAAACCGAAGTTTTGTTTTGGTTTTAAGGTAACCACTCAACCGGGGCCATCCAGGGACACCCAATGCTGACCGAGACCTTGTTCGATCAGCTGAGACAGACACAATAAAATCACCTGAATTTAGTACAACTCTACTTTATTCAGATTCCTGAGAATATAGGTCAAATATGACTCAAACTCACGACTGAGATGTAGGTATTACCCTCAGTAGTGAACGAGGCAGCCCAGTCTACAATCACTCGGTGTGTATATCTTCTTCTCTCAGCTCCGAGCTCAGGGTACTCCTCTGTGATGGTTTCTCCCAGGGTTCCCAAGTTGTTGCTGATGATGTGTTCCAATGTCTCTTCTTTAATCCATGTGCTGTGACACAATACACACATTGGCTGATGTAATGTCATTGTGGTAGTCATCACTGATGTATATACATATATATATATATATATATGGGTTTTACAGTAAGGCCCCTGTACTACAGGTACAGGGGTAGATTCCTGCCTGCTGGCTCCGCCCAGTGGGCGGAGTATAAATATGTCTGCTCCCCATACAGCAGCCATTTTGTCAGCTGCTGTAGGAGGCCACACATCCCTGTGTAATAAAGCCTCGATTACATTCTACTCTTGTCTCGTCGTAATTGATAGTGCATCAGTCATGTGTTACGCAATCACGACATTTGAGCATTTTGGGGGCTTTACTGAAGTTTACCAGGGCACCCTGTTTGAGCAGCATCTTGTAAATAAACCCTTTGCACGATGCTATAGAATATGTGCCACCTCTGATTCTTTCTCTTTGCAGCTATGAAAAGAGAATACAACAGAAGAGAAACTGGCGATGAGATCTGGCCATAAACAAAAAAAGGAAGAAAATAATTCCGACAACGATTTTGAGAGCCAGAAGAAATAATAATCGACAGAGATCCAGGCCCATAGGCCATCGGAGTGAGGCTGGGAGCAATAGCGCTGACGTCCAAGGCGAAATCATCATTGTGGCTGTAAAAACAACTGTCAAGTAACTGTCAGCACACCTGCATACTGCACCTTTCTCAGCCAAGTTGCTAGGAAAACATTCATGTTGCTGCAGAATTTAGCACACCCAACTAAACCTGGAGATAGTCCATATCATGAGTTGCAAGAATACTGTACACTTTGCAGTGGGGCATTGACGAACCATCCGGTCGATCGCAACAGCTGCTATTGCAAGTCAAAGCGTTTTCAAGAAAAAGCTATTGGAAAACTGTGAGTTACTGTGGGCTTACTTCAAATGGAGGATCAAAGATTTCAGAACAGTTACCGCTGTAGTGGGTAAATCTGCGAAGACCACACAGGAAGCACTGAAACAGGCCGTGGGAAGGTGGACCTACGGGGCTGCTGACTCTGCGACCCACTGCCCGGCACCTGATAGCGAGGCACAGGAACAGCTCGTCTGCCTGTGTGCTGCGAGTTTGTCTCCTTTAAACAGAAAGAAAATAAATAACAGAGAAGACAGGCTGAGGGCTGAGTGGCACAGATTAGGGAGCTGCAATCCAAAAATGGAGGGGGGGGGAAGAAAAGGCGCCATGGATGCGTTTGATGAGGAGGACGAAACATGGAACTTTTGAGGAAAGGTTCCAGTAATTCCTGAAAGCCAGTCAGATGCAGCACACCTGCATACTGCACCTTTCTCAGCCAAGTTGCTAGGAAAACATTCATGTTGCTGCAGAATTTAGCACACCCAACTAAACCTGGAGATAGTCCATATTGTGTTGTTCCTCGTGTCTTAATAAAGCTCGCAGTCTCAAGTGTGGAGAAGATGCTTTATTGTGGGTTCGTTCAGTTTCCAGAGCTCGACCTAGAACTACCTTCCAGTGCTAACTCCCAGCTTTGCTTGTTCTGTGTGTCCTGCTTACCAGCCCCTGCTGTGAAGAGTGTGTCCTCACTTCCTGTCCTGATGTATTTATATGGCTCTCCCGTGCTCCCTCTAGTGGTCGCTCAGTTGTGTTGCATCTGGTTAACTTGTGATCACCACATCCCCCTTTTTCTCTTAACATATTTTCTGAACATCGTTAAAGAAAATTGTATATCCTGTCCCAGTGTATTTATAGCTCTCCCGCTCGTGTTTGCTCTGTTGTTTTTTTTTTTTTTCTGGTCAATCTACGATCACCACATCCCCCTCTTTCTCATTACATAGTTTCTGTACATCATTAAGGAAAATTATACAAAACAGTAACTTATGATATGCGTATCTATACAAGTGATGATGCTATTGCCTTAGTTAACAAAGCCAATGTATTTATATGTCCAAACTTAATAAACACATTTATGAGTCCAAACTTGATGAATTTGTTCAGAGCTTTTTTTTTTTTTCTTTTTGTTGTTGATGACGTGGTGATATTGATATTGCAAGTCCGCTGTGAATGTTGTTGGTGTTCCTTGTTATCTTAAGTACCCAATGCGTCATCCCGAGGTGTTTGCATGGTCACATCACTGATGTTGACTGGCATGGACTTTTTTCTGTGCTTGTGGTGTTGATTTATTGTCTCATCCGCCTTGGATGCTGGTGTGCTTTGGCATTGTGTACAAGTCGTTGTTTCATTGCTGTTGTTTCTGTCGTTCCTGTTTTTGTTGTTTCCGTTGCCGTACTTGTCGCTGTTTTTGTCGTTTCCGTCTTTGTTGTTGTCGCTATCTTTGCTCCTGACTTTGTTGTGTTTGTTGCCATTCTTGTTGTTTCTGTCTCTGTCGTTGTCGCTATCTTTGTTCCTGACTTTGTTGTGTTTGTTGCCATTCTTGTTGTTTCTGCCTCTGTCGTTGTCGCTATCTTTGTGCCTGACGTTGTTGTTTGTCTTGTTGCGCTTCATGTTGCTTTTATTCTTGCTGTTGTCGTTCTCGTTTCTGCTGTGCTTCTTGCTATTGTTGTTTGTCTTGTCGCGCTTCATGTTGCTATTCTTCTTGCTGTTGTCGTTCTCGTTTCTGCTGTGCTTCTTGCTATTGTTGTTGGTCTTGTCGCGCTTCATGTTGCTTTTCTTCTTGCTGTTGTCGTTCTCGTTTCTGCTGTGCTTCTTGCTATTGTTGTTGGTCTTGTCGCGCTTCATGTTGTTTTTGTTCTTGCTGTGTTTCTTTTGACTTTTGTTTTTCTTGTTATACTCTATGAGTGTCCCGAGTGGATAATTTGAGTCATTGAGCATTCCGTCTCGCGAGTGGTGCGAATGATCTGATGTGCAGGTGCAGGTGACATCAATCAGTTGTGGAGAATTGGATTCCGCATCTTTGCTTTCTTGGTGCTCGTCTTCTGGAGTCAAAGTCTTCTCGATTACATTTGACGCGGTGTCTGTGGACTCTCGGCGCTCCTCTTCTGGAGTCCAAATCTGCATGATTTCAGTTGACGTGGTTTCTCTAGACTCTTGGTGCTCCGCTTCTGGAGTTAAAATCTTCATGATTTCTGTTGATGTTATCTCACTGGACTCCAGGTGCTCCTCTTCTGGAGTCAAAATCTGCATGTTTTCTTTCTGTTTGATGTCTCTGGACTCCAGGTGCTCCTCTTCTGGAGTCAGAATCTGCATGGTTTCTTTCGGCATTGTCTCTGTGGACTCCAGGTGCTCCTCTTCTGGAGTCAAAATCTGCATGTTTTCTTTTGGCATTGTCTCTCTGGGCTCCAGGTGCTCCTCGTCTGGAGTCAAAATCTGCATGTTTTCTTTCGGCATCGTCTCTCTGGACTGTTGGGTGGCCCGACTCTGTGCTTCTGTACAGACAAGCTGAGAACTGTCAGTCTCACTGTGATCCTGTACGTCGAGTGCGAGCACCTTGTCACTGTTTTCGCTCTGTGCTTTGGTACAGACAAGCTGAGAACTGTCAGTCTCACTGTGATCCTGTACGTCGAGTGCGAGCACCTTGTCACTGTTTTCGCTCTGTGCTTCGGTACAGACAAGCTGAGAACTGTCAGTCTCACTGTGATCCTGTACGTTGAGTGTGATCACCTTGTCACTGTCTTCGCATGCAGTGGGCAGAGGTGCATTGTCTTCTTCTTGTTCCTGTGAGCGTGTTGGACTTTCATAGTCGGCTCTTTCTTCTTGTTCCTGTGAGCGTGTTGGACTTTCATAGTCCGCTCTTTCTTCTTGTTCCTGTGAGCTTGGTAGACTTTCATAGTCTGCTTGCGGTTGCTCAGGTACAGCGGGTTTACCTTCATGGTCTTGTTCATGCTTGGTGTCCGCCCGGGAGTGTTTGCTTGCATCCCTGTTGGCGTCTTTCATCACTCGCACTGTGGAGCCTGTCATCGCTCGCTCCGTGGAGTCTTCCTGTGCTCTCTGTGTGGCGTCGTCTTCGTCTTGGGTATTGCTGTCATCCAATGTATCGACGAGCTGCCATGGCACCATGGTGTTGGATTCATCCACCATGAGTAGAGTGGTGTTGAGCTTTGCAACGGTGTCGCTGATGCTGTGATCAGCATGTCCAAATAACTCCTCCATGTCTGAGTAGTATTCTTTGAAACCCATTTCATCTTCGTTGGCTTCTTCTACCACGAGTTGATTCGTGTTGAACTTTGCGACCGTGTCGCTGATGCTGTGATAAGCATATCCGACTGACCCAGTCAGGTCTGAGAGGTAATCGTCGAATAACAAATCATCTTTTGTTGTTTCGGAATTCTTTTTGTTCGCTTCACTGTGTGTGGTGAAGGCAGCTTTTTCCAAGGTTTTGTGCAAGTTGTTTTTCACTGTTGGTTTAAGTTCAGGCGTTTTTCTGTGTTCTGAGGCAAGAAAATTTGGTTTTACCACTTTAAGTGTCTTGTTTTCAATTTTCGGGCATTTCCCTTTTAAGTGGGCGTGGTCAGGATTCTCAGACGTCATGACGTCACGCGTTGGAACGACTTGCACATGCGCAAATCGGCTTTCTTTCCTTGTGCGGTTCGGTGTCCATTGCGCATGCGCGGCTTGCGCATGCGCATGACGGTCCGCGACGAAGACTTTTTTTGACTGCGCATGCGCGGCTTGCGCATGCGCATGACGGTCCGCGACGAAGACTTTTTTTGACTGCGCATGCGCAGCTTGCGCATGCGCATGACGGTCCGCGACGAAGACTTTTTTTGACTGCGCATGCGCGGCTTGCGCATGCGCATAACGATCGGCGCCGCGATCTTTTGTAAACTGCGCATGCGCGACTTCCGGTTCCGGCGCATGCGCGACTTCCGGTTCCGGCGCATGCGCGACTTCCGGTTCCGGCGCATGCGCAGACGCGATTTGTAGTTCTTTGTTTACCATAGACTGCAAAATGTGCTCCGACGCCATTTTATCGCGGATTTCAGCGTTTTTTTCTTTCTAAAAGTTGTAGGTTACCTTTTCTTTCCGATCTGGACTGGATTTCAGCGTTTTGGCTTTGTGAAAAATTCCTGTTATTTCTTCTTTTTGATCTGTACTGTGCATTCGCGATTTCCTGATCTTTTTGTGATTTTTTAAGTTTTGCATCACTCAGTCTCTGTGCAGGTTGGACTGTGAGCATGCCTTGCTGTTCAAATTTCTCACAGTACTCTTCAAATTTGTTTAGTAACGTTTGTAAGCTGTTCCTGTCTTCACCTTTTGAGTATTTAAATCCATTATACACTTTCCTATTGACAGGCCCTTCGATGAGAATTGCTATTTTAATTTTGTCTGAGGCTTCTGCAACATCATTAGCTATGAGATAAAAATCGAACATTTGTTTAAACCTTTTCCAGACATTTCTTACATTACCAGTCGTGTCCAGCTGAGGTGGGTATCCATGCCACATCCTCGAATTAGCGATGTCTTCCCCAGTCGAATGTCCAGCAGGAGATCTCCATGCCATTCTTGGTTGAGATTTCCATGCCATTTTGTGCTTTCTGTATCTGCAGCTGAGTTGTCCTGTCGTAGGCGTCTGAAATCACTCCTAGGTACCATGTGTTGTTCCTCGTGTCTTAATAAAGCTCGCAGTCTCAAGTGTGGAGAAGATGCTTTATTGTGGGTTCGTTCAGTTTCCAGAGCTCGACCTAGAACTACCTTCCAGTGCTAACTCCCAGCTTTGCTTGTTCTGTGTGTCCTGCTTACCAGCCCCTGCTGTGAAGAGTGTGTCCTCACTTCCTGTCCTGATGTATTTATATGGCTCTCCCGTGCTCCCTCTAGTGGTCGCTCAGTTGTGTTGCATCTGGTTAACTTGTGATCACCACACATATTATGAGTTTCAAGAATTGACTTGCAAGAACATTTCTCTCCCTGTCCAGTGTTAATAGCTGAAAGATTCTGCTTTCAACGTTGTGCACAGGATGAAGGCGAAAACATTTCACAATTTGCTGCATCAGTGCAAAAGCTAGCAAAGTCCTGCAAATTTGGCTAGGCTTTGGATAATACCACACACGACCGATTAGTTTGCGGCCTCGGGAATGAAGCCATCCAAAGGAAATTGTTGACTGAAGGTGCATTAACCCTAAAATCTGCTTCAGAAATCGCAACATCTATGGAACTTGCTGTGAGAGAAGTCTCACTAATTGGAGTTCAAGCTAAAGTCCATAAAATGGAGTCTGTGAGAAGCATGTCCAACAAGAACCTACCATGTCATCACTGCAACCAAGTGGAGATTGTTGGAGCAAGAAGAATAAATGCAGAAGTGTGGTAAAGTTGGTCACATAGCCAAGACAGTTTGGTCACGCCAACCTTCATCGGCACAAAAGAAGTATACAAAAAAAATACTAGAAAGCCTACAGGGTGAGTTTACCAGTTAACGGATCTAACTGAAGACTCGCTGAATATCAAAGTGTCACATCAGTTTAAAGAATGTGTGGTGAATGTATTATGCCAATAATCCACCAGTGTATTTGTATCTGTGCTGTTGCCCTTGTATTTGTATCTGTGCTATGCTGTTGCCCTTGTGGGCTTCTCCTATGGGCCACTGTGTGGCATTATCCATAGGGAAACATGTTGGGGCATGTATGGGCTCTGCCTATAGATTCTCTCCCTTGAAGGGAGGTATGAAGAGCAGTCAACCTGCAGGCAGTTCTCAGCATTGGTTCCGTCGCAGGCAGGCTCTGTTCTAAGTTGATTAAAGCCACGGTTCACTTCTACTCATGTCTCGAGTGAATTGATGGTCGCATCAGAATGTCAGCTCGGTGATCTAGCTGTAAAGGGAGACCGGCAACAATTTTGGGCCTGTCCAAAATTGAATGGAAACATTATTAATATGGAAATTGATACGTGCACTGAAGTATCACTTATAGCTGAATCAATATACCATAAGAAATTGAAGTATCCACCAGCACAACCATCTGACGGTCGTTGTGAGGACGTATGCCGAGGAGATCATATCACTGAAGGGCTTTGTCGAGTTGACTGTGGAGGTTAATGAGCAGAAAGTAGAGTTAGCTCCTCACATTGGTCAAGGAAATTTTCCAGCATTGTTCAGGAGATCTTGGATTAAAAAGATTAAGCTAAACTGGACCATCGTGAACCAACTTTTTGAATCTCTGATCGATCTGCAATCACTTCTGAGAAAGCATGCAAAGGTATTCAAGGAGTTACTTGGATCCATGACTGGGGTTCAAGTGAAACTCAAGATAATGGAATACAGCCTTAGTGTTTGAGAGCAAGCACCATGCCCTATGCTACTCGACCTAAAGTGAAAGAAGAACTCGAGAAGACGGAGTCTGTTAACACCAGTGATTGGACAACCTCAATCATCCCAGTCTTAAAAAAGGATAATTCAGTACGAATACGCGGGGTTTTCAAACGACTATCAACCCTGTATTATGTGCTAATCAGTACACTATCATTTATCAAAGATCCTTTTGCAGGCCTCTCAGGATCCAAAAAAGTTAGCAAAATTGATCTTTCCCAAGCCAATCTGGAAATGAACGTAGCTATTGGATCTCAATTATTACTGACCATAGAAACGCACAAGGGTTTGTTTCGGGATCGGGGGCTTTTGTTCGGGATAATGTCAGAAATGGCTGTCTTCCAACAATCTATGGATCAGATCTTGAGTGGGATATCAGGTGTGCAAGGCTACCTGGACAACATTTTGATTACATGTTTGAATAATGTAGAGCATGCAAAGAACCCTGAAACAAGTCTTGCAAGACGGCAACCACATAATCTTAGGGTCAAGAAAGAGAAGTGCGAATTTTAATATCTCCTATTCACTGCCTTGACCAAGATAGTCATCCCAAAGAACCTAAGACGATGTCGGACATCCTGGATGCTCCATAGCCTCAGAATGTGACTCAGTTAGGGTCGTTTTTAGGCTTATGAAATTACTATGGAAAGTTCGTACTGCAATTAGCAACAACGTTGAAGCTTTATGTATGTTGCTTTGTAACAAACAAGCTTGGTTCTGGACAAACGATTGTGAGGATGCTTATCAAAATGTCAAGAAAATATTACAAGAATTGGAATAATTGGTCCATTATAACCCAAAACTGAAGTTGGAGCTTGCTTGCGATGAATCACCCATGGGGTGGAAGCAATTGCATTCGCACACAATGCCTTCAGGTGAAGAGCGACCAATATCATTCCAAGACATTGACTAGCACTGAGCCTAACTATTCTCAACTTGAGAAAGAAGCTCTCAGTATTATTTTTGGTATTCAAGGTTTCTCCATTATTTGTTTGGATGTCAATTTACTCTATTGACCGACCATTGTCCCTTAACAACAATGTTTGAGCCTCATTAGAGGATCCCTTTGCGCGCTGCTAGTCAATTGCAATGTTGGGCGTTAATCTTGTCAGCATACCATTATGTCATTGAATATCGTAGGTCTGAACAACAGGTGATTGTGGCCGTTTTGTCAAGGCTGCCGTTACCACACCAAAACGATAATCTGACGAACACGTAAATGACAAATTATATCTGTCTCATGTGGAACATGTTCCAGTAATGTCGTCTCAGGTGCAAAAATGCATTTGAACAGATCCGGTGATGGGAAAGGCTTGATGAGGTATTTGCAAGATTTGGGTGATTTGAACAACTTCTGAGAGGCAATGGTACTGAGTTCACATGAGCCAAATTCGAGGACTACTGGAAGGGGTGTGGCATCCGCCATATCAAATCTGCCCCCTACTATCCACCTACCAATGGCTTAGTTGAACGATTTGTACAATCACACAAGCATGCAGTGAAGGTTTTGAGGGTAAAGACTTTTAAACCTTTCAACATCTTTCTAATGACATACTGTGCATTCAACAACAGAAAGCTCACCAGCTATACTGATGTTCGAAGGAAACTATGCACGCAGTTTGACCTTTTGACTCTTACGTCAACTTCAGCGTTGGTCAGGCAACAACATCGGACACCCATGGCTAGAAGTGAACATCATTCCAAAATCAGAGGGCGGGATTCTCCGTCCCGCCCGACCTGTTTTCTGGCATGGTGCACTCCCGCCAGCAGTGGGATTCTCTGCCCCGGCAGCTTGTCAATGGGATTCCCCATTGTGGCAGCCCCACGCCGTCGGGAAATCCCCGGGCGTGAGTGCAGTGCCGGCGAAGCAGAGGCTCCTGCCGACGGAGAATCCCACCCCGGGTCTTTGACCATGGAGAACTTACACCTCAGGTGAAAAATGGACTCAAGATATTCTATTAGTCAAAACTGATCTGATTTCATATTTTGTATAATCTTACGATTAATACATTTGGCGTCAGCATGCTGACCAATTATTGTCTGCATGGAGTGAGAGTACAGAATCTGTACCTAGGGTGGGATTCTCCGACACGGAATTGCTGAGGATAGGGCGGCGTGAATCCCGCCCCGCCGCCGGATGCAGAAATCTCCGGCACCGGGTTTTGGCGGGGGTGGGAATCGCGCCTCGCTGGTCGGAGGCCGTTGGCAGCGGCCGCCCTGGCGATTCTCTACTCTGCGATGTGCCGAGCGGACGGCTGTTTTCGGCCAGTCCCGCCGGCGTATATTACACCAGGTCCCTATTGGCGGGACCTGGCTCTGCGGGCAGCCTGCGGAGTCCTCGAGGGGTGTGCTGGGCTATCCGGCCCCGGGTGAGGCCACCATGGTGGCCTGGCCCACGATTGGGGCCCACCGATCATGGGCAGGCCCAGATGTTTTCACCACAGAGAGTATGGAGATTGACATGTCCAACTTGAGGATTACAACTGCCAAAATTACAGAATCTGTTAACGACAAAATTAACCACACAACCAAAAAAACTTCCTAAGTTGGTTTTGGCAGATATAACACTGATCAGTGTACAGGAATACACTCCTAGACCCCGAAGAGCAAGTTCCTGAACTATGAGTCCTGCTAATATGAGAGAGACATCCACCCAAGAGACTGTCTTTCTGTATCCGTGGTATATCTGGATTTCCAGAAAGCCTTTGACAAGGTGCCACACAAAAGGTTGCTGCATAAGATAAAGATGCATGGCATTAAGGGTACAGTAGTAGCATGGATAGAGGATTGGTTAATTAATAGAAAGCAAAGAGTTGGGATAAATAGGTGTTTCTCTGGTTGGCAATCAGTAGCTAGTGGTGTCCCTCAGGGATCCGTGTTGGGCCCACAATTGTTCACAATTTACATAGATGATTTGGAGTTGGGGACCAAGGGCAATGTGTCCAAGTTTGCAGATGACACTAAGATGAGTGGTAAAGCGAAAAGTGCAGAGGGTACTGGACGGCTGCAGAGGGATTTGGATAGGTTATGTGAATGGGCTAGGGTCTGGCAGATGGAATACAATGTTGACAAATGTGAAGTTATCCATTTTGGTATGAATAACAGCAAACGGGATTATTATTTAAACGATAAAATATTAAAGCATGCCGCTGTTCAGAGAGACTTGGGTGTGCTAGTGCATTAGTCACAGAAGGTTGGTTTACAAGTGCAACAGGTGATTAAGAAGGCAAATGGAATTTTGTCCTTCATTGCTAGAGGGATGGAGTTGAAGACTAGGGAGGTTATGTTGCAATTGTATAAGGTGTTAGTGCGGCCACACCTGGAGTATTGTGTTCAGTTTTGGTCTCCTTACTTGAGAAAGGACGTACTGGCGCTGGAGGGTGTGCAGAGGAGATTCACTAGGTTAATCCCAGATCTGAAGGGGTTGGATTATGAGGAGAGGTTTAGTAGACTGGGACTGTACTCGTTGGAATTTAGAAGGACGAGGGGGGATCTTATAGAAACATTTAAAATTATGAATGGAATAGATAGGATAGATGCGGGCAGGTTGTTTCCACTGGCGGGTGACAGCAGAACTAGGGGACATAGCCTCAAAATAAGGGGAAGTAGATTTAGGACTGAGTTTAGGAGGAACTTCTTCACCCAAAGGGTTGTGAATCTATGGAATTTCTTGCCCAGTGAAGCAGTTGAGGCTCCTTCATTACATGTTTTTAAGGTAAAGATAGATAGTTTTTTGAAGAATAAAGGGATTAAGGGTTATGGTGTTCGGGCCGGAAAGTGGAGCTGAGTCCACAAAAGATCATTCATGATCTCATTGAATGGCGGAGCAGGCTCGAGGGGCCAGATGGCCTACTCCTGCTCCTAGTTCTTATGTTCTTATGTTCTTATGTTCTTATAACACTGTTAGTTATCACATAAATATTGGATCTGTGTTGAAGTGTTTGAAAAAATGCCGGTACACTGAAGGAGTAAAGATGGAGGGGTGTTATGTTTCAGAGTAACACCATTGGCTGGTTTAATGCCATTTGTCACGCAATGGTGTCATCAGAGCATTTTGCGGGCCTTTGAGGTGTCCACCATTGTACCCTGTTTGAGTAGATTCTTGTAAATAAACCCCCTGCACTTTGTTATATGAACTCGATGTGTACCACCGCTGAATCTTTCTCTTTGTGGTTACAATAAAGCATATAACACACACACACGTGCACACCCTGAGTCACATTGGGTCCCATCAAGACTTAAACTGGTGAATAGAAATAAACAGGATATTTCTGTTTAACCAGGATGATTTAATCAAGATGCATTGTCGTCTGAAACACTCAGGTCTGACCAGCTAGCAGTCAATTATAGACTCTGATGGGCTCCTTGTTTATCATTCTTCCTGATGCAATGATGATCTCGATTGTCTTGAAGATCGTTACACATTCATAGCATGGTCTTTTTGTCCTTTTGTATTAACATTATTAACACTGTAATTGGGTGATCATAAAAGTTCCGTTTAGCAATAATGAGCTTCTGTGCTGACTTGAGTGGACTGGCAGATGGCCAATATTGATTCCGTCTAGGATCTTATTCGGTAGTTCCTGTTTTCAGTCTTTTTTGTCTTTTTCCCACTGTCAGCCTGCCCACATTTTGTACATGACTGACTTGGTATTAACTTAATAGAGTTCTGTCATCATCTACAGAGGTAGCTTTATTGACCACCTTAAACATAAATGTGTTATCAATGACTTAAATTGCAACCTCATGCATCCAGCATGCAGATGTGATCCGCCTTCCATGTATCAATGGCAATGAGATCATTGCCATGAGAACTCTACTTCACTGGGGTCATTGGCTCTTGTTAAATTGGGGTTGAATGTCTGGTTGGCACAATTTTCCACCCACTTTCAGCCTCATATTTAGTTTGGAGATATTCCATCTCATTCTTGTTTTATCTGGAATTTGTGTACTAGATCTGAAGATTTGAAGATCTTCAGCACAATGAATCCTTACAAGCACAAGGTCTGCTTGTTATAAATATGTTTATGGAGTTAGATGATAAAGCTGGGTTCTTGAGCAGTTTGCTATTAGACCCATTGAATTTCTACAGTGGAGAAGGAGGCCATTCAGCCCATCAATTCTGCATTGGCCCTCTGAGGAGTACTCTACCTAGGCCCATTCCCCTGCCCGACCCCCATAACCCCACTTAACCTGCATATCTTTGGACTGTGAGGGGGAACCGGAGCACCCGGAGGAAACCCACACAGACACGGAGGGAAAGTGCAAACTCCACACAGAGAGCCACCCAAGTTTAGAATTGAACCCTGGTCGATAGTGCTCTGAGGCAGCAGTACCACCCCACCCAGCAGCCTTTACTCGAATAATTGACCTATTTCTCCAAAGTATGATGGTAAAAGGCACCAGATTCTTTTCTCACAGTAAATCTGTGATATACCTTACTCTTACTTCTGCCTGTAAATTGCACTCTGAGCATGATCTCAGTATTGATTAGCACCATGTGCTCATTATCAGCCGGGCATCTGAAACCTCAAAACCCAGTCATAAAGTGAGTCTCCAATCTAAACTGCCGCAAAATGCACATAACTCAAGCTTTAGTTTTATTTATCTGGTGCATATGACCGCAATAACACAGCTAACATGGATGGTTCTAGGCCCAACCAGCTTTAGCTGCTTCATCAACGACCTCCCTTCCATCCTAAGGTCAGAAGTGGGGATGCTTGCGGATCAATGTTCAGCACTGCTTGTGACTCCTCAGATAATGAAGTACTCCATGTCCAAATGCAGCTAGGCCTGGACAATATTCAAGTTTGGGCTGACAAGTGGCAAGTTACATTCGTGCCACACAAGTGTCAAGCAATGACTATTTCCTACATGAGAGAATCTAACCACCGCCCCTGACGTTCAATGGCATTACCATCGCTGAATCCCCCACTATCAAATCCTGGAGGTTACCATTGATCAGAAACTGAACTAGACAGGGCAGCATGGTGCATGGTGGCTAGCACAATTGCTACACAGCTCCAGGGTCTCAGTTTCGATTCCCGGCTTGGTTCACTGTCAGTGCGTGTGATGTTGTACAAAGTAAATAATGGCATGATGGGAAAACTGGTCAACTACTGGGTACAATGTAAGAAAAGCTGACTTTGCGTGACCTAAAGCCTGAATAAGATCAGAGAAGGTCCAGTTGATCCGAAATGCCTGGGCTCCGCAAATTCTGATAAGACTAACTCGTCATAACCCAAAACAGTCTAAATACAACAAGATAGGGTCAGAGTAAGTCTCCTCTGACTCTTAAACATTCCATCAAAGGACAAAATAATGATCTGAGTGATGGGACAGAGTCCTGAAAGGTCAGCAAGGTGACGGCTGTTTTATGATATTGCTTATGTTTGTACTTCTGATCGAATTCCTGACCAAGCTGTAGTCACGTAATCCTGATTCTGATAATGTATAAATACTGAGCTGATTTTCTGTGAAAGCGCGGACTTGAGTAGGAATCAGCAGAGACACTCTCTGCTCTCTGACTTCAACTTTCAGCCATAAACTGCAGTCTGTTTGAAAATAAAATCTTGTTATGTTTTCTTAACGAGCGTTGTTGAATCTTTCTACCACAGTCCAGAAGTGGGAAAAATATTGACTTCTACAGTGCGGAGTCTGCGCATTCTCCCCGTGTGTGCATCGGTTTCCTCTGGGTGCTCCGGTTTCCTACCACAGTCCAACGATGTGCAGGTTAGGTGGATTGGCCGTGCTAAATTGCCCTTACTGTCCAAAATTGCTCTTCGTGTTGGGTGGGATTACTGGGTTATAGGGATATGGTAGAGGTGTGGGCTTGGGTAGGGTGCTCTTTCAAAGAGCCGGTGCAGACTCGATGGGCCAAATGGCCTTCTGCAGTGTAAAATCTATGATTCTCTGATTCCCAACAACACTCAAGAAGCTTGACACCATCTAGGACAAAGCAGCCCGCTTGATTGCTCCCCCTTCCACAAACATTCAAACCCCCCACCACCGACGAACAGTGGCAGCCGTGTGTGCCATCTACAGGATGCACTGCAGTAACTCACCAATGTTCCTTAGGCAGCACCTTCTAACCCCATGACCAGTGCAATCTCGAAGGACAAGAGCAGCAGATACCTAGGAACCCACCACCTGGAGATTCCTCTCCAAGTCACTCACCACTCTGACTTATATATCATTGTTCCTTCACTGTCTCTGGGCAAGATCCTGAAACTCTCTCCCTAACAGTATAGTGGGAGTACCTCAAGGACTGCAGCGGTTCAAGAAGGCAACTCAGCACCACCTTCTGAAGAGCAACTAGGAATGGGCAATAAATGCTGGCCTAACCAGAGACCCCCATATCCTGTAAATTAATTTTTAAGAAGTTAGTAAAGTTCAATCCCACGCAAGGATTTTAAAAAAAATGTATCTTTAGGATATGAACATAGATGGCAAGGACACTATTTATTGCCCATTTCTAGATGACCTTGCTGAGTGGCTTGCTAGGCCATTCTTGAAGGCAGTTAAGTGCCAACCACATTGCTGTGGGTCTGGAGTCACATATAGGGCAGGCCCGGTTAGGGCAACAGATGACTGGTGAACAAGATGGGGCTCTTAGTTTCCTGGATTCCCACGCTGGCCTTGGGGAGCGTTCCAAAGTTGCACTGGGTAGAGGTTTCAAGGTAAGGGTTTACCCAACAATTCTCCAGAAGCGCTATCTGCCCTTGGACAATTGCACTGGGCTGTCAACTATCTGACAAAGTGGCTTGATTTGTTAACTTCGGATGGTCTACCAATGTTATGCTAATAATTACCCAGAAAAGGGTAGAAAAAAATAAAACCTCTTCTAACTTCTGCGTAATTATATTTAACACGAAGACCGATCCCCTTATAGGACATCCCACCCCCCCTCCCCCCGCTGACCCCCAAGGGAACTACTCAACATCCCTGACTGATCAGCCCATCCACGGTATTTCTCATCCCTGATCCCTATCCATGTGGATCTCCCCCCACTGACCCAGAGGGCTGACCCTACCCAACCCAACCCCCAACCCGGCTGGAAGCCCCCCGACTCAAACCCCATCAGACTGACCCGACTCCGACACCCAACTCAAGTGGACCACTCCGATCCAGCCAGACCCACCCTGACCCAAAACCCTGACCTGACCCCAATCCCCAGATCCACCTCATCCCCAAATTCCCACAACCTTCGATCCCCACCCCGACCTCTGAGCCTTCCCCTAACCTCTGACCCCCCACTCACCCTCCCCCAAACCCATGACCTCCGATCTTTCCTGACCTTCATCTGACCCATCATCCTGAATTCCACCCCCACCCCAGACCTCAAACTCTGACCATAGGTTCTTAAGTAATAGGACCAGGAGTAGGCCATTCATCCCTTTAAGCTTGCTCTACCATTTAATAGGATCATGGATGATCTAACACTCACCAAATACACTTTCCTGCCACCTCTCCCTAATCCTTAATTCCCAGCTGATTAAAAACTATCGATCTCAGTGCTTGTAAATGTTCAAGGAATTAGACTCCATAACTTCCTGAGATAAATAATTCCAAAGAGTCGCCACTCTCCCATGAGTGGAAACATATCCCAATATTTACCCTGTCTAACCCTCTATGTTATATATTTCACTTCCGACCTCCACACCCTTCCCAATTCCAGTACGGCCCATCCTCCGACCTCTGATCCCCCCACCTACCCAACCTCTGATCTCTGATACCCCAACCCTGGACCTCCGACCACTGCACCCCCTTCAGAATCTTATCCATTACTTTATATTGTCTCTAAGTGTTCTTCCAGCCAATCTCACCCATCTTAGCATTGAACTGTACCTGCCACTTATCTGCCCACTCCACCAAGTTGTCTATGCCCTTTTGAAGTTCTACATTGTCCTCCTCACAGTTTACAATACTTTCAAGTTTTGTATCATTCTCAAACTCCAAAATTGTCCCTTGTACACCAAAATCTAGATTGTTAATATATATCAGGAAAACAAGGGTACAAGGGTTCCAATACCAACCCTTGGGGAACACCACTATAAATAACTGTCCAGCCCGAAAAATGTCCACTGACAATTACTGTTACTGTCAATTTTGTATCCACATTGCTACTATCTATTCAACACTTCCTCCTTATCAATCTTGAACCCTTCTAGGAACAAAGTTTTGTCTGTCACCATGGCCTGGGTAGCACCTACCTCCTTGGTAAAGATAGTAGCAATGCTACTATTGCTACTCCATGAGCTACAACATTTACCACAAGTCTGGAATGGAATGCCTTCATGTACACCACATCAACAGGAATTCCCTCTCTCTGATACCTCTTCAAAAAAACTCCACCAAGTTAGTTAAATGAGAATGGGTGAGAAAAATATCAGCCATGATCGAATGGCGGATTCGATGGGCCAAGTGGGCTAATTCTGCTCCTATGTCTTATATGGTCTTATGGTCTAACATTATTTCCCCTTTAGAAATCATGCTGGCTCTTCCTAATGGACCCACATTTCTCCATGTGGCTACCAATTCTATCCCAAATAATTGTTTTGAGAAGCTTGCTTCACCACTCATGGTAAACAGACTAGTCTGTAATTGCTGGACCTACCCTGCCAAACCTTTTTGAACAAAGGAATAACATTTGCAATTCTACAATCTTCTGGCACCTCCCCTGAGTCCAGAGAAGATTGGAAGATTACGGCCAGAGCCCCAGCAATTTCCATTCTCACTTCCTTCAATAACCTTGGATGCATCCCATCCGGTCCCGGCACCTTGTCGACTTTCAGTACCAACAGTCTATTCAACACTTCCTCCTTATCAATCTTGAACCCTTCTAGAAACAAAGTTTTGTCTGTCACCATGGCCTGGGTAGCACCTACCTCCTTGGTAAAGACAAATGCAAAAGTTCTTGTTAGGCAATGGAATTAAATATTATCGGGGCAGATGGGGATGTGGAATTTGAAACACAAATGGATCAGCTGTGACCTTATTGAATGGCGGGGCAGGCTTTGGGGGGGGGGGGGGTGGCTGAATGGTCAATTTCTGCTCCAATTTTGTATGTTCTGGTTCACTAACATTAACATTATGCCATTATCCCCCAGTATAACTCTGTTAAATTATATTGCTCAGAAGTACATCACACGAGGAAACCCCCCTTTGCTGCTTAGCCATTTAAGAACATGAGTGAAGGTATTCACTTGCAGCTGGTTAGAAAGAGTCTGAGTCACCAATATGAATCCATTTGCCAACAGTAAAGTACATTGACTGATCAGATATCGCCAAAAGCTCATAGCACATACAATACGTGTTGTACATTTGTGTGTCACAATAATGTGACATCGGTAAATGTGGAGATATTAATGTTGCTCTCAGTACTTTGGTTATAGAGTGATGGGAAGGCACTGATATTGCTTGAATGAGGTTTCCAGTGCCAGCAGCATGTAAAGGGCGGCTGGGGTACTTAGCATAAAGGGACCCCTTTCTGGAGGGAGGTGGTGGATGGCAACACCAGCTCTCAAAGGCAGAATGTGCAGCTCCAGGTAAATTAATCCACAGCATCAGCAGGTCAGAACCATCCTGGAAAAACATGCTGAGATCATCGCGAGGCCCACGCATGCAACATTTGAGTCGCAACATGTTTTGTGGCTGCAGAGTTTCTCAGCAGCTCCAACTGTGTTGTAAGTAGAATACTTCATTTTGTATTGGAAACTAAATCAGCCTTGTGAACATTTGCTCTGCAAGCCCTGTGTGTTGGCAATGGAACCGGACACAGAAGAGACCTCAGACCGTCTTGTAGGACCTGCGTGGGTTTAGGAAGTGCCTTTGTGTTTCAGGCAATGAAGGGTCATAAGACTGGGCATGTTCACCTTGGTTTCAAAATGCGAAAGGGGTTAAGCAATCGGTATCAGTTCACAAATCAGTATGGTGTATCCAGGACAAAATTCTCAATGGAAGAAGCTAGGCTGTGTAAAATTATATTGAGGTTGGCGCAGCTAATTTATTTTTGTATTTAAAATCTCCCCAACCTGGGTATATTTTTTTTTATAAATGTTTTTTATTCAGTTTTCATGTTTTATATTGAACAAATTACAAATTGTTAGAGAGAGAAAAAAAAACACGCAAAAATTAACATATATTTTTACAGGTGAGCATCTTCGTAGTAATAACTGTGGCCTCCCCCTCTTTGCCGGCATACATATTTTACATTCCCCAACATGTTTATTGGCATTTATTTAGTTTGGTTTTGGGCCTTAGCTAGCCATCAAACCCCCGTAACGAGCCCGTAGCCCCCCCCCCCCTCCCCGCCAGCTACCTTCCCCCGACTATTCTTCCTCTTGTACGTTGGCCACAAACAGGTCCCGGAACAATTGCATGAATGGCTCCCACGTTCTGTGGAAGCCGTCGTCCGACCCTCGGATGGCGAATTTGATTTTCTCCATTTGGAGAGAATCCGAGAGGTCGGACAGCCAGTCTGCAGCTCTGGGCGGTGCTGCTGACCGCCAGCCAAACAGGATTCTACGGCGGGCGACCAGGGAGGCAAAGGCAAGGGCGTCCGCCCTCCTCCCCAGGAATAGATCTGGCTGGTCTGAAACCCCGAAGACCGCCACTATCGGGCATGGCTCCACCCTCACCCCCACCACTTTGGACATAGCCTCGAAGAAGGCTGTCCAGTACTCCACAAGTCTGGGGCAAGACCAGAACATGTGGGCGTGGTTGGCCGGGCCTCTTTGGCACCGCTCACATCTGTCCTCCACCTCCGGGAAGAACCTACTCATACGGTTTCTCGTTAAGTGGGCTCTATGTACCACTTTTAGTTGCGTCAGGCTGAGCCTTGCGCACGTGGAGGTGGAGTTGACCCTATGCAGTGCTTCGCTCCAGAGTCCCCACCCTATCTCCATCCCCAGGTCGTCCTCCCATTTCCTTCTTGTTGCATCCAGTACGGTGTCGTCCCTATCTACCCAACCTGGGTAAATTATAGAATCATCGAATCCCTGCAGTGCAGAGGGAGGCCATTCGGCCCACTACGCTTGCACCAACCTTCTGAAAGAGCACCCTACCAAGGCCCACGCCCCCCCTACCCCTGTAACCCCACCTAACCTTTGAACACTAAGTGGCAATTTAGCATGGCCAATCCGCCCAACCTGCGCACCTTTGTGACTGAGGAAACGGGGGCATCGGGAGGAAAGCCACGCAGACGCGGGGAGAACATGCAAACGCCCGCACAGTGGCCAGGCTGGAATCGAACCTGGAACTCTGGCACTGTGAAGCGCCAGTGCTTAACCACTGTGCCAGCGTGCCACCCTCTGGGTGTCTGGCCTGTGATCCCAATCAACCACAAACTGCTGGAAGATGCATTTAATAAACTGCCAGAAATTGGGATTTTCCGATGTGGGTCGGGGGAGGTGGGGAGCAAGGTATCAGAACAACTTTCCAGATGCTCAAATCTCCCTTCAGAAAGCTAAACGCGGTGGAAACCAATCTGTTTTTTTTTCTCTCTCTCTCTCCTTTCTGCATTACAATAGCTGGGTTGTTGAGTGAACCCTCAAGGCAACTTATCACCTGGCAGCAGCTGCATTTTGCTTTCGTGGTCAGAGGCGTTTTAAAATCTATATTCAGGACTCTTGCGAGCTGTCAGCCATTGGGGTGTGTGGGGTGGGCTGTGCTGTGTGGGAGACTAAACAGGTCACTTGCCGGTCAGAATGCTCGAGAGGAACCTATTTGATATTGAGTCTGCACCAGTCTCCGCCCATCCAGAATTACGGTGGTACTTGGCAGAGAGACCCCAACTTGGAGCTGTGTTGCAGGAACACTTGTGGGTAGCAACACCAGCCACTCTGCTTGCAGTTCCATCTCTGCAGCAGTTTCGACAGACTGTAGCAACTTTTCAATCCCTCCCAGAAGGGTCATTTGACCATTGACGATTCGCTTGTGTAGCAGAGAACCTGCAATGGAAGGTAAAGTGAATGCTCTCTTATTTGCCCCCCTCCACTCTCGCCCCCCTCTCTCTCCCTGCTCCATGCATTCACAAGACATTTATTTTAATGCTAAACAGTTTATTTCGCATATCTCTGCTTTCGTCCCGCAGCTGTCAAGATTATCTTCCTTCTCGTCCCGCTCTGTTTCCTGGAGGTGGCGGATGCAACAGGCAGTAAGTGTTTTTTTTTAAATGTTCCAGTCTGTGTCGCCTTTCCCCAAACAAACCGGGGTCTCTGGTAAACCCGGGGCTTCTCGAGGGAGCCTGCAGCGTTGCGGTGCCCAATTCTGTGTGTGTGTTTTTTGTGGGAAGGTCTGTTTGATAATCTTCCAAACTAAGTGACAAAGAATTGAACGGTGGAGCCTTTGACCGTCAGACTTTGGGGCAGCAGAATTGGGCCACTCGGCCCACCCAGTCTGCCCCGCCACTCAATGACCTTGGCCAGAATTCTTTGGGGTTCTCTTCCCCCCCCCCCCCCCCCATCCAGCAATCCCCCTCCCTTTCCAGCAGCATGGGGTGGTTTCAATGGGAAATCTCATTGACAAGTGGCGGGAAGAGAGAATCTTGCCACCACAGGATGGCGAGCCGCTGAGGAACACGTAGCTGGGCGTCCCGCAGAATGTAGCCCCTGGTATAATCCTCAGCTCTACTTTCCCGCCTTAACCCTGCAACCGCTGATTCCCTTACTGATTAGAAACCTGTCCATCTCAGCCTTGAATAGATTTAACAATCCAGCCTCTACAACTCTGCGGTAAAGAATTCCACAGATTCACTACCCGCTGAGAGAAGAAATTCCTCCTCAGCTCTGTCTGAAATGGGCGACCCCCTTACTCTGAGATGATGTCCTCTGGTCCTCGACTCTCCCACAAGGGGAAACAACCTCCCAGCACCAACCCTGGCAAAACCCCTAAGGATCCTAAATGTATCAGTACGGTCACCTCTCATTCTTCTAAACTCCAGTGAGACAGGCTCAATCTACTCAACTTCTCCTCATAATAAAATCCCTCCATACCCTGGATCAACCTGACGGACCTTCCCTGGACTGCCTCCAATTCAGGCATATCTTACCTCAGAAACTGTTCACATCATGGCTTGTGGTGAATTGAATCGTAAGAGGGTGCGGGAGGAAACTTTGCAACCTGAGGGAAAGTTCTCCAACAACTGTCTTTTATTTTCCTCTGTATAGGGATTGTTGCCGTCAATTGAGACGGATGTTTAGTTCAAAAAATGCCGAAAGAATGAATCATAAAAAAAAATATATTTGCCCATGTGCTAAGCGTTTGGGCAAAAGATGTTCCCAGATCTTCCATATTAGAGAACATACACAGCGAGGAATCCCCCCCCCCCCCCCCCCCCCCCCATCCGACCTCTGTCTTTCTCTCTCTCGCCGACTTGCACTGGATCCTGGTTTAGCAGCAGATTTTAAAATTCTCAGTTCCCCCTCCGCCCACTACACCTCCTCTAGCCCCATCCATAACCCTCCAAGGTAGCTACAATCCTCTAATTCTGGACTGTTCAGCATCTCTGGTTTTAATCGCTGCTTCATGGATGGCTTATTGGGATTATCACTGGACTAGTAATCCAGAGAGCCAGGGTAGTGCTCTGGGGATTCGGCTTCGCACCTCACCATAGTCGATGGTGAAATTTGAATTCAATAAAAATCTGGATGACACTGTTGGGTGTGCCGGGACCGCGGCACAGTGGTTAGCACTGCTGCCTCCCAGCACCAGGGACCCGGGTTCAATTCCGGCTTTGGGTGACTGTGTGGAGTTTGTACTTTCTCCCCGTGTCTGTGTGGGTTTCCTCCGGGTGCTCTGGCTTCCTCCCAGAGTCCAAAGATGTGCAGGTTATGTGGGGTTATGCGGATAAGGCAGGGGAGTGGGCTTAGGTAGAGTGCTCTTTCAGAGAGTCCGTGCAGGCTCAATGGGCCGAATGGCCTCCTTCTGCAGTGTAGGAATTCTATGGTTCATATTCTAAACATCTAATGATGACCATGAAACCATTGTCAATTGTTGTACAACCTCAACTGCTTCATTAATGTCTGTTTCGGGAAGAAAATCTCCTGTCATTAGGAGCAGGCTGACTCTTAACTACCCCCTGAAATAGCCTAGCAAGCCATTCAGTTCAAGGGCGATTAGGGGTGGCGATTAAATGCCATCTTCACCAGCGACATCCACATCCTGTGAATGAATAAAGAAAAAAACATTGGAGGTGGTGCTGCCTGGACCTCAAGCTCTGGAATTCTCTCCCTGAAGCCATTTGCCTCCTTTTCATTCCGCCCTTTTTTTAAGAAGCCCCGTAGAAATTCCGGGCCATCTCCTTACCTGCTTCAGTGCCAAATTCGGGGATGATTTATTACCTTCAAGAAGTTATGTAAATTTAAGTTGTTGTTGTTCTCGTAGATTTCAATGACTGACTGCTACAATTATAACTGATGGATTTTATTTTATCTATATTCTGTGTTGCTTCTGAGACCTGTGGCTATCTGCTGCCTACTTTTTCCATTCTAAAAGTGCCCTTATTGAGGAAGTAGCCAATTTAAATCTCTGCACCCCCCCCCCCCCCCCCCACCCCCCTCCACTCCAATCAGTGCAACATCACAGGAAAGCGACCGGGGAAGTTCTAACCAAGTGTAGCTTTCAGGTGAAATGGAGTTAGGGGGTGGATGGCCTGGCAGTTAAATATATAATTCAGTCCCCGTCTTAAAGTTATATTTTCTTCTTGATCAATTTACATGATAAATTTATGGCCTGGTAGAACAGACCGTGAATGCTGCTGAAAAGAGAGCCATGTTGTTGAAACTTTTTATCTTGCACTCATCAGGGTAAACAGAAGAGTGCCAAATTTCAAACCATCACAATAATTCTCCTACTGGTGAATAGAGTGCTGGTTGGTTGGCAAGTGGACTCTGGTTGGCTGAGGCGTTGCCATGAAGAAAGCTTGCTAGAAATGCCATACATTCATTAGCCAGGACCCATCCTCTGCAGACAAAAGGAATATGTTCAAGCCTCATGTCTTTTTTGAATTACCCCGGAGCTTGGGGAACCAATAGCTCCCCTTTGCTTTCACCATGGCAATGCCTCAGCTAATCAGAGTCGACTGGCTAACCATACAGCCCCCTTTTCACACAAATTGTTGTGATAGTTTGAAATTTGGCATTCTTGTGTTTGTCCTGATGAGTGCAAGGTGAAAAGCTTCAGCAGCATGTTTCTGTTTTCAGCAATTAACTCATCACTGTAATTATGCCCTTCGGCCATCTCTGTCTCACTTGTGCCGGGCACGTGAACATTTACTTTTGACAATTTTCAATGAAGCATTGAACTAATTGGAAGTTCTGAGGAACAAAGGGACCTTGGCGTGTGTGTCCATAGATATCTGAAGGCAGAAGGGCAGGTTAATGGGGTGGTGAAAACGGCATTTGGGACATTTGCCTTTATCAAGCGAAGCAGAGATTACAAAAGCAGGCAGGTCATGTTGGAGTTGTGTAGAAATCTGGTGAGGCCGTAGCTGGAATATTGTGTGCAATTCTGCTTACACATTATAGGAAGGATGTGATTGCACCGGAGAAGGTGCAGAGGCGATTCACCAGGATGTTGCCTGGGATGGAACATTTAAGTTATGAAGAGAGGTCGGATAGGCTTGGGTTGTTTTTGCTGGAGCAGGGAAGACTGATGGGGCGACCTGATTGAGGTGCACAAGATTATGAAGGTTATGAACAGGGTGGAAAGGGAGCAGCTGTTAGTTGAAGGGTCAATCACAAGGGTGCGGGCACAATTTCAATGTGAGGGCAGGAGGGTTAGGGTTAGGGCCGATGCGAGAAAAAATCTTTTCACTCAGAGAGTGATAATGGTCTCAAATGCACTTCCTGGGTGGGTGGATAGAGGCGGGCTGCCTCACATCCTTTAAAAAATACCTGGATGAGTACTTGGCACGTTATAGCATTCAAGGCAAGTGCTGGCAAATTGGATTAGGCAGTCCAAAGATGTGCAGGTTAGGTGGATTGGCCATGCTAAATTGCGCTTTGGTTAGGTGGGGTTACTAGGTTACGGGGATAGGGTGGAGGTATAGGGTGCTCTTTCCAAGAGCCAGTGAAGACTCGATGGGCCGAATGGCCTCATTCTGCTCTGAAAATTCTATAATTCTCTGATTCTAGGTAGGTCAGGTGTTTTTCATTTGTCGGTGCAGACTCAAGGGGCGAAAGGGCCACTTCTGTATTTCTGTGATTCTGTAATATCATATTATCATAAGAGAAACACAGGATTAGATCTTGACCTGGGTCTTCTGATGTAAGTCTGGTGGTAGCAACCCTGAAATTAATTGCACTTCGTTTACGCTGGCGGTCTGGCCACTATGGCCAGTATAAATGTTAAACTATGCCATTCAGCATCTTGGGTACTGAAAATGAACCATTACATGTGTGAAGTCTCATTTAAAAAAAAATTCTTTCATGGGATGTGGGTGCTGCACGCAAGGTCAACATTTGATGGCAATCGGCAATGGTTTCATGGTGATCGTTAAACTTTTAATTCCAGATGTTTTATTGAATTCAGATTTCACCAGCTGCCGGGTGGGATTCGAACCCAGGTCCCCAGAGCATTGCCCTGGGTTGGCTTGATTACTAGTCCAGTGAAAATACCACTATGCCATTACCTCCCCTGTAATTCCTTCATGTTCAGTTGTTGGAGATTTTTATTACGTTAAATTTTTATTTTCTAACTTTTCCTGCAATTAATGTTCTCCTAACCACTCGTAGCTGAGTGTGCATTCAGCTGCACGAGGGCCCCCGGGAGTGGACATAAATAATTTCCAATGATCATAGAGTCCAGGACTGGGGGCCGTAACCTAAAATTTGTGGTCAGATCTTTTATGAGTGCAGTTAGGAAACACGTCTACATGCAAAGGACAGGAATTTTGGAATATCCTCTCTGCAAATGTCAGTGATGCGAGGTCAATTGTTAATTTTAAGTCTAATTTTAATACGCTCTTGTTAACCAATGATGATAAGTGTTCATTGCAAAGGTGAGTAAGGTAAAGGTAATAGTCCCAGATGACCACAGGCGGCTTTACCCTTTGATGGGGCAGGGCCGGTTTTAAGCCTATTTGACCAATTTTATCAAATTGGGCCCCGCACCTTAGTGGGTGGAACAGCTGATTCTGAATATATTGATTATTTTTCGTGTTCCATGGATACTTATATAGGGTAGTTTTTACTTTTGGGGAACGCACTGCATTACCGTCGACAAATCCTTCAGCCCTGCGCCGCCAAATCCTTCCGCCCGGGTAAGTAGATCCGCGACATGTGGCCTAAATTAATGCTATATTATGAAAAGTGCAATCGCTAGGTTAGGTTAGGTTTGGTTTCGTTTCGTTTCGTTAGATGACTCAAAATTCATCTAGCGGTAGGTTGTGGCTAGGAAGTTGGCGGAGGGATACAGGCGTTCCCCGAAAGTAAAAGTGCCCCCTTATATATTTATATGTATATTACTGAAAAAACTAAAGACGTTGATGGCTATCTGTTGGCTGAAGAACGTGAAGCTCTGAAAACTTTTCTTCCCTCCAGTATCATTAAGCCTCATGCTCTGTTTGAATACCTGGTAGTAAACAATCGATTTACAGCATTTCCTAATGTTTTTATTGCTTTGAGGATTTACTTAACAATGCCTGTAACAGTCGCATCAAATGAAAGAAGTTTTTCAAAACTAAAACTGATTAAAACATACTTACGGTCAACAATTTCACAAGAGATACTAAACAATTTGGCAATGCTATCTATAGAAAATGACATTGCTAAAACCATTGACCTTGAAAATATTTTGAGAGACTTTGCAAATAAAAAGTCTTTTTCTAAAAGACCTGTGTATAAGCAGTATGTCTGTAATTGCCTTACTTTGTATTAAAAAAAATAAAACTTTCATATTGTCTTTCAAAATTTTAGTATATCAAGCATTTAATGTTTTTTTTTGGTTAAAGACGAGCATACTACATGAAATATAAACATACATAAATTTTTACTTTTGTAGAGTAGGGGCCCCGCCATCACTTTTCTAATTGGGCCCGCAATTCCTAGCACCGGCCCTGGATGGGGAAAGCTGAATGGTGGTGATTTAACCTGAGGAGCACCACACCTCAGGCAAGGCTGAGAAGGCAGGGCCTTCATGAACCATCTCAGCCGGTGCAGGAATTGAACCCACGCTGCTGGCCTCGCTCCGCATCACAAACCAGCTGTCTGGCCAACTGAGCTAAAGTGAGGAAATGATGTCAAGGCTCAGATCAGTTGTGATCTCTTTAAGTGATGGAACAGGCTCGCGGGGTTAAATGGCCACCTCCTCTTCCTGTGTTCCTATGTATTTTTAAATTTTATTTTTATTTAGATCCTTATTTCAGACATCAGGAAGTTATGGGACTGAACAATCAGAAATGTTCGGAGGAAAAATGCTGGGATTAAATTGAGTGATTTTTCTGAGGGGAAATTTAATTTAGCATCAGAGATTCCACCGGCGATTCCATTGTAAAGGGTAACAACAGTATGCTATGTTTCATAGAGTAGAGGTTTATGTTGACACAAGGGGTGAACAGTTCAGCTACATGACGCTGCTGCTGGAGCCAGTGCTACAGTAGCCTGAGGCCTTAAAATGGCGGATGAAGAACTTACGGCACAGCCTGCATGGTGCCCCGTGCTTGGGAGAATACTGCCGTGGGTGTACCGTGCATGTGCCAGCAACTTGTACACTGAGCAGACTGTGATTTCAAGCAACCCCTCAGGTTGAATTGATGTACATTCTGTAAACTTGGGCAAGGAAAGTCAAGTTAATGTTCTCTCCTAATCACTCATAGCAGAACATGCATTCAGCTGCAGAAAGGACCCCTGGCACCACCCAACAGCTGGTGAGGTGCTTTTAACTCACTTTTCTGTGTTTGCAAAGTTTGTGGAAGTTCTGAGGCCTGCTCTTGACAGGGTCTTGGTGGCTTACTAGATTTGGAAGACAGTGTCAGTGCGTCCTGACAGGGAGGTGGGAGAGGTTTTGTGATCTGTTCGGAGGAAAGTTGTCACTGTTGCCGGGGCCATAGTTGCTGTGTCTCTGCGTCTGCAACATGACAGAAAAATGGAGCTGAGGCTGCAGAGAGGGAAAGCACTGCAGAGAGGGAGGAGGATGAAGAGACCACACTTCACAAGGCCTGATATCTACCATGGGATTTCAGGGGGCACATCTCCTGCCTCCTTGTTTATGCGGGGCTTGAGTGCGGGGCTCTGATGGCGGGTCTGGTGGGTAATCGGGGTGGGCAGGATTTGTATTGAGGGCAGGGGAACTCTCCGATGGACTTTGGGGGTACATAACTTTAGGACTTATCCACTTGGCCCACTGTGAGATTCACCGTACCAAGGCCAGGCTGACAAATACCTGCACCAATTCGCACCCATGTGAATCCTGGCCCAGAGAGCCGGAGCACCACTTCTTCTTCTTTTTCTCAGCAGAAAGCACTTAACTGCTTTTGAAGTGGTCTGGAGCTGTTAATCATAGCTAGATGTTTCTAAACAGCGCAGGCAGGTTCACAGCAGACTACTTGAGATGCATTCAAATATGAAAGGAAATGAAAATAAACAATTCAGACATCTGGCTTCCTAGATGCTGTCAATTACACTCTACAAAATGTTGTTCCTCTTTGGAGTGAATGGAAGCCTTGCAGATCAATGGATCTGAGTGTCTTTAAAGCCTTGTGACGTGGGTTTGGCTTTCTATGATGTAACAGGTGCTGTTGCTTTCTAAACACCTGTTTTTAAAAAAAAAAATGTATTCTCCTTTTTCACATTTTCTCCCAAATTTACACTCACCAACGAAGGGCTCGAGTTACCCTCCAGCTTCGCCGGATATACCATACCAAATCACACTCCCTTTCTGAACAGTGCCACCTTCACTCGCCCGAACGCTGCTCGTGTTTTTGCCAACTCCACTGTCAAGTCCTGGTAGATCTGAACTACCGCACCATCCCACTGCACCTCGCGCTTCTGCTTCGCCCAGCTTAACACCTTCTCCTTCATGCAGTACTGATGGAAGCAGATAATTACTGCTCTTGGTGGCTCGTTCACTTTGGGCTTCGGCCTCTATGACCGATGAGCTTGGCCTAGCTCGTCCCGGGAGGGGTTCTCACCCTCCCCCATCAGCTCCGCCAACCTCTTAGTGAAGTATTGTGTTGGCCTTGGGCCCTCTGTCCCTTCGGGCAAGCCCACAATTCTCAAATTGTGCCATCTCAAGCAGTCCCCATATCCATAACAACGATCCCATCCTCCCACCAACCCACAAACATTAGCCCGTATCTTCACATAAACAAATGACAAAGAGGAATCAAGAATCACCCATCGTCACCCTCAATACACACAGCCCCCCTCCCCCTCAATCCTCCCACCCACCCCCCCCCCCCAAAACTAATGTTCGATGTTATCCAGCTCTTAAAAGTGCATGATGAATAATGCCCATTAATTGTAGAACCCCGCCATCCCTTCCCTCAGTTCAAACTTAATCTTCTCAAGAGTCAAGAATTTCAACAGGTCCCCCTGATCTGCCACCACCTTCTCCATCTGGAAGCATACCCTATTTCCGACCATTACCGCTACCCCTCGAGCCCTTCCATCAAATCCAGACCTGACTTACCCAGCCCTTTTTAAGTCTCACCTGGTCCTTCACATTCAAGTGAGTCCTGCAGCATTGCCACATCGGCTTTCAAACATTTAAGATGCGCAAGCACCCTTGACCTCTTGACCGGACCTCCTAACCCTCTCACGTTCCACGTGACTATCCTAACTGGGGATCTCTCACCAACCCCCCCACCCTTCTTATCCACCAACATCATACCACCGGGCCCTGCCCCATAAGCTTGACCCGTTCCTATCCATTATTAACATCGAACCCCGTCCCCCTCTCCCAAGAACCCCCCCACATTTTCTCTTGAAAAAACATCTCCCAGCATCAATCCCCCCCTCCCCCCCCCCCCACCCGATCACCTCGTAGACCCAACGAAACCTGCTAACCAGTCTCTAACGTCCGCAGTCCTCCTCTCACTTCACCTCTGTTCACAAGCCAACTTTAGCTAGCTAGCATGGGTGGCTCCCCCCGCCAAGATATATCGTCCATTCACACCCAATCCCAGAGAAAGAAAAAACAAAAACAACAATCCAACCCATACAATTCACTAAAATAAGATATAACCGTCGCAACACAGAACGCCAATCAAACCAACCATTAACTTGAACTCTCTAACAATGTAAAGAGAAGTAAATTACAATACACATCAGTAAAAAGAAAGTTGTAGCATTTATACATTTTCCAGCTCCCCAATCACAGTCCACAGTCTCTCTTCCAGGTCTGCTCCTCACGTCTGTCCCAAGCCTTCTGCCCTCACAAACGCCTCAGCCGCCTCCGCTGTCTTGAAATAAAAGTCTTTGGCCTCATACGTTACCCTCCAGCTTCGCCGGGTATACCATACCAAATCACACTCCCTTTCTGAACAGTGCCACCTTCACTCGCCCGAACGCTGCTCGTGTTTTTGCCAACTCCACTGTCAAGTCCTGGTAGATCTGAACTACCGCACCATCCCACTGCACCTCGCACTTCTGCTTCGCCCAGCTTAACACCTTCTCCTTCATGCAGTACTGATGGAAGCAGATAATTACTGCTCTTGGTGGCTCGTTCACTTTGGGCTTCGGCCTCTATGACCGATGAGCTTGGCCTAGCTCGTCCCGGGAGGGGTTCTCACCCTCCCCCATCAGCTCCGCCAACCTCTTAGTGAAGTATTGTGTTGGCCTTGGGCCCTCTGTCCCTTCGGGCAAGCCCACAATTCTCAAATTGTGCCATCTCAAGCGGTTCTCCAAGTCCTCAAATTTTGCTTGGAGTCCTCTATTGACCTCCACCACCCTCCGCAGCTCGTCCCTCATCGAGGTGAGCTGGTCGCTGTGCTGTGTCACGGCCTCCTCCACTTCCTTTATCTTCTCGCCCTGCTCTCTCACCTCGGTCGATGTCTTTGCCACAGCTACCCTCACCGGGGCAATTGCCTCCTCCACCATTGGTTTCAATGCGGCCGCCGTCTCCTTCCTCAAGGCCTCCAAGTGCCTCGCTAACTGTCTTTCCAGCTCTACCACCATCACCTCGGTCATCTTCTCCACCGTAAGTAGCGCGGCCCCACCATGCGGTTTGGCATCCGCCATCTTGTCAGCGCTTTTGCTCGTCTTCTCATTCAGCGGCGAGCCAGTGTTCTGAACACCTGTTTAAGGCAGTAGGTATAAGGGATAGGTGAGTGAAAAGGCAGTGAATTTTGTTTCACTGTTTCTGCTTGGACTACTCTTTAGATTCCAGGCAGGGGTGACTAATGGGGGCTGGGTCTCTGAATATGAGTGGGTCTCTGATATGAAAATAGCTTTGAAGCCTTGCAGTAAAATAGGCAGTTTAAAAGCTTGAGTCCTAAATAAATGGCTGGGTGAGGCGAAGTGTTTTGGTGTGGATTTTTTAATGTATTAAATTTGGTATGTTCCCTGAATGACTGTGATTAAATTCCCCATTAGATAGTGACAGATTGACCAGAATTTCCTGTCAATGGCAAAGGTCCGCGGGTTTCCTGGTGGTGGGGAGTGAATAAACAGGAAGGCCCCATTCACAGTGACGGGATCAGAAGATTATGCCGCTGGCCAGTACCGGACTGCCTCTACCACCATGAAGTACGGCGGGGAGGGGGTGGGGGGGTGGGGGGGAGAGGGCGGTGGCATGGGTAATCCCGCCCATTATTTCCAACCTGTGTAACGGAGATACTTCTCTCCCTTGGAACATGATATTTTATGTTGGGCTCGGATAGGCAATTCCTGTTGTATTATTCACTGCTGGGAGCTATCCATGTTTGTGAACGCCTCCCATGGGCAGCACGCAAGCATAGTGGATAGCACAATCGCTTCACAGCTCCAGGGACCCAGGTTCGATTCCTGGCTTGGGTCACTGTCTGTGCGGAGTCTGCACGTTCTCCCCGTATGTGCGCGTGGGTTTCCTCCGGGTGCTCGGGTTTCCTCCCACAGTCCAAAGATGTGCAGGTTAGGTGGATTGGCACTGATAAATTGCCCTTTGTGCCCAAAAAGGTTAGGTGGGGTTATGGGGATAGGATGGAGGCATGGGGCTTGAGGAGAGTGTTCTTTCCAAGGGCCAGTGCAGACTCAATGGGCTGAATGGCCTCCTTCTGCACTGTAAATTCTATGGTTCTACGATATGATTTTCAATGACAGTTACTATTGCTGATTGATGGCTATTGCGACTATTGCACAGCGTATTTTTGGATTCTATGAACATAGCGTGTAGTATGTGTTCATCTGGTTTCCATGGCTGGTGGGTGGCCAATTTGAGTATAAATAGTTTTGGGGGGGGCGGGATGGAGGGATACTTGGACGGCCGTTCCTAAATTTTGTCATAGGATGTGAGATTTCTAAATTAAGAGTTTGTAATGTACCAATAATGCACTTCTCTATCTTCAAAGATGACATTCTGAAAGTTTTGAGGTTGTGTGCAAGAGTTGGTGGGGTACAGTTTCCTCTGAGAGCAAACGGGAACAACTTTTGCCCGTTTTGAAAATTGATTTTATTTTCTCTCCTGAGCTTATGCTCAAAACTATTTGCGTAAAGCCAAACACAAAATCTGCCACGAAAAAAAGCAATTGGGCAGTGTCTTAAACCTACATTTTTATAAGACTGATAACTTGATAAAGTTTGGATAATACAGCTGAGTGTGGGTTTTATCACAAAAAAAAATAAACATTTAAAATCTCCGTGTTAAATGGGCGGCAGGGTGGTACAGTGGACAGAGCTGCTGCCTCACAGCACCAGGGTACCGGCTTCAATTCCGGTCTCGGGTGACTGACTGTGTGTAGTTTGCACGTTCTCCCAGTGTCTTCAGGGGTTTCCACCTGGTGCTCTGGTTTCTTCCCACAGTCCAGATGTGTGGGTTAGGTGGATTGCCATGGTAAATTGCCCATAAGTGTTCAAAGATGTGCAGGTTAGGTGGGGTTACAGGGATAGGGCATGGGAGTTGGCCTAAGTAGGGTGCTCTTTCAGAGGACGGGTGGAGACATGATGGGCTGAATGGCCTCCTTCTGCACTGTAGGGATTCTATGTCAATTCCCTGCCTGTTAGTATGCTGATTTTTAATGACTGGAAGTGTCCAAAAATTTGACTTTGCTGAAAGCACTTTGCGCTTAAAATTCCGCCATCTTTTATTTCTTTGATGACGCTGCTATCAGGAAAATTGTGCCAAACAAAACTCAATTGTGTGGAAACATTAGATTGATATCTATTTTCACATCTTTGGAGCTATCCTCTCATCTAGATTTTCGAAGATATATGATCTTGGGGAGATTGCGATATTTACACTGCACATTTCAATTTGCTCCACTCAATGTTGGACCAAACAGCTGAAATCACCTTAGCCACCTTGTCCACATAGTTTTGATTCTGATTAGAATTGCTTGCTTGGGTTGAGCAACCATGAAAAATCGGCCACTTAGAAACGTGCCCCACCCCCCAAAGAAATCACCCACTTAGAAACGTGCCCCCCACCCTCGCTTCTTTCGAAGCTCATTCAGCTGTAGTCCACCTGGAAATATCGGTGCGATTATCAGGCTTCCAGTTAGAAGGTGTTCAGTTAATTGTGTTCATCGGCTTCTCACTTAACTTTGTGCATAGGCTGTAGGTTCTGCAACTTACCCTTTCAGAGTGAACATTGTCCTTTCCTTCCAGCTGCTGCTTTCTTTGCTTATTCTTATTTTTATTTTATCAACCTAAATTTGCCCCCTCTTCATTCTACCTGAAGTGATCACCTCTCCCTTAATTCTTTTTAATTTTCGTAAAGATGTCACATCTTTTTACACAGCTGTTGGAAGAAGCTCATTATTACAAAGTCCGGAAAGGATTCCACACCGAGTCGAACAGATTGAGTCAAAGGAAAAAAGGTTTAATGCAACAAGAGTACAGAGCAGTTATTCTAATACAGGAGCCAGCTCACAGTTCATGGCCCTCCGGTTTTATGCAGGATGTAGAAGGGGGCACCCATTATAAGTGTCCCATTGGCAGCACGGTGGCGCAGTGGTTAGCATTGCTGCCTCACGGCACCGAGGTCCCAGGTTCGATCCCGGCTCTGAGTCACAGTCCGTGTGGAGTTTGCACATTCTCCCCGTGTTTGCCTGGGTTTCGCCCCCACAATCCAAAGATGTGCAGGCTGGGTGGATTGGTCACCCTAAATTGCCCTTTAATTGGAAAAGATGAATTGGGTACTCTAAATTAATTTAAAAAAAAATAAATGTGCCATGACCTGCTTGAGGTTTCATTAGTGTCCCGTGACCTGCTGAACCCCAGGTTATGCCACCCACTTATTTGATATATCAGTTATTCTGCTGCTTCTCGGAGCTTTTGGAACATCTTGTTGGTTGTTGTCTGTGTTCCTTTACTTGATGTAATGTTTATGAAGCTCTGTAATAATCTAGTGTTTGACGATGATACACCACCTATGTGGTTTTAATGTTCTCACTCCCTGTATATGTTTATTCAAATTTTAACTTTCCAGGTCAAAATTATATATTCCTACATTGTTTGAAAACAATTATGGTCCTTTAATAGAACTTGCCTACAAGTCATTTTATTAAGCTTTTAAAGAAAGGAGTGATCGGTGAAATAATGCATAAAAATGCAGCAGGTTGATTGATCCACTCCATTTCTTGCTGGTCTTCAAGACCAGTGTACAAGCACAGCTCAGGGGTAGATGCCTTCTCTGTAGCTGGAAATACCCTCCATGAGATGAGTGTGGACAGTCGCAAGCTGACTTTGGTGATCATAGGTCAAATCTGCTTCCATATTGACATTTGAGTGCTTACCTGATGCTTTTGGCGAGAGCCTCTTTTCTGTTTGTCTCAAGCGTTGAGGTATTTGAAAACTACCCCCCCCGCCAAATACATTTCACAAGTTAGATGTAGGAATCAAACGATATGGGGTGGTGGTGGTGGGGAGGCTGGATTAGGCTATTGAGTTGATCAGCCATGTCCATAATGAATGATGGAGCAGGCTCGAGATGTCGATTGGCCTCCTCCTGCTCCCATTTTCGATGTTTCCATGTGTACAGCGTGGCCTCTTCAAGCACTGCAGGGGATTGTTGTGAACAGCGAAAATGCAGTCAAAACTTTCGCGAATGAAATATTTCTGGACATTAACTCTAAATTTGGTTCCTTCTTATTGCAGTAAATCCCTGCTGTCACTACCCATGCCAGAATAAAGGAATATGTGTCAACATTGGGAAGGAAGATTATGAATGTGACTGTACGCGCACTGGTTACTATGGTGTTAACTGCAGTTTGCGTAAGTGGTTTCAGTGCTCACTGTTTTTATCAGAGTTATGAGTGTAGATCGTATAGAACGTCTCAGTTGAATTACATCTTTATCATTGGCACCTGGTTACTTTCAACCAAATGAAATATTTATTTCAAAGCATTTCATTAATCCCTCAATGGCTGAACCCAAGCAAACTGCTTTGGCAAGTTGACTAAATTCAAGTTGTGATATTTTTTATTTTTTTATTTAAAAAAAAAATTTTTTTTATTGGAATTTTTTGAAAAATATACATCAACAGAACAATAATAACAATAACAATAATAATAAACACTCCCAGGCACCCGTAACCACGCATATAACAAATCCCCTCACACCCCCAAACCCAATGAACAACAAAATAAATTAAATTAACAATAAGCAAATTAACTTAAACACTATCCCCCTAAACCCCCCCACAACCCCCCCCCCCCACCCCCTACCCCCCCACCTCCCCCTCCCCCCGGGTTGCTGCTGCTGCTGACCTAGTACCTTATCGTTGAGCCAGAAAGTCGAGAAAAGGCTTCCACCTCCTAAAGAACCCTTGTACCAACCCCTCACGGCGAATTTGACCCTCTCCAGCTGAATGAATCCCGCCATGTCATTAATCCAGGTCTCGGAGGTCTCACATCTTTCCACTGCAGCAAGACCTCCGCCGGGCTACTAGGGACGCAAAGGCCAAAACATCGGCCTCTTTCGTCTCCTGCACTCCCGGCTCTACCCCAACCCCAAATATCGCGAGTCCCCAGCCTGGCTTGACCCTGGATCCCTCGACACCGTCCTCGCCACCCCCTTCCAGATTTCCTCCAGCGCCGGGCATGCCCAGAACATATGGACATGGTTCGCTGGACTCCCGAACACCTGACACACCTGTCTTCGCCCCCAAAGAACCTACTCATCCTAGATCCGGACATGTGGGCCCGGTGCAGAACCTTGAACTGGATGAGACTAAGCCTCGCACATGAAGAGGAGGAGTTCACCCTCTCCAGGGCGTTCGCCCATGTCCCCTCCTCAATCTGCTCCCCCAGCTCCACTTCCCACTTAGCCTTCAGCTCCTCTACCGATGCCTCCCCCACCTCCTGCATTACCTGGTAGATGTCAGACACCTTCCCATCTCCAACCCACACCCCGAAAGCACCCTATCCCTTACCCCCCACGGGGGCAGCAAAGGGAACCCCTCCACCTGTCGCCTAGCAAACGCCTTGACCTGAAGGTACCTGAACATATTCCCCGGGGGGAGCTCAAACTTCTCCTCCAGTTCACCAAGGCTCGCGAACCTCCCGTCAATGAACAGGTCTCCCAATTTCCTAATGCCCTGCTCTGTGCCACCCCAGGAACCCGCCATCCTCAAGTTCTGATATTGAACATGTATTTTGTTCTGAGTAATGTTTATTCTATCAATAAATGTTTTATTTTTTCGAACGTGCTTACTGTGGAATGGTGGACTCAAAAAGAACTCAAGACGTCCCTTAAATCTAAAGGTTATAAGGGAGCAATCTGTTCCCTGACTCCATCCAACTCTTTAAGGACTCAGTGTGGCTTCATATTGCTTTTTATTTGTTCTTGAGATGTGGGCAGCACGAGCAGTATTTATCGGCCATCTCTAGCTGGCATTGAGAATCAAATGGGTGATTTGGAACTGGGGTAGTATGTGGGCCAAATTAGGGGAGGGATAGGTTACCTTCTCTGAAGCACATCAGTAAACTAGTGGGGGTTTTCATTGTGGAAGAAACCCAGCTTTAAGATCATTTTCTTAATAGGGTTCCATGGCACTATTTCGATGAAGAGCCGGGGACTTCATGGGTGGCACGGTAGCACAGTGGTTAGCACAGCTGCTTCACGGCGCCAGGGTCCCAGGTTCGATTCCCGGCTTGGGTCATTGTTTGTGCGGAGTCTGCACGTTCTCCTCGTGTCTGCATGGCATTCATCCGGGTGCCCCGGTTTCCTCCCACAAAGTCCCGAAAGACGTACTTGTTGGGTGAATTTGACATTCTGAATTCTCCTTCAGTGTACCCGAACAGGCGCCGGAGTGTGGCGACGGGGGGATTGTCACAGTAACTTCATTGCAGTGTTAATGTAAGCCTTCTTGTGACCCGAATAAAGGTTATTATCCCTGGTGCCCTGGTCAATATTTATCCCTGAATTAACATCAGCACAAACATTGGTGTCTGTGGGAGTTTGCTCTGTGCAAATTGGCTGCTGAATTTCTACATTACAACTTCAAAGATACAGGGCTGGATTCTTCCGTCCCTTCCGCAGCAAGATGGCCCCGGGCGGGACGTGGACCTGTCAAGGTCCGTTCGCCTCGGGCGGGTATATCCGGTCGCCGAGCAGGCGCGGCCGGAGAATCCCACTCACCTAATTGGCTGTGAAGGGTTTTGAGACATCCAGTGACCGTGAAAAGCACTACCCAAACGCCAGTCTTTTTTAATACTTCAGCCATGCTAGGACTGGAAAGCACAATAAATGCTAGATCCATCAGAAGTGTAATCTTTCCTTCACGGCTGTTTGGCAAACATATTAAGAATTTGTTTACAATAAACTGCAATGATGCAAATACGCAAAACTCATCATGTCGCAGCATCTTTTGTGATTCATGTGAATGTTTTCAAGCACTATTTTTTCCGGGGCCCCATGGGCAGGGTGACCGTTTTCCATTATCTAATGGAAAAAGCATATTTTCCTAAATCCTAAATGTAGAAAGAAGCAGGTCCGCCTTACGACAGTCAGAAAAATGGCAAAAAAAACAACTTTTTAATGTCCAGTTAGGATTGTTGAAGTATCGGGGGCCACTAAATGTGTATGGGCGCAATAAATAAATCAGAAGAGTCAAGGGTGAAAGTTTGAATTTTATTAACAATGCTAGCAATGGCTGATTTGATCTAAGTGACATAATTTCTAATTGCAGCTTCTTTTTGGTCACAAATTCACACATTTCTGAAGCCAAGCCGCAGTTTTGTGCATCATATGCTGACGCATTATAAGTGGTTTTGGGATATCCTAAGTGGCATTTCATTTATCAGGGATTCAATCATGCGACATGTTTTGACAGGTAAGTTGCCTTTAATTAATCTTGCATCTAAGCAGTGGCAGTTATAAGACAACATTGCCTTTTGAATCATTTTACCTGTGCATCAAAACTGTATATATGAGCTGCAGGGTAAGAGGGGGAAGCGGATCAAGTCACCCAATTCAGTCCTCATTTTAAAGTTCATACTGTCACTCCTGATTTTATTGAGATCTTACATTCTTCGCGACCGGTAAATGGCAAAACATTCGGCAATTTGGGAAACAACGGGCATTATCGTACGGCCTAGTGGCACCCGACTGGGGACGCGAAGAGGCCCTTCACGAGATTTGCGATGCTCGGGATGCCTCGCGAGATCGCGTTAGATGTCGCGAGACGTCGCAATCTGAATCCTGTCCTCGCTGGGCGTGATCCAAATTTGCATATTTAAGTAAGCAGTTAGCCTGCTCGCACCCGGGAGTCTTCGCCACGGCGCCATTCAGCACTGGTCCACACAAACGTGGAGCAGGCACCATGGGGGTCTCCCAGCCCACCGGAGGCACCTGGCAACCTGGTGCTCCCGCTACCACCCGGGCATGTTGGCACTACCAGCCGGCACCCTGGCAGTGCAAAGGTGCCCAGGTGGCAGGTTGCCCGTGTCGGAGATCAGGCCCGGGGCTGCCCTGCCCTTACGATGTGGGGTGACGGGGACTCGAGGACCCCCTAACAACTAAGTTGGTGTTGGGAGCGGGGAGGTCCATCCAGAGGCTGCGTTGGGAGCTTGCAAAATTGGGGCAGCATTTAAAAATGGTGGCCGACCTCTTCCTGTACTGACAAGCTGTGCCTGTCAGTGCAGGAAATGAAGGTTAGTTGCCCAAAACCAGAAGGCGCCACTCCACCCCCCCCCCCCCCCCCTCCCCCAGGCCTAAACCCGATCATTTCCGGGCTTCCCGCAATCCTGGGAAATCCTCGCACCAGCCACAAATTGAGGCCGGGAGAGGAACAACTCTTAATTGGTCAATAATTGGCCTCAATTAGGGCAAAGTCAGGTGGCACATCCGAAACCTCACCCACCCCAGCAGGAAATCGCTGAGAGGTGGGGTGGGCAGAAACCCGGTGGGAGGTCCAGTTGTGCTATTTCATGCTTCCTGCTGGCAGAGGAGCTTGAAATTCAGGCTGTTGTCTGTTTCCATTGTCAATGTAATCACAGGGATTTACAAATGAGTACACCGAACTTACAACACGGAAACAGGGTCTTAGCACAATTAATCTATGTCAGCGTTTACACTCCACACGGGTGCACACATGCTATCTACTCCAGTCATTTCACGTAGCAGCAATAGCCACATATCCATTAGTGTCTGTGTAAAATAATTCATCCTTAATCCTTTATTTGGATTGTACAGTAGTTGCTACACTATTCATGTTCTTTGTTCAGTGCTTGTTTTTTTCATGTACAGTTTTGTGTTTTATTTGTACAGCCAATTTGCTTTGCACGTGCTAATATTTTTTAAAGGGTGCAGCAAGCAGACAACCTGTTCTTGGAGACAAAGTCCATACTTGATAGAATTGTTCACCCGGTACGTTTTTTTTTGCTTCTCCGAGGACAGGGCCAATGAGCAATTATCGAAAATCACTGTAGAATTGAAAGACAAATAGAAAATTCTGCAGCGGCACAGCATGTCCAAAGGTTGCATTTCAGAATGGAATCCCCAGCAGAACAACTCTACCCAAAGCTTGAAACTATCTTCTACGCACAGCCCACTGCCTAATTCTCTCGATCCTCTCGATCTCTCTGTTGAAAGGTGCACGCTGGCACGATTGAGGAGAGCCCCTCCAGTCACTGTCAGCAATGCTGCAGGATTCTTATCAGAGATTTAAGAACATAAGAACTAGGAGCAGGAGTAGGCCATCTGGCCCCTCGAGCCTGCTCCACCATTCGGTGAGATCATGGCTGATCTTTTGTGGCTGAATTCTCCATTTGGGAGATGATCCCTTGCTATTGGGCAGCCGTTTTGAGCGGCGGCACAATAGCGAGGTCCGCCAGCTGGTCCCCTCACTGTATAATGCAGTTCTTGCCCCCCCCCAACCCCCCACCCACTGGCAAGTAGGTGCATCCTCCCCTGCCTCACCCTTGGAATTGCTGAGTCACCCCCTGTCCTCCCACAGTACGCATGCATGAGGGTGATCCCACCCACTCCCCATAACAGAGACTCCCCCCCATTCCCCCATAACGGATCCCCCCCCCTTCCCCCCCCCAACCAATCCCCTATTCACCCATCAGTCGTCCCTGCCTGGAAAATAAAGGGCAGTTCATGAATCAATAAATCCCCCACAAAATATGTGGCATGAAATAGGACCACACTGGAATAAGGTCCGGGAAATAATGCTTGCCCGATTGCCAATTGGTGGGAAGGCAGCGCGCCATGAGGATGGACATGTTGGCGAGCAGTGCGGGGAGGGTGGGAGTGGACGTGCTGCTTTGCGGTCGGAGATCATGCTATTGAACCTCCTGGAATACGTCCAAACAGAGTTGACAACCCTGGTGCCCACAAGACTTGTATTTAACCATCAATGGATTGAAAATCCAGTGCTGAGTCCAAATAAAATCGAAAAATGCTGGAAGTACTCAGCAAGCATCGGGGCAATTTATCATGTCCAGTCATGTGTCTGCTGCCCTTGTTCTTCGGGATGGTAGCAGCCAAGAATGTAGAAAGTGCTGCATGAGGAGTGTTGGTGAGATCCTGCAGTGCATCTTGTAGATGGTACACATGGTTGGCACTGTTCATCGCGGTAGGAGTGATTATTTGAAGAAGGAGTGCCAATCAAGCGTGCTGCTTTCCCCTGGATGGTGTTGAGCTCCTTAAGTGTTGTTGGAACTGCACACATCCAGGCAAGTGGAGAATATTCATTACACTCCTGACTTGTTCCTTGTAGATGGTGGACAGGCTTTGGGGAGTCAGGAGGTCAGTTGCTCGCCGCAGGATTCCTCGCCTCTGACCTGCTTTTGTAGCCATAGTATTATTATCATAGAATCCCTACAGTGCAGAAGGAGGCTATTCGGCCCACCAAGTCAGCACCGACAGTCTCAAAGAGCACCCTATCTAGGCACACCCCCCCCCCCCCCCCCCCCCCCCCCCCCACACCCTATCCCGAAAACCCAATAATCCCACCTAACCTTTTGGACACCAAGGAATAATTTAGTATGGTCAATCCACCTAAACTGTACATCTTTGGATTATGGGAGGAAACCTGAGCAACCGTAGGAAACCCACACAGAAACAAGGAGAACGTACAAACTCCTCACAGACAGTGACCCAAGGCAGGAATTGTACAAGAACAAAGAACAATACAGCACAGGAACAGGTCCTTTGGCCCTCCAAGCCTGCACCGATCACGTGTCCTATCTAGACCAATCGCTGTATCCTTCAATTCCCAGTCTGTTCATGTGTCTATCCAGATAAGTCTTAAAGGTCGCTAACGTATCTGCCTCAACCACCTCACATTTATTTTATAGCTCCCGCCTGAATTGGATCTCCCAAAATGCATCACCTCGCATTTGCCAGGGTTAAATTCCATCTGCCATTTCGCCGCACAATTTTGCAGCCTATCTATATCCTGCTATATTCTCTGAGAATCTTTATCACTATCCCCAAACTTGCTAACCAGACCAACTGGGTCCCTGGTGCTGTGAGGCAGCAGTTTTAACCACAATGCCACCGTGCCGTCCGAGGCTGACCAGGCTGAGGCTCATCACCACATCCTGTTAACCATGTAGCACTGCCCTTCTTACACCCATCTCACCATTCATCAAAGGCTGTTTAGGCCCATAGTTTGCCCATAGTTTGACTGTATTTCCTATTTGCATATTTTTTGTGCCAGCCACTGTATTTTTGTGCCAGTCACCTGAGGATAGGGAATTGAAGTTCCGCCATGATCTTCTTAACCGCAGAGCAGGATCAATGTGGCCTACTCTTACCAGTGTGGCCTACTCTCTCCAACGTAGTCATCACATGACCAATCTGGATGCTGTGGGATGATGCTTAAATTAAGCCAGGCTTAAGAAAGCAAAATTCCTTTGTCGACATTCATAGTGCTGCAGATACAGTACACCAGTGGATTGGGCACGATATAGTGCGGTGCCTGAAGCTAAAACATTTTTTTAACACAGCAGCCAAGTTCTGAAGCACTTTGAAGCATTGTCCAATATCCCATTCTGTCTGGTAAATTGAAATTACAGCAGCATTCATTCAGACCTATTAGCTTTGTCCAGACAACACAACTTAAACCACATAGCAAGAGTTCCAAGACCTGGTAAATTTTTAACCCCGCAATGGTCTGAAGAAGCATTACATACTGAGAGCCGACAGGCTTGTCCAGACAGGGCATGTTTTGTTTTCTCCTCTAGGGTTTCAGGACATGTGGCATATTTCTCTGCTTCAGTAAGAAAGTCGAACCTGAATTGACCTTTTTCTTAGAGCTGTCTCCCTCTCTCTCCTCTGATGGTTCAGATCTTTGTCACTGTCTGTCACAATCCAGGAGCCACAAAGTTAAAGGTTAAACTAGTTTTATTTTAACTCAAAAGTTAAGTTGCATTCTCGGCATACAACAGCAGTGTCCCAGCCCGGGACTAACAGGAACGGACGGTTCGAATCTGAGAGGGCGTTCAAAGGGCATGATAGCGTGTCACAGCTGCACGGGCCTCCACACGTTACCTTGGGACCCCCATTCTCTACGAGCCGCATGGGGAGATCAATGAGAATTCCTCATGATCCTCATAAGTGTTATCACAGTCATGTTACAGCCTCAGATTCAATTCCTGGCTGAGGCTATTGTCAAAGGGGAGCGAGTTTGAGTTCCTTCAGTTGGACTCTGTGCCCCTGGATTAGGAAGAGAAAAGTCAGCCAGGACTCCTGCTCTTGATCTCTTTCCAATGGATCTTGCAGGCCATGAGCTTGTGTCAATATGAGGATCTGACTAGGCCACTGGTCTGAATAGTTTGACAACATTTATTTTGAAGTGCTGGGGTGAAGAGCAAGCTAACACTTTTCCGCTCTTGATGCAAATCCCAGTGGAAAGTCAACACATTTAGGAACAAGGAGAGACAACGTGAGGCGGTTACAAAAATGTATCTGTTTCAATGCCTTCTGGAAAATTAGGTCGCAGGAAACAGTGGGTTCAGTTTTGAATTTTAAATTGATACCATCCCCCAAACCTCAACTCTTACCAAAAGTTATGATACATAAGTAAGTCTTGAACTTTGCACGGGCCAGCAGTAAAGGGAAAAATTATACATATACTTTATAAAATATACTTTAGCAGTCTCCATGTATGGGAGAACTGAGTACCAACCCCTGTGTGATTTTCTTTTCTTAAGAGCTGATTACCTGGATTTGCAGACATTGTATACCAAGAGCGAGAGGGGTTCTCATAGAATTCCTACACTGCAGAAGGAGGCCATTTTGCTCATCGAGTCTGCATCGACCCTTCGAATGAGAACTTTTCCCATGTCCATCCTTCCCTGGACACTAAGGGGCAATTTATCATGTCCAGCAAATATCCCAGCAAAAGCCCACAGTCTTAACTGGCAACCCTTGTTCGCCTGAGCGCAGAGATTAGATAAACTAAATCTAAACTGTTTTGGAAAATCAGTGAATAGGCAGCACGGTGGTGAGCTGCCTCACAGCGGCTGGGACCTGTGTTCGATTCCGACCTTGGGTGATTGTCTGTGTGGAGTTTGCACTTTTCCCCTGTGTCTGCGTCGGTTTCCTCGGGTGCTCCAGTTTCCCCCCACTGTCCAAAGATATGCAGGCTAGGTGGATTGGCCATGCTAAATTGCCCCTCAGTGTCCAAAGACGTGCAGGTTAGGTGGATTGGCCATGATCAATGGGCGGGGTTTTCAGGGATAGGGCGGGGGAGTGGACCTAGGTAGAGTGCTCTTTTGGAGGGTCAGTGAAGACTCAGTGGGCTGAATGGCCTCCTTCTGCACTGTATGGGATGTTTAGCAATGGTGTGTGGCTAACTAAATGTACAGCAAAGAATGTTAACCTGTGTCAGATGTACTTTTCAATAGCCAGATCCAGCATCAGGGGCTGGTTACTTTGGGGGATGTTTTTTCAAAGCTACATTGTCAGTTAGATCTGAGTCACATTGGCATCAGGTGTGTTTGTCATATTACATGTATCATTGAGCCAGACTGAAGAGACTCAACTACATCGCTCCTGCCAAGGACTCTGCTCACCTCATGAAATTATCATGGTGATGTTTTCTCCAACGTGACTACTGGATTTGTGCATTGAAATGAAGGACGGCAGTTTTTAAATTCAGACAAACACACGGCGGTACAGTGATTGCAGTAGTTTGGGGTTCAACTCACTTTCACCCAATTTCACCAGACACGCAAGAGAGCAGGTTGTCCTTGGACTGCAGGCTGTGGTGCGGTACATTTTTCTCTGATTGAAATGATGCACCTGTTCTCAAATCTTGGAGACCGTCGAGCAATTTTAAATGTGTACATACTCAGTGGAACATTGTAATAGAACGGCAAGCTGTAGATTGGGTAGTTCGGAAGATAAGTGTGTATAGAGTGGTGGCACAAAGAATTGAAAGGGGAATGAAGAGAGAGAAAACAACAACAAAAAATCACAGTTTCTCTCAGCAGGTGAGCCACCAAAGTTCAGAAAGGGTCCCCTCATGGTTTAATGTCCGTTTTGTGCTCATTTAGCTCTCGTCAGCCAGGTTTGCTGTTGTTGCCAGCTCACTGTGGGTTAGGAAAGCAAATGTTTCGCCATTGTTCCCACTCCTGATTGCTATCGGCTGGGAACCGTTGAACGGCACCGACTACAGGATAAGGATTGATCCTGGTTGACCAGACGGAGATGGAAATATGTGTACGAGAGAAGAATGAGAGTGGCTGGGAGGGAAACTAACCTCACCGTGGACTTATCTTTCTCTTTGAGCTTTTCATACTCCTCTGGTCAGAACATTCTGTGCTCCTTTAAGAAGGGCCATTTGTGTTGCTCTGGCAATTCTTTTAATGCAGAGGTGTTGCAGAACTTCCCTTGCGCATTGCAGCTGAGTTTGAATCGCAGGAAATGAAGTGTTGGAAGGGAAGGATATTGCTTTTAACCATGTCCATGACCTGAACCATTGCCAACCATAATCCAGGATTGTGTTGTAAATTACTGTGTCTGAATTTTACTCTGTGAGGTTTAAATTGTGCATCCAAGCTGATATAACATTTTATCCACTTTCAAGTTCAGAAGGTTTAAATGAACAATGGCACATCACCCAAGCAGTGATATGTCGGGGACAAACTAAGTTTATTCCCAAAACGAGGAAACGCAGAGCATCAAAAGCTAGCGTTCCCTGGATGACAAAGCAAATAGAGGCTAAAATGAAACAGGAAGGTTATGGCAAAGGTCAGTTACAGAATACAGTCAACACCCTGGCAGAATGCAGAGAGCGAAAGTGAGAAGGGATATAAAAGTAAAGAGAATAGATATGAGGAAAAATACATAAGAACATAAGAACTAGGAGCAGGAGTAGGCCATCTGGCCCCTCGGGCCTGCTCCACCATTCAATGAGATCATGGCTGATCTTTTGTCGACTCAGCTCCACTTTCCGGCCCGAACACCATAATCCTTAATCCCTTTATTCTTCAAAAAGCTATCTATCTCTATCTTAAAAACATTTAATGAAGGAGCCTCAACTGCTTCACTGGGCAAGGAATTCTACAGATTCACAACCCTTTGGGTGAAGAAGTTCTTCCTAAACTCAGACCTAAATCTACTTCCCCTTATTTTGAGGCTATGCCCCCTAGTTCTGCTTTCACCCGCCAGTGGAAACAACCTGCCCGCATCTATCCTATCTATTCCCTTCATAATTTTATATGTTTCTATAAGATCCCCCCTCATCCTTCTAAATTCCAACGAGTACAATCCCCGTCTACTCAACCTCTCCTCTTAATCCAACCCCTTCAGCACTGGGATTAACCTAGTGAATCTCCTCTGCACACCCTCCAGCACCAGTACGTCCTTTCTCAGGTTAGGAGACCAAAACTCAACACAATACTCCAGGTGAGGCCTCACTAACACCGTATACAATTGCAGCATAACCTCCCTGGTTTTAAACTCCATCCCTCTAGCAATGAAGGACAAAATTCCATTTGCCTTCTTAATCACCTCTTGCACCTGTAAACCAACTTTTTGCGACTCATGCACTAGCACACCCAGGTCTCTCTGCACAGCAGCATGTTTTAATATTTTATCATTTAAATAATAATCCCTTTTGCTGTTATTCCTACCAAAATGGATAACCTCATATTTTTCAACATTGTATTCCATCTGCCAGACCCTAGCCCATTCACTTAACCTATCCAAATCCCTCTGCAGACTTCCGGTATCCTCTGCACTTTTTGCTTTACCACTCATCTTAGTGTCATCTGCAAACTTGGACACATTGCCCTTAGTCCCCAACTCCACATCATCTATGTAAATTGTGAACAATTGTGGGCCCAACACTGATCCCTGAGGGACACCACTAGCTACTGATTGCCAACCAGAGAAACACCCATTAATCCCCACATAAGAAAAGATTTGTGGGAAACACAGAAGAAGCTCAAAAATATTTCCAGCAGTCCCCTGTACACATGGACAGACTTTTCCCTCACAAATGAAATCTTTAAACATCTCTGTAACCTGTACATACCTTTGGGGAGGTTGTGAACACATTTTCACACCTTCAGCTAACACCTGTCCTTTATTTTTTCCATTTGCACAAAAACTATCAGCATGTCTTACCCCAAAGTCTCCCAACTCACAGCAAATTTCCCATTCCCTATTACTGCAGTAGGTTTTCCATGTAATCTCCAGCATGTTGACTTTGTGTGTCCAATCTTATTACAATGTTTTCACACATCGCTTCCACCCTCAGCATCATCCTTTTTGGTCTGAGGAGAAACATTTTGAAAAATTCCAGCTGTCCCCGTCTCTTCCTTTCACCTTTCCATTTTCTATCCTTCTCCAATTTGAAAAGATATTTTTCACGGAAGCTGAACTGCATGTGTATTATAAGTTATATGTTTTACAGTTGTAGTTCTACCATCCGACCAGCAGGTGGGGCGAGTCGGGAGTCCCAGGACCTGGGATGCACCATTTGCTGCTTCAGAAGGTGTTTGTCAGGAGTTGTTAGCAGTCACAGTTTAAAGTAGCACGAGTTTAAGTTAGTGATTGACGTTCATTTCCAACTGTATTCATCTTGGACATTTTAATTATTAGTTAATGTAATGTTAGTAATAAATAGCTTTGTTAATAAAACAAAGCCTAATGTTCTTTGTTCACGTCAGCCCAATCAAAAAACATTACAAAGCCTTTGTTCAAAAAGGGGGGGAAAAGTAAATATGGGGTGAATTTTATGTTTCCCCCAATGGCAAGATTAAAGGTGGGGAAGGAGGCAGGTTAAATCCAATCAGCGGCTTGCCCGCTATCTATCTGCTCACCACTGCCTGTCACCACAGTGACAGATTTGGCATCGGGCAGCCTGTCTGCCAGTGCGCCAATTGAAGCCCTTAAGCTTCAGCCACTGCCGAATTAAGGGCCTTGTCCTGCCGCCAGAATTTAACTAATTGCAGGCAAGGCCCACAACACTTGTCCAGTGCAGCATGTTTTCCCATGCTGGTTGGCAGGCCCCTACACCCATCGGAGGGCTCTCCACAAGGTGTTCCCCTACCAAGTTCCCCTCCACCAATGGCCTCTCAAACAATACTTCCCCAGCCCTCACCAGGCCCTGCGAATGTGGCTCTGGCAAGACCCCAAATTCTTACCTACTTCAATCAAAACACCTCCAACAAGCCCCAGGTGCAGCACTGTCAGTGACCACCACTTCCAGTGGTGTTGCTGGTGCTGGAGAACTGTCGGTCTCTGAGTGGATGGCAGTTTGCTGAGGTGAGCCTTCCTGGCCCTGAGAGATGGAATTAACACTTCCAGTCCCTCACCCTAACTTTGTATCCGGGTGAACAGGGAACCACTGTGATGCACTATCAATTACGACGAGACAAGAGTAGAATGTAATCGAGGCTTTATTACACAGAGATGTGTGGCCTCCTACAGCAGCTGACGAAATGGCTGCAGTTCGGAGAGCATTTATACTCCGCCTACTGGGCGGAGCCAGCAGGCAGGAATCTACCCCCATACCTGTAGTACAGGGGCCTTATCGTAATACCAGTATATACAAAATAATGCAACAGTGGTGACTACCACATTCACCCCCTGTTAAAAATGAGTCCAGTGGGAGTGGTGGAAACCTATTTACATACAGATTGGCTTTAAAATTACAGAGAAGGTTACAAATTCAGACGATCGGGCGCCTTGATCTGTCCTTGAGAGTGCCACAGTGCTGGTGGCGACTCAGGCGTCGGCTTGGTCTTCGGTGACTCCGGGAGCGTGTCGACATCCTCTTCATCCCCGGGTGGGTCCAAGGGGAGGATGGATTGTCCTGGAGCGGGGGCTGTGGTGGGCTGCGCTGGGGGGAGGGAGGGTGGTGCCAGGGAGAGGGGGGGGGTGTGGGGACCCAGCTGCTGCCAGGTCCCTGAGGGAGACTATGTCTTGGCGGCCATCGGGGTACGCTATGTAGGCGTACTGCGGGTTGGCGTGGAGTAGCTGTACCCTCTCAGCCAACGGGTCCGCCTTGTGGAGCCGCACATGCTTGCGGAGGAGAACGAGTCCTGGAGCTGCCAGCCACATTGGGAGCGAAACCCCGGAGGTGGACTCCCTGGGGAAGGCAAAGAGACGTTTATGGGGGGTTTCATTAGTCGCAGTGCACAGGAGCGACCGAATGGAGTGAAGTGCGTCGGGGAGGAGCTCCTGCCAACGGGAGGCCGGGAGATCTCTGGACCATAGGGAAAGCTGGATGGCCTTCCAGACCGTCCCATTCTCCCGCTCCACCTGCCCGTATCCCCAGGGGCTGTAGCTGGCCGTCCTGCTCGAGGCAATGCCCCTGCTGAGCAGGTACTGGCACAGCTCATAGCTTATAAATGAGGATCCCCGGTCATTGTGGACGTAGGCGGGGAAACCAAACAGAGCGAAGATGGTGTTGAGGGCTTTGATGACGGTGGCAGACGTCATATTGGGGCATGGGACAGCGGAGGGGAATAGGGGATACTCGTCGACCACATTGAGAAAATACGTGTTGCGGGCGGTGGAGGGGAGGGGCCCTTTGAAATCCATGCTGAGGCGTTCAAAGGGGCGGGAGGCCTTCACCAGGCACGCACGGTCTGGCCGGTAGAAGTGCGGTTTGCACACGGCGCAGACTTGAAAGTCTCTGGTGATAGCCCTGACTTCCTCGATGGAGTAGGGCAGATTGCGGGCCTTAATGAAGTGGTAAAAGCGGGTGACACCTGTCATAATATACACCAGTATATCATGGTACAGACACACACTGATGGACACACACAGGGATCAATCAACATGTACAAACACCGCAGCCAATCACCAGTTAGAATACATCCACTATAAAGGCAGAGGGCACCACGGTTCCCGCTCATTCTGGGTGCTGCCTCTGAGTGTAACAAGAACTCATCCAGCCCAGCACAGACGCACAACACGTGCTGAGAGAATCAACTGGTTCGGACAAGGCTTAGGTCTCTAGTTTAAGTTAGCATCATTTAGACCCACAGTCATCGTGTGTTAGTTAGTTAGAAGTAGTTAATAAAATTGAGTTGAACCTTCATCAGTGTTGGAAGTGTCTGTTCATCTCTCAAGTCTGCACTAGCCAACACTTCAACTCCTGGGTGACAGAGTTCGTCGTGGAGGGTCCGGAGTCGGTCTGCTTGTGAACTGGGACATATAGCTCGGGACAGGGCATCGGGGGGCTCGTTGAGCTTACCGGGGCGATACAAAATCTTGTAATTAAAGGTGGAGAGCTCGATCCTCCACCGCAAGATCTTATCATTTTTGATCTTGCCCCGCTGTGTGTTGTTAAACATGAAGGCAACCGACCGTTGGTCAGTGAGCAGAGTGAATCTCCTGCCGGCCAGGTAATGCCTTTAATGTCGCACAGCTTCTACGATGGCTTGGGCCTCCTTTTTGAGGGAGGAGTGACGAATTTCAGAGGCACGGAGGGTGCGGGAAAATAATGCCACCTGCCTGCCTGGTTGAGGGTGGCGGCCAGAGCGACGTCTGATGCATCGCTCTCGACTTGGAAGTAGAGCGTCTCGTCGACCCCGTGCATCGCGGCCGTGGCGATGTCGGCCTCGATACGGTTGAAGGCCTGGTGAGCCTCAATGGAAAAGTGGTGGAGTGGATAAGTGGGCGGGTCTTATCCACATAGTTAGGGACCCACTGGACGTAGTACGAAAAGAACCCCAGGCATCGTTTGAGGGCCTTGGGACAGTGGGGGAGGAGGAGTTCCATGAGGGGGCACATGTGATCGGGGTCGGGCCCTAGAACTCCGTTCTGAACCACATAGCCGAGGTTGGCTAATTGGTTGGTCCTGAACACGCACATCTCCTTGTTGTAAGTTAGGTTGAGGAATTTGGCGGTGTGGAGAAATTTGGAAAGGTTAGCGTCGTGGTCCTGCTGGTCATAGCTGCAGATGGTGACGTTGTGCGGGTACGGGAAAGTGGCCTGCAGTCCGTACCGGTCATCCATTCGGTCCATCTCCCGTTGGAAGACCGAGACTCCGTTGGTGACGCCGAAGGGAACCCTAAGGAAATGGTAAGGCGGCCGTCTGCTTCAAATGCAGTGCATGGGCTGTCCGCCTTGCGAATGGGGAGCTGGTGGTAGGCAGATTTCAGGTCCACTGTCGAAAAGACCCGGTACTGTGCAATCTGATTGACCATATCAGATATTCGAGGGAGCTGCATGTACCGATTGATGATCTGACTGTCATCAAAGACCATCCTGTTTTTCTCCCCGGTTTTCACCACTACCACTTGGGCTCTCCAGGGGCTGTTGCTGGCCTCAATGATGCCTTCCTGCAGCAGCCGCTGTTCCTCGGACCTGATGAAGGTCCTGTCCTGGGCGCTGTACCGTCTGCTCCTGGTGGCGACGGGTTTGCAATCCGGGGTGAGGTTTGCAACAGAGAAAGAGGGTCGACCTTAAGGGTCCTGAGGCCGCAAACAGTAAGGGGTGGTAGGGGCCCACCAAATTTCAGGGTCAGGCTCTGGAGGTTGCACTGGAAGTCCAGGCCGATAGCAAGGCAGCGCAGTGGTTGGGGAGGACGTAGAGCCGGAAGCCGCTGAACTCTACGTCCTGGATGGTGAGGGTGGACATGCAGTACCCCCGGATCGCCACGGAGTGGGATCCGGAGGCCAGGGAGATTCTTTGGTTAATGGGGTGCACCGCGAGGGAGCAGCGCCTTACCGTATCGGGGTGGATGAAGCCCTTGGTGCTCCCGGAGTCCAGGAGGCAGGATATCTCCTCCCCGTCGACTTTCACCTCTGTCGACGCAGTCGCGAGGTTGTGCGGTCGAGACTGGTCGATCATGACGGAGGCGAGACGGGCTGGTCATCGGCAGTTGTAGGCGATGAGCGGCCTGATGAGGTGCCCGACGGGCAGGGGTCCTGAGGCGGTAAGATAACGGCACCCACGGTCCGCACATGTCCTGGGGCAGGTAAGATGTCGGCGCCCTCGAGCGCACGTGTCCTGGGGCAGGCAAGGTGGCGCTACCCATTGGTTCTGAGGCAAGCAAGATGGCGGCGCCCACGGGCCGCACGTGGTCTGAGGAGAGGAAGGTGGCGGCGCCCACTGGCTGCATGTGGGGGTGCAGGGACAATAGCGGCAATTAAGCGGGCCTGGCACACTGCAGCGAAATGTCCTTTCTTGCCACAGGCCTTGCAGAGCGCGCTCCGTGAAGGGCAGCGTTGCCTGGAGTGTTGTGTCAGTCTGCAGAAGTAGCATTTGGGTCCCCCGGGGTTGGTTGGCTGCCGCGCGGCGAAGATGTGGGGTTGGCTGGGGGCGGTCGCTGATGGGGTCCACGACGGGGTGGCCGCTGGCAGGGTCCATAATGCACAGGAGGGGTGGGCCGCGCGGTCGGGGGCATAAGCCTGTACGTTGCGTGAGGCGACTGTGAGCGAGAGCGCTAGTTTCTTGGTCGCTGCGAGGTCAAGCGTGGCCCCTTCTAAGAGGCGCTATCAGATGTAGTTCGACCCTCTGTCTGTAACGAACTCGTCTCTCATCAGCAGGTTCGAATGTTCAGTGGCCGAAATGGCCTGGCAGTCACAGTCTCTCACCAGGGCGATCAGGGCACGCCAGAAATCTTCCACAGACTCACCAGGAAGTTGGTGCTGTGTGGACAGGAGGTGCCAGGCGTAGATCTTGTTGGTCTGCTGAGCGTAATTCTTCTTCAGTAGCGCCATGGCCTCTGCATAGGTCGGCGAGTCCCGGAGGGGAAAGACGTTGGAGCTCAGCCGCGTGTACAGAATCTGGAGCTTCTGTGCCTCTGAGATTGAGACTGACGCAGACACGATGTATGCTTCAAAGCAAGCTAGCCAATGTGTGAAGTCCTTTTTGGCGTTGTCTGCTTGAGGATGCGGATGCAGGTGATCCGGCTTGAAGTGGAGGTCCATCTTTGAAAATTCTCTGTGTAATAAATTGATGCACTATCAATTACGACGAGACAAGAGTAGAATGTAATTGAGGCTTTATTACACAGAGGTGTGTGGCCTCCTACAGCAGCTGGTGAAATGGCTGCTGTCCGGAGAGCACACACATTTATACTCAGCCTACTGGGCGGAGCCAGCAGGCAGGGATGTACCCTCATACCTGTAGTATAGGGGCCTTACCGTTATAACATTATATACAATATAATACAACACTGGTGACCACCACACACTGCATCATGTAAAATCCAGTCCCTGGTAATTAGGTCAATCAGTCAAAGATTAGTGATGGGAAAACTACTGGGAACCATTGTGAAGAACAATGTTAATTCTCACTTGGAGCAGCATGGCTTAGTAAGGAGCAGCCAGCATAGATGTGTTCAAGATAAATCATATTTGGCTTTCCTGATTGAGTCCTTTGATGAAGTAACAAAGAGCAGTATGTATATGTGGAACTTTCAAAATATATTTGATAAATTGCCACATTCGTATAAATAAACGCTGCTGGTAATTTGGAGAGATGGGAGACAGAGAATAGTGGTGAAGAGTTGTGTACATAAGAACAAAGAACAAAGAAAAGCACAGCACAGGAACAGGCCCTTTGGCCCTCCAAGCCCGTGCCCGTCTAAACTAAAATCTTCTACACTTCCTGGGTCCATATCCCTCTATTCCCATCCCATTCATGTATTTGTCAAGATGCCCCTTAAATGTCGCTATCGTCCCTGCTTCCACCACCTCCTCTGGCAGCGAGTTCCAGGAACCCACTACCCTGTGTGTAAAAAAAACTTGCCTTGTACATCTCCTCTAAACCTTGCCCCTCGCACCTTAAACCTATGCCCCCTAGTAATTGACCCCTCTAACCTGGGGAAAAGCCTCTGACTATCCACTCTGTCTATACCCCTCATAATTTTGTAGACCTCTATCAGGTCGCTCCTCAACCTCCGTTGTTCCAGTGAGAACAAACCGTGTTTATTCAACCTCTCCTCATAGTTAATGCCCTCCATACCAGGCAACATCCTGGTAAATCTCTTCTGCACCCTCTCTAAAGCCTCCACTCTAAAGCGACCAGAATTGAACACTATACTCCAAGTGTGGCCTAACTAAGGTTCTATACAGCTGCAACATGACTTGCCAATTCTTATACTCAATGCCCCGGCCAATAAAGGCAAGCATGCGTATGCCTTTTTGACTACCTTCTCCACCTGTGTTGCCCCTTTCAGTGACCTGTGGACTTGTACACTGAGATCTCTCTGATTTTCAATACTCTTGAGGGTTCTACCATTCACTGTATACATAGTGGCATTGAATACAGAACTTATTCTTTACAAATCATTGATTTGTTTTTAACTAGAGTTCTAGTTCTGGTTTTGGGCACAGTGCTTTATAATGATGCCAAGACCTTTGAGAAGGCAGAGTGGAGGCTGATCAGGGACAGAATCGCACAGCCAAATCGTGTGTGGTGGTGGTGGAGAGGGTTGGGGTGGGTGGGGGTGGGGGCGGGGCGGGGTGCTTGGCCAGAAAATGCAGCAAGCCAGTCAAAAGTTCATTGATTTAAGCAGGACTGGAAAATCCCACCAACGGAAGGGGCTGCAAAACCGCCACCCAGGATAATAACCAGGCAGGGATGAGGGAGGTGAGTGACCTGGAGAGATTGACAAAGCTGGGATTGTTCCCTTACCACAAAGAAAATTAAAAGGAGACTTACTGCTGTTCTCCCCTATTCTAAAGGGTTTTGGCAGTGTAAGTAGCCAGGAACTCAACACAGTTGCTTTTGAATGTTTGCACCTAGTCCACATTCACTGTACAAAGTGACAGAACATCTCTGCAAGAAAAAGAATTGCTGATAACTTACCTAAATCTAAATGTAAAGTAACTGAAATATTCCTTAGGTTTCCTAACCTTTCCAATTAACACCATCTATTCACATAGACACTATCCCATCCCTTCATTATTTCAACAGACTCAATCAAATCTCATTGAAGTCCTCATTTATGAAGAGGAAAACTCAAAGCCCACTGTGGCAATTAAGACCACTGCTCAACATGATTTAATTCAGAACTCTGAAAACTACATACTTGGTTCATATTCTCCTTTCCCAAATCCATAACACAACATTTATCTACCTCACATTGCACTTGACAGACACTGCCCATCCCATAAATGCATTTCTATCTGATTGCAATTGTTCCTTCTCATTCAGGGTTGCAATCCTCAGGGCGGCATGGTGGCACAGTATTTAGCACTGCTGCTCCATTGGCACCACAAACCTGGATTCGATCCCGGTCACTGTCCATGTGGAGTTTGCACATGCTGCCTGTGTCTGTGTGGGTCTCACCATAACCCAAAGATGCGATGGGTGGGTGGATTGGCCGCGCTATATTGCCTCTTAATTGAAAAAAAAGAGAAAAAAAAAAGATGCAACCCTCATGCAAGTCTTGGCATCATCTACATGTGAACAGATCCCCCCCCCTCCCCGCATGTCTTTATCCAGATTATTAATGAAGGTTTTAAAGAGTGATGGTCCTCATACTTTGGGACTAGTAAGCAGTCTTCACGGGGAACTGCTGCCATTGATAACAACGGTTTGCATGTTTGCCTGTTAGAGTGCAACAAATTCCTTATCTAACCCAAGATGCGGCCTCCAATCCACTATCTTGTAAAGTAACCAATGATCTGGTGCCTAGATGGAAGCTTTTTAAAATGCACACACATGGGGCTGGATTCTCCGCCGTGGGAAGCTCGATTCTGCCGGCAGCCTGGGTGTTTCCCAATGGCGTGGGTGGGGCTGCCCCACAGTGGGAAACCCCATTGACCAGCCGGCGTAACAGAGCATCCCGAAGGCGGGGTGAAATAGGAATGTGGGGCGGCGGGGCAAAGAATCCAGCCCATGATGTCACCCAAACTACGTTATTCACAAACATCATAACTTCCTCAAAACAAGATTAAATGAGATTGGGGCGGGATTCTCCCCTGCCCGGTGGGGCGGGGGGTCCCGGAATAGCGGAGTGGCGCCAACCACTCCGGCTTCGGGCCTCACCAAAGGTGCGGAATTCTCCACACCTTTAGGGGCTAGGCCCGCGCCGGAGTGGTTGTCGCCACGCCGACTGGCGCAAAAACCAGCACCAACGGCCTTTGACGCCCGCCGGCCGGCGTCGGGGCTGGCCAAAAGGCCTTCGCCAGTTCGCCCATGCGCCTGTGTGTCAGCTGCCGCTGACATCACCACCGGCGCATGCACGGTAGGGGGTTCTCTTCCGCCTCCGCCATGGTGGAGGCCGTGGTGGCGGCAGAAGAAAAAGAGTGCCCCCACGGCACTGGCCCGCCCGATCGCGGGCCAGGCCACTGTGGGGGCACCCCCCGGGGTCCCATCACCCTGCGTCCCTCCCAGGACACCGGGGGCCCGCTCACACCTCCAATCCCGCCGCCACCAGAGGTGGTTGAAACCACGGTGGCGAGAGAGGCCTCTCAGCAGCGGGACTTTGGCCCAGCGCGGGCCGGAGAATCGCCGCAGGGGGCTCGCCGATCAGCGTGGCACGATTCCCGCCCCTGCCAATTCCCGGGTGGCGGAGAATTCCGGCCACAGCGGAGGCGGGATTTTCGCCGGTCCCGGGCGATTCTCCGACCCTGCGGGGGGTCAGAGAATTTAGCCCCGGATCTTGTTTTCCAGAAGCCATACTGAGAATTTTTACCTCTTCTCTCTTCTGGTGGTCACATTGAGCATCTTGAATTACCCCTTCCAGCAATTTACCTGCAGCTACAGTCAAGTGAATGCATTTGCAGTTCCCCTGTTCTGTGTTTTTATCTTTTCTGAGGAGGACAAAATGAATCTCTCTCTGATCTAAGGAAACAAAACATGTCCCTAATAATAATAAACTTTATTGTCACAAGTAGGCTTACATCAACACTGCAGTGAAGTTACTGTGAAAAGCCCCTAGTCGCTATGTTCGGGTACACAGAGGGAGAATTCAGAATGTCCAAATTACCTATGAGCTGTTATGTAAATAAGCAACTGGCTCTCTCAGCATTGCTCTCATTTCTTTGAGTGTCCTCAGCTGAATTTGTCAGATTCCACAGCCCGATCTGCTTTGTGACCCCTTATATATCTGTATTACTTCAGACGGTTACAAGATGTGATGAAATAAGAAAATTGTTATAGATTACATTCTGTTGCAGTAATATCATTAGAAACCTTGGTTTAAAATGCATACAGGCAGTATCTTTGCTAAAACTGTGATTAAGGCATCGTAAAGGAATGGTAATCATTGATTATAACCATTTCCAGAGAGATGACTATTGGAATGTGATTGATAATTTTAGAGGTGCCCTGCGGTCTAGATAATTAATGAGGACTAGTGTTTAGTCCTAGCTAAGCAGGTCATGGGACAACTTAATTGGATACAGATGATGTGATTAATGGGAGGAGCCAGGTCCGTCTGTGGTTTTGGCAGTTTGGCTATAGGATTTGAGTCTAACAGGACATAAGGATTTTCAGGTTATTCCTGAAAGGGTCTCTCTCCAAAGGTCTGCGTAGAGAACAGCAAGTAGCCCTGAATGATAACTTTATTTATGAGTGGAGTTTGAACTGTATTGGGTAGCTTGGTTAGAATATGTATGGTGGAGGTGTGGGGCACAAATTAAAGTTTTTCCTTTTATATAAGAACTGTTTAACTGTTAATTGTAAAGCTTTTCTTCGATGTTTATGTGGTTAATTCTGTGTTTAAATTAAAGTTAGTTTCAACATAAAAGATATTTATTGGTCAAGGTCATCACTCCTGGGGTGAAGAATCCTTTTTCTCACAGTTTTACAAATTGCAAGTTGCTTGGGGTTTCTTATCCGGTTTCCTAACATATATTGGGGTCTGGCCCGATATCCAACCCCTCCCCACCCAAAACACACAATTGGGACCATTTTCTCCATATCTAGTCTCAAATACGTTTCATTATCTCAATGACCACCATAAGATTATCCCTCAGTTTTCTCTTCATTGGTTAAAGAAGGCCCAGCCTGCTAATTTAAACCTCTCAGCTCTCCTACCATGGGCGGGATTCTCTGAGCCTCCACGCCACAATCACGCTCAGTTCGGAGGCGGACAATGGCAGTCAGACCCCCAATCGGGTCTGACGTCGCTCCTGTGATTCTCAGGCCGACAATCGGGCACGGGTGGTCGGCGTTCTGGGAACATTGAAGGAGGCCCCCGCAGCGATTCTCCACATGCAGCTGGCCGAGTTCCCGCCGACGTGGTTCTCTCATGGTTCTACCCGGCGGATATTCGGTGTGGCGGCCGCGGACTGGTGGGGGCGCGGGCGAGTCATTCACGGGGGGGGCTTCCAGGATGGCCGGGCTACCGATCCGCGGGCGCGCGCGATCTGGAGGGGGCCCATTTCCCTGGTGCCGGTCTGCGGTGTGGGTTCTACCATGTCGTGCGGGGCAGCCGCCACAGTGTGCGTGCCCAAACCCCCGACCGGACGTGCCGAGCCCTGTTGCGGCAGCCGGAGTTGCGAGGACCACTCCGGGGCCCTGTGAGCCCCCTGCAAATCGCAGAATCACCCTGGACTTACACCAGGTAAGCCCAGAATGATTTGTTTGTTTTTGTCACGGGCGTGGGGACATAACCCCATTATTGGAGAATCCCGCCTCATCTTTGTGAATCTTTTCCACGTCTTCTCCAGTGCCGCTATTCTTGTGCTTTCTCGGCATTGCAGCTCAATAGGAGCAAGGCTAAAGCTAAAACCAAATGGCACAGATTTCCCTCACAAACCTAGGTTGTCCACAATTGCTGGAAATCTGAGGTACCCAAGGCTCAGCTGTGAAAGATCATATGGTTAACCGTCTTGCAGGCACTTCTTACTCAAAGTGCCTAATAGTATGGGATAGGTTTTGTGATTATTTTTCAGTTGTCTCATTTTTTTTGTGTTTACTGCTCGATAAATGTTGTTTTGAGTTGTAGACAATATTACTTCATTGAAAAGGAAATAATGTAAAATAACTATTTAGTAATTTCAGTGAACTCCTTTGTGGAAATTCCTGGTTCAGGACCAATAGTTTTGAACATTAAAAACTGAGGATTTTATCTATACATAGATAGCTTTCATCTGTAATGTCCAGGCTGTCTACTTCCTTCCTGCTTGGAGATAAAGAGTTTGTGCATCTACACATAGCTTCTTTCTGGAGAGTGAAGAGCTGCTTCACTTTGCTGTTAGCTTTTTCAAATGCACATGGGATCCCAGCAGCAAAAGTGGAAAGTAATTCATCATTAAGAACTCCTCCAAACTGAGGCGGCCCAGCCAAGAGTATAGTTGATAATTTCGATGTGAGTCGAAGAGTGTTTCTTTGAATAAAAAAGTATTATCTTTTTCTTGCTGTTTAGCTGTCATTGTCTTTTAGCTGAATATTAAACTTATTGAACACTGAAAGTTGATGTAGTGTATCAGAAATTACCAAACATCCCTGTACTTTTTCTAGGTAAATGTTACATTTTGACGTGCATAAACACACAAACGTACAAGAAGCTCTCTGTAAATTGCAAATATCCAAACATAGTCGCATCTTAGGATGCTTAGCTGTAATGTTTCACAATCCACCTCCCAAATGTACATTAACTGTTTTGTGAGGTTCGAAATATTCAGTACTTTCTGCTAATAAGGAAAATTGGCTTGGTCAGACTTATTTCTCTTATTCCCCAATCCTATTGAGGGTTTATAAAAAAGAGAATTATGTCTGAAACTACATTTGAATACCTACATACATCTTTCTTGGTTCACAATCTGCAAGGATTACATTTAATTTCATTAAATGCTTACCACCAGGTAAGCATGCAGGTGCAGCAGGTGGAAAAGAGGTTCAATGGTATGTTGGCCTTCATTGCGAGAGATTTTGAGTACTGGAGCAGGGATGTGTTGTTGGAATTGTACAGGGCCTTAGTGAGGCCACACCTAGAATATTGTGTGCCGTTTTGGTCTCCTTTTCTGAGGAAGGATGTTCTTGCTTTCGAGGGAGTGCAGTGAAGATTTACCAGACTGATTCCAGGGATGGCGGGACTGTCATATGAGGAGAGATTGACTAGGTTAGGATTGTTCTCGCTGGAGTTCAGAAGAATGAGGGGAGATCTCATACAGACGTATAAAATTCTAACAGGACTAGACAGGCTGGATGCAGGAAGGATATTCCCGTTGGTGGTGAGTCCAGAACCAGGGGTCACAGTCTGAGGATTCAGGGTAAACAATTTCGGACAGAGATGAGACTAAAGAGTGGTGAGCCTGTGGAATTCATTACCACAGGAAGTAGTTGATGCTAAAATATTGAATATATTCAAGAGGTGGCTGGATGTAGCACTTGGGGAGAATGAGATCAAATGTTATGGGGAGAAAGCAGGATTAGGCTATTGAGTTGGATGATCAGTCATGATAAATGATGGAGCAGGTTCGAAGGGCCAAAAGGCCGCCACCTGCTCCTATCTTCCATGTATCTATGTATCTATGTATGTATTAATAGAACAATAGAACATTAGAGCGCAGTACAGTAATCAGAAGAGCAATTAACACAGGCTTGAGTACTTGCAGTACGACCAAACGCTGAACCACTCCTTTTGAGCACCTTGTTCATTCATTCGCTTAAGTGATCTAAACTTCAGAAGTAAATTACATGAATGTTTCTCGCAAAGTGAGGACTATGAAAAGAACCAATATGTTTTAGGTGAGGATTCAATACTTTGTTGCGAGTTAGTGGTCCTTGAGTGTGGGCCTATTTTTCAATTAAAAATCCAGTTGTCAGCACTGTAGTAATCTGGGCATCGTAATCTGGGAGTTTGTCCTCGCAGTCAATGATATATGGATGGATTAAAGGCGGGATTCTCCGTTGGCCGACGGTGAAATCGGGAAAGGCGATTGGGCAGAAAATCGGTTCTGACTCCAACATTGTGGCAGGTGCCGATTTTATGCCAAATCGCAATCCTCCAGCATCTCAACAGCGGCTTCCATGCGTTCCGGAACACACACACACACATTAGATACCGTTTGCAAATCATTAGCGAGCCCGACCCGGTATTCTCCGGGGCCTCCGCGATTCTCCACCTCCGTGTGGACCGAGTTCCCGAAGGCGCGGTTCATTTATGCTTTTGAAAAAATTGGTAACCGACGTGGCGGCTGCTGAGGGAGAGACAGGGTGGACGGAAGGTGTCCAGCATCGCCAAAGTTTGCTGACAGTTTTGCCGCTGGCCGGAGAGCTTCTGCTATGGTTGGGGGGGGGGGGGGGGGGGGGGGGGGGGGGGGGGGGGGGGCAGGAGGTGAGCTGTGGGGTTGGGATGGATGTGCATGGAACACTATTGCCACAGCTGGCCAGGCCGCCATGCAGCTCCGCACACAGCTAACAGCCCACTTTGAACCTAATGCCACGGATTGTATAGGTGACCACCCCCCCACCACCCCCCCCCCCCCCCCCCCCCCCCCCCCCCTCCCCATAGGGCACCTCCCTGGGTGGCCTCTGGCTTCAGCCGACCCATCAGCTGTATGGGTGGACTCCAGCACAACCAGTGCCATCTTTTTGGCTGGGAATAGTGTGAGTAGGCAGTGTAATGTGTATATGAGGCACCAGCTTGTCAGCCTCCCGAGTGTGGATCACGGGCCCAGCAAATCCCGCACTGTTTTTCATTGGAATCGATTGTGTTCCACGCGGCACCGGTGCTAACCCCTCAACGGTAGCAGAATCAGCTGTGGGGCGACGCCGTTAAAGTCCACGGATTCCACGTTGGCGTCAACACTTAGTCTCAGAAACGGAGAGTCTTAAAGTGATCCATATACTATAAAAAAAATCTTATGTAGGGCATGGGCTTCTTAGTTATCAGCATTACTTCCTGTTATCACAGTTTCTAGTTCCACATTTCTATCAGCATTCACCATTATTTGTTGTGTGCCAGTGTTACTCACGCAATTTGCCTTTTATCTTCCTTTATCTGATCTGTGGGATGAGTTCCTGAAGCCTCCTTTCCAGTGAAATAGCAACTTTAGCAAATGTTACTAAAACCCCAACCTCGCCCAATGCCCTCTACGGTTCCTAATCTCACCAGTGCATGGGAGGGAGGATCCTGCCCAATCTGCACTTGTACATCTTGCGATAATATCGGCATTGTAAGAATGATTGGACATGGTTCCCACATTCTCAAGTGAAACTTTTAAATAAAACTAGTTTCGTTCTTATAATAGCAAAAAATTATAGTGACAAGTTGGTTAAACAAATTTGTTCACGTGACATTGTTTAATGGAAGTTTTTTTTTCTGGGCTTTGCAGTTAACTTACTTAAACATAAATGTTTGTACCAATTACAAGCACTGCATGGGAACAGAAATGTTTCTAATAATCACACACTTTATAAGCTCAAATTCTCATCTGTGCCCAAGCACAAAGGAAATCAGTGTTCCCCCACCCATTTACATATTACGAAATACCCCTGAGAACTCTGCCTAAGTAGACTGATTAGCTTTTCTTCGATTGTGCAAGACATGGAGGAAAACCCAATTTCTCACAATTTTTAGCCCCTATATACAATATTTTTCAGTACGGGGAATCATCATTCTCATTCTCGTTTTATCTGGGATTCTGAGTACTGGACTGGAGAAATGAAGGGCGCGATTCTCCCAAAGGGAGACAAAGTGCCGACGCCGGAGTGAAAACCAGAGTGTTTCACTCCGGCGTCGGAGGCCACTCCTCACCCCCTATTCTCCCACCCCCAGGGGGCTAGGTACGGCGGCGCGTCAATTACACACACCGGGCCTTGACGCCCGCGTCAAAGCAACGCTGCGTAAATGACGCGGCCGGCGGCGCCTAAATGACGTCACCCGCATACGCAGTTGCCGTCCTCCCCTCCGCCGCCCTGCAAGACATGGAGGAGTGATCTTGCGAGACAGCGGAGGGAAAAGAGTGTGTCTTTCAGAGATGCCGGCCCGACGATCGCGGGCCAGACCCCTCCTAAGCAACCCCCTGGTGCTCGATCTTCCCTCCCCCCCCCCCACAGGCCCCACACGCAGCGGTCGCACGCTGTTCACGCCGGCAGCGACCAGGTGTGGTTGGCGCCGGCGTGAACTGGTCGGATTAGGCAGGCCGCTCGGCCCATCCGGGCCAGAGAATCGCCGCTCGATTTTTCATTGGAATCGAGTGTGTTCCACGTGGCGCTGGTGCTAGCCCCTCCACAGTAACGGAATCGGTCCAGGTGTGGCGCCAGTTTTGCTGTCGGGAAGTCCGCAAATCCTGCCCCGGCGTCAACACTTAGGGTGCGGATCTCCGGCTCCACGGCGCTCAAGGGGGAGCCCAACATGGCAGGAGAATCTCTGGAAAGCCCTCCAGCGAGCTTCCCGAAAGGCTCTGTGCCTCGCGAGATTCTCCGGAATCCTGCGAGATGTCGGAGTCAGAGTCTCGTCCCAAATGCGTGGGACCGAATGACGCTCACGGAAGTAGCGAGGTTCCCCTGGGTGCCGTTCCTGTGGACTTGCACTGATCAGTGCCTGGCTGCAGCCTCCCTGGGGAGGCTGAAGAATCAAGGGAGGCCGCTGGATCCTGCGCAGGTAGATCGTAAGTAGGTTTACTCATGCACCCATGTGAAAGCACAGCGCGGCCCAAGATTCGCACGTAGAATTCTTTTTTAATACTGGGGAGCTGAACTGGGAGATCGTACCCCATTTTGAAAGGGTGTCCTAATCTCTAAGTGAGCTTGTGGGTCCCCTAAAACCCCCACCCATGGGAAATGTCACCCCCCCACACGCATGGACATGAGCCCACCCCCCCCAAGTGAGGACACCCCACTATGGGGTACCTGGGAGTCCCCCCCTCTTCAGGTTCCCCAAACCCCCTTACAGCACTCCCTTCTAGGACCCCAACCCACCACCCCCTTCACCAATGCCACCCTCATGAGCCTTTGCTGTCCAATTTGGCCCATTTTCACAAAGCATGCTGAATAAAGGCATTGGATTCCTGCCTCACAGTATATGATTATTAAGCCTCTTCAGATGTAGTTTTCTTAATTTTTCAGTTTGACCGGCGATGTCACAGTTGATAGATGCAAGTCATTTCAATAGTGCTGCCCAAAGCAAATGAACATGTTGAGCGCTTTTTTTTTGAAGTTTTTTATTTAACACAAATTTGTAACAGTTACAGAGAGAAAAATGGCCCTGTGCAAAGAGCCTTAACATAATGAAAACGAACAGTGGGAAAGAATAAACATGTTAATAAGTGTTGAAGCCAAAGATCCTTCCATTAGGGACTTTCCCTGCCAGCTCTGTTTGCCCATGCCACACGTGTTCAACTAAACTAACGTGGCCCTAACCCTCTTCCACCTCCCCGCCCCCCTCCGCCTGGTCTCCCCTGCTCCCCAAGGCCTGACCTGCTAGGTCAGCCCTGCGCTTGGCCCTAGCCCGCCCCGCCCCACCTCCGATCTCCCTGGTGCCCCCTGACCTACGCTGGCCACACTGACCCCTGCCCTTGGCGCTTACCTGTCTCCCGTCCCAGCGCTCAGGCCCCCCCCCCCCCCCCCCCCCCCCCCACGCCAGGGACCCATTAACCTAATTGTATCCCACCGTGCCCTTTCAAGTCCCGTGACTAGCCCCTAGCCCATCCCCCTATCAGAGGCCCCGATCTCGCGCCAAAAGGTACCAAGCACAGCCCCCCCCCACCAGTGCAATCCCCCCAAAAGACCCTAAACAGTGAGCCCTCCAGCCCCCACTCTCTGTCCAGGCTGAAAACAATCTTGGATAAAACATTACAGCACAGGATAGTTTAACAAACCGCCGCCACACAAAAGGTCTGAGAGCCCAAAGTCCTTTAGTTCCAGTCCAGCTTCTTCTTTTAGTAAAAGTCCTAATCAGAGCAATTTTGAGTTAACAGGCCGCCGCCACTGTACAGCACTGAAAGAACTAAGTGCCCATTAGTTCAAGTCCAGCTTCTTGTCTTTAATAAAGGTCCAAACCTGTTCTGGTGTCTCAAAATAGTAGTGGAGTTCCTCAAACGTAACCCAAAGCTTTGCAGGATATAGCATTCCAAACCTCACCTCCTTTTTGTAGAGGGCTGCCTTTACCTTGATGAATCCTGCACGCCTTTTGGCCAGCTCCGTTCCCAAGTCCTGGTAAATACGTACCTCGCAGTTCTCCCATCTGCTGCTCCCCTCCGCCTTGGCCCATTGCAGCACACGTTCCCTGTCAGCAAGCCGGTGAAAGCGGACCACCAAGGCCCTCGGTCGGTCGCCCGTCCTGGGCTTCCTTGCGGGGGCTCTATGTGCCCCATCCAACTCCAGGGGTTGAGGGAAGGCCTCCGGTCCCATCAGCGCCTCAAGCATACCCGTCACGTATGCGCCCACATCTGACCCCTCGCAGCCCTCGGGGAGACCAACGATTCATAAATTCTGCCTCCTGGCTCTGTTCCCCAGCTCTTCAAGCTGCTCCTGCATCCTCCTCTGACGGGCGTTCAGCTCCTCCACCTTGTGCTCCAGCTCCGTTACCGTGCCCGCCTGACTGGAGAGCTTCGCCTCGACCTCCCTGAGCGCCTTCCCTTGGGCGGCCTGTGTCTCGACCATTCGGTCCATCACCGCTCTCATCGGGTCCAGCGTGTCCCTCCTCAGCTCGGCGAAGCAGTTCTTGAAGAACTCCATCTGCTCCTCCCTTGGCCAGTGAGCCTCCGCTCCCCGGTCCCCGCCGTCCGCCATGCTTGGCCGCCCGGTCTGGGGTCCCCGCTGCTCCCGCTTCGATCCTTGCCGCTCCACTCGACCACTTCTAGTCCAGCTGCCCATACCCCGGAAAGGAAGCCTCTTCCCTATCGTCTCCTCCACCGATTCAGGCTGCCAGGTCCCAAAAATGTCCGTTAACAAAGGTCCATTTGCCCATCGCGGGCGGGAGCGATCCGACCTGCGACCTGCCTCCTCGAGGGCGCCACCGGAAGTGACATATTGAGCTTTTGGTTGCAGCTGACCACTGACTTGTGGACATGGCTAACTCCCAATGTCGTGTCTTTCAAGTTAGTCATTGACGTTTGCAGAGCTTACGCACCACACAGAGAATTCAGGTTCCAGGGTTGAATTATTCTGATCCTTAACAGACAGAGAACAGAACCATGTGTGTGAGAAGGTTTACCACATCTATATATCGTACTACGTACATATTGTTAGTCAAGCTGAGGGCAGTCAGAATTGGCTCTTCTCTAAGGAGAATGATTCCACCTTCTCTAGTCTCCCCACTCAACTGAAGTCCTTCATCCTTAATACCATTCGAATAAATCTCCTCTGCACCCTCTCCAAAGACATTTTATCATTCTAAAGTGTAACGCATAGACCTGGACATAGCTATTGACATCAAATTCAGATATATACAAAGTAATGGGTGTTTAGATTTAGACCTTTCGACCCATCATGATTCAGACCCATATGGCTCAGTAAGACAAAACGATTAACTTTTCAGAATAATTGCTATCCCTTAAACGTCTTTTATACACATATTTGTTGCTTCACAAACATGGCAAAATGTGCAATTCTTTCCACAGTTGTTCTGTTACAAATTATTTTGAGAAATGAAATATTCTAAATATTCCTCACTTTCTTATACTTAGGTAAAATGGTATTTTACTTATGAAAGCATCATTGCAGTCGCATTCAATGGGTGGAATTTTCCCGAATATCGGCCTTTCGGGAAAAGTGAGTTTGAAGCCATTGGCACCAGCTGAGGTGCAGCGCTGGGAACATTGAAAGAAAAGGGGGTAAGGGGAATGTTTCATGACATGACCCTAACGAGACCTGCCCCACCATCAACTTTCTTTTCTAAAGGTCAGGGCACCATTTCTAAAGGCCGCCCCAGTGGCTGGGAATTATTCAGGCGTATGAGCCTGATGACAATAAGTAAATATATGCAAATGTTATTCCCAACCGTTACGTCACTGGCGGGGATAATCGCGTCATGCTTTTACATCAGCGTGAAACGTGATTTGGTCATCTCGTGAGATTTTCCGCTACCGTCGCTGGTCCCACCCGATAGAAACGGGAGCAGAAAATCCCCCCCACAATGTATTTGCCCACTTGACCAATCAGTCTGGGTTAAATGGGCAAGTATATTGGGAGAGGATCTTCCTGAAGTCTCTTACTACCTGCTAGACAGTTTAATAATCTGGCCTGCAAAATTTGCAATTAGAGCCTGGAATCCCTGCAGTACAGAAGGAGGCCATTCGGCAAATCAAGTATGCACCGACCCTCTGAAAGAGCACCCTGCCTATTCCCGTAAGTCCACCTAACCTTTTTGGGCACTAAGGAGTCATTTAGCATGGCCAAGCCACCTAACCTGCACGCCTTTGGACTGTGGGAGGAAACCGGAGCACCCGGAGGAAACCCACGCACACACGGGGAGGACGTGCAGACTCCGCACAGACAGTGACCCAAGCCGGTAATCGAACCTGGGACCCTGGAGCTGTGAGGCAGCAGTGCTAACCACTGAGCCTTAAAAAGTGGTGATCAGCTGTGGTTGTATTGAATGACGGAGCAGGCCCTATGAGCCGTACGGCCTACCCTGCTCCTATTTCTGACGTTATCATGAATACCATTTGGTAATTTTTTGCTTTGCATTCTCCCTGGCTTTCTCCCTCCAAAGTTCCATAATTGTAATTGATTGTTCGCTATGCTGTTGCTTTCAACCAGGGCCGGCTCAAGGCACCGGCAACTCGGGCTGTTGCCCGGGGCGCCATGTGCTAGGGGGCGCCAGACTCGGGTCCCGCGCATGCGCAGTTGGGCCGGCGCCAACCAGCGCATGCGCGGTGGCCGCACTCCCCCAGTGTGGCCGCACTCCCCCAGTGTGGCCGCACTCCCCCAGTGTGGCCGCACTCCCCCAGGGCGGCCCCCCCCCCCGGTCCGTCCCCTCGGTCCGCCCCCCCGCTCGGTCCGCTCGCCCGCTCGGTCCGCTCCCCCCCCCCGCCTCGGGTACGTCCCCCCGCCCCCCCCTCGCGTCCGCCCCCCCCCCCCCACCCGCCCGCCCCGCTCCCCCCTCGGGTCCGTCCCCCCGGGTCCGCCCCCCCCCCCGGGTCCGCCCCCCCCTCGGCCCCGCCCCCCCTCTCGGCCCCCCCCCCCCCTCCCCCCCCCCCCCCCCCCCCCCCCAGGGCGCCGAAGTTCAGCTTGCCCGGGGCGCCAGCAACCCTAGGGCCGGCGCTGCTTTCAACTCTTCTGTTCTCATTGGAATAAACTAAACAGACCTGCTAAGAAAAGCAGACAGGTCTCCCAGCCCAGAAAAATCATGTGATCTGCTAATTCTGTCGAAAATCTTACTGATACCCCCAAGTGCTTTTCAACACAGTTCAAAGTGGAGAATGAATATAAACATTGTTGTTGGTGACGGCAGCAAGTTCCGTATCTGTGCCACTGACTCTCCCTGGTCGCCGTCTCAATTTTTGCATCATCAGAGTTGTGTTCAATGCTGAGGTGAGCTTCTGCCCATTTCTCCCCCACAACGACCACCTACCTCTATACTGTAATATCTTCACATTCAACCCCTGCCTCAGTCTATCTATCACCTGCTGAAACACTCACTCACTCACACCTTTGTCAACTCAGACTACAATGCCAGTGTTCCTTTTGCCTGCTTCATACTTTCCAGGGATCCGGGAGTCTTTGGCTTGGCCAGCATTTATTGTCCATCCCTAATTGCCCTTGAGGGTGTTGGGCTGCCGTCTCGAGCCGCTGCAGTCCAGGTGTTACAGCTACATCCGGGGTGCTGTTAGGGAGGGAGTTCCAGGATTCTCATCCAGTAACAGTGAAGGAACCGCCAAGGTTTGTGCTGCCCGTATCCCAATCCCTCTTAATTAGCCTTCTGCCCTATCACTCCAGGTCCCGTTGAACAATGTTGGAATCTGGCCCCTTAAGCCTCGCGTTTAAAATTTCTGTCTATATCCTTTCAGTGCCAAACTATGACAGCTGCATTTATTCTGTGGTAAGACCAAACTGCTATTTTACAATAGGCAGAGCCTCGTTGCCTCGAGCATAAAGGTTGTGACTATCCTTCACATGACCAAACTAGCACTAAAATTCCACCTCAGAAGTTGCTATTCGATACAGAAGGAGAGTATGTGAGAGGGAATCTTGTGACGTTTAAACGGCAACACTGTTGGCTGAGTTAACCACATAGAATCAGATAATCATCATGATATACCTCACATTGAGGACTGTGACCCATCAGGTTACACCAGCTCTTCGAGGAGTTATTTAGTTAGTCCCACTCCCTTGGTCCTTCCCCATAGCCCTGTATGTTTTTCTCCCTGTAACTATTTATCCCGTTCCCTTTTGAAAATTAAGTTGAAAAGTTGTTGACTATAAATTTTACAATGACTGTAAACTGCCCATGGAGCAATGTCAGTAAATCTAGAATTACAGTTACTAATGTTTGCATATTTTAACATAAGAACATAAAAGATGGGAGCCAGGCTATCCCTTTGCTCCCTTAAACCTGCCCCGATATTGAACAAGGCCTTGTCCAATCTACCTAAACTGCATCTTTCTGCACTATCCCCATATTCCTTGGTTGCTTTAGGATCCAAATATCCCATCAAACCTCTCTTGAATATGACTGAACCCTATAGCTCTCTGAGGTGGAGAATTCCAAAGACTCTCAACTACCTGAATGAAGATATATCGCCTCATCCCCATTCATGTATCATATTTTAAATGTCGGCATGGCAAGTCCGTTTTTCGCATCATTAGTGGTGAACCTTATATAATTTTCTTTTTTTTTAAAATAATTTTTATTGAAAGAGTTTTTCCATACAAACATTTACCCCTACTAATTTTTAAATTATTTACAACACAATCCCTCTAGGCAAATATCCCTCCCTCGCCCGCCCTCTCGCGCGCACCAGTCCTCCCCCCCCCCCCAAGCAACAACTTAACAAACAAGGCAGCCTACAGTTTCAGACATGAGCAGCGAGCAGACTTGCCCGCGTTACAGTCGTGCATGTCCCCCCACGACCATTGCTGCCCCCCCCCCCCCCCCGGGTTGCTGCTGCCACGACCCCGAACGCCTATCTCTGATCTAAAAAGTCAAGGAAAGGTTGCCACCGCCTGGAGAATCCCTGTACCGACCCTCTCAGGGCAAATTTGATCCTTTCTAGCTGAATATAGCTAGCCATATCGTTAATCCAAGTTTCAACGCTTGGAGGCCTCGCGTCCTTCCATTGAATTAATATCCTTCGTCGAGCCACTAGGGACGCAAAGGCCAGTATTCCGGCCTCCCTAGCCTCCTGTACTCCCGGTTCTACCCCGACCCCAAAGATCGCAAGCCCCCATCCTGGTTTGAACCTGGACCCCACCACCTTCGACACCGTCCTTGCCACCCCCTTCCAGAACCCTTCCAGCACCGGACATGCCCAGAACATATGCACATGGTTCGCAGGGCTTCCCAGACATCTGACACACCTGTCCTCACTCCCAAAGAACCGGCTCATCCTTGTCCCCGTCATGTGAGCTCTATGCAGCACCTTAAATTGAATGAGGCTCAGCCTCGCACACGAGGAGGAAGAATTGACCTTCTCCAGTGCATCCGCCCACGTCCCGTCTTCTATCTGCTCTCCCAGCTCCCCTTCCCACTTGGCTTTCAGCTCCTCCCCTGATGCTTCTTCCGCCTCCTGCATTATCTTGTAGATGTCTGATATCTTCCCCCCTCCGACCCAGACCCCCGAGAGCACCCTATCACTCGCCCCCTTACTGGGGAGCAGGGGGAACCCCTCCACCTGCCGCCTAGCAAATGCCTTCACTTGTAAATATCTGAACATGTTTCCCGGGGGGAGCTCAAACTTCTCCTCCAGCCCTCCCAGGCTCGCAAACCTCCCCTCTATAAATAGGTCCTTCAGCTGCCGTATGCCCACCCTGTGCCAGCTCTGAAATCCCCCGTCGATGTTCCCCGGGATGAATCTATGGTTCCCTCTTATTGGCGCCGCCAACAGACCTCCCATTTCCCCCCTGTGTCGCCTCCACTGCCCCCATATCTTGAGGGTGGCCGCCACCACCGGGCTCGTGGTGTACCTCGTGGGGGGGAGCGGCCATGGTGCCGTTACTAGGGCCCCCAGGCTTGTGTTGCCACAGGACGCCCTCTCCATTCGTTTCCAAGCTGCCCCCTCCCCTTCCATCATCCACTTGCGCACCATTGACACATTTGCCGCCCAGTAATACCCCGAGAGATTGGGTAGTGCCAGCCCTCCACTGTCCCTACTCCGCTCCAAAAAGACCCTCCTCACCCTTGGGGTGCCGTGCGCCCACACGTAGCTCATGATGCTACTCGTCACCTTTTTGAAGAAGGCCCTAGGGAGGAAGATGGGCAAGCACTGAAATAAAAACAAGAACCTTGGGAGGACCGTCATTTTGATTGACTGCACCCTCCCCGCCAGCGACAGCGGTACCATGTCCCACCTCTTAAATTCCTCCTCCATCTGTTCCACCAGCCTGGAAAAGTTCAACTTGTGGAGGGTCCCCCAGTTCCTTGCCACCTGCACCCCTAAGTACCTAAAGCTCTTTCCAGCTCACTTGAAGGGGAGTCTCCCAATACCCTCTCCCTGGTCCCCCGGGTGTATCACAAAAACCTCGCTTTTGCCCAAATTTAGTTTGTACCCCGAAAAGTCCCCAAACTCTGCTAATAGTTCCATTATCTCCGGCATTCCCCCTTCTGGGTCTGCCACGTACAGCAGTAGATCATCCGCATACAGCGATACTCGATGTTCCTCCCTCCCCTAGTCAGTCCTCTCCACCCCCCTGAACCCCTCAGTGCCATCGCCAACGGTTCAATCACCAGTGCGAAAAGTAGGGGGGATAGGGGACATCCCTGCCTGGTCCCTCGGTGGAGCCCGAAATACTCCGACCTCCTCCCGTTTGTCACTACACTCGCCGTCGGGGCCGAGTAGAGCAACTTCACCCACTTAATAAACCCTTCCCCAAACCCAAACCGTTCCAACGTCTCCCACAGGTACTCCCACTCCACCCTATCGAATGCCTTCTCCGCGTCCAGCGCTACCACTATCTCAGCCTCCCCCTCCACTGCCGGCATCATAATTACATTCAGCAATCTCCGCACGTTCGTGTTGAGCTGCCGCCCCTTCACGAACCCCGTCTGGTCCTCATGGATTACCCCTGGCACACAATCCTCTATTCTAGCTGCCAGGATCTTTGCCAGCAACTTGGCATCCACGTTTAGAAGCGAGATAGGCCTGTATGACCCGCACTGCACGGGGTCTTTATCCCGCTTCAATATCAGGGAGATCAGAGCCTGCGACATTGTCGGGGGCAGAACCCCCCCCTCTCGCGCCTCATTAAAGGCTCGTACCAGTACCGGTCCCACCAAGTCCACATTTTTCTTGTAGAATTCCACCGGGAACCCATCTGGCCCCGGCGCCTTCCCCGCTTGCATCTGACCTATTCCCTTGACTAGCTCCTCTAGCCCTATTGGCGCCCCCAGCCCTTCTACCAGCCCCTCCTGGACCCTTGGGAACCTCAATTTGTTTAGGAAGTCCTCCATTCCCCCTCTCCTCGTCGGCGGCTCAGACCGATACAACTCCTTGTAAAAATCCCTGAAGACCCCATTCACTTCTTGCCCCTTCTGCACTACCTTCCCGCCCCTCTCCTTCACTCCCCCAATCTCCCTAGCCGCATCTCGTTTGCGAAGCTGGTGTGCCAGCATCCTGCTCGCCTTTTCCCCATACTCATAGACCGCGCCCTGTGCCCTTCTCCACTGCGTCTCTGCCTTCCTGGTGGTCAGCAGGTCGAACTTGACCTGCAGGCTGCGCCGTTCTCCCAGCAGCCCCTCCTCTGGTGCCTCCGCATATCTCCTATCCACTTCCAATAGCTCCCCCACCAGCCTCTCCCTCTCCTGCCTCTCCTTTCTTTCTCTGTGCGCCCTTATGGAGATCAGCTCTCCCCTGATCACTGCCTTCAGGGCCTCCCAGACCATCCCCACCTGCACCTCACCCGTGTCATTCAAGTCCAGATAGCTCTCAATGCTCTTCCGGACCCTTTTACACACCTCGTCGTCCGCTAACAGCCCCACATCCAGCCGCCACAGCGGGCGCTGGTCCCGCGCCTCCCCCATTTCCACATCCACCCAATGTGGTGCATGATCAGAGATCGCAATGGCCGAGTACTCAGCTTCCCGTACCCTCGGGATCAGCCCCCTGCTCAACACGAAGAAATCGATTCTGGAGTACACTCTATGGACGTGGGAGAAAAAGGAATACTCCCTCGCCCTTGGCCTACCAAACCTCCATGGGTCTACTCCTCCCATCTGCTCCATGTACCCCCTCAGCACTTCTGCCGCTGCCGGCCTCCTATTGGTCCTTGAGCTCGATCTGTCTAGCCCGGGGTCCAGCACTGTGTTAAAGTCCCCCCCCATGATCAAGCCCCCTGCCTCCAGTCCCGGAATGAGGCCCAATAGGCGCCTCATAAAACCCGCGTCATCCCAGTTCGGGGCATATACGTTGACCATCACCACTTTCTCCCCCTGCAGCTTACCCTTCACCATCACATACCTACCCTCCTTATCCGCCACCACCTCCTCCGCCACGAACGACACCCTCTTTCCCACCAGAATCGCCACCCCCCGGTTCTTTGCGTCCAATCCAGAGTGGAACACCTGTCCCACCCACCCCCTTCTCAGGCGAACCTGGTCCACTACCTTCAAATGGGTCTCCTGTAACATTGCTACATCAGCCTTCAGTCCCTTCAGGTGTGAGAATACCCTTGATCTCTTGACCGGCCCATTCAGCCCCCTCACGTTCCAAGTGATCAGCCGGGTCGCGGGACGACCCGCCCCCTTCCCCTGCCGATTAGCCATGTCCTGTTCCCTGCTCGCCCCGGGTCGACCCTCCCCTTCTGACCCGCTCCCCATGGCGATGGCCCCCTCCCCCCATCTCTCCAGTCCTCCACTTCCCGTTTCTGGTCTTTCCAGCAGCAACCCGGTGTCCCTCCCTAACCCCCCCCCCCCCCACCCCCCCCCCCCCTCCCCCCCAGGCTAGGACCCCTCCTAGCCGCGATGTACCCTCCATCGTACTCCCGTAAGTCAGCTGGTTTACGCTGACCCGGCTGCTCCTGCCACACTCCGACTCCCCCCGGCTCGGGGGGGGGGCCTCCCCCCCCCTTGCCACTCCTCCCTGGCCCCGCTCCAACGCGGGAAAGGTCGCCATTGCTAGCCACGCCCCGCACTCCTCCCCTCCCCCTCCTCTGCCCGCGCGCGGGAAAACAGAGGAAAGCCCGCGCTTTCGCCCTGCCACACCCCACCCCGCCATCTTCAGTTCCACCCCGTCCCCGTCCATGCCTGTAAAGAACCCCCCCTAGGAGCCCACATCCCCGATCTGCTCTCCCCCCCGTCCCGCCTCCCCAACTTAACATTATAAATAACAGATAGATAACAAATAACAATGTACTTAACAGTCGCCCTCTACCAAACAGTATAAATAACCATAAATAACCATGAATAACCACAATAACAATAACTAAGGGAAGTTGGCAAAGGGGGGAAAAAACATCAGAAGAAAAACCCAAAGCAAGAGTTCAAGATCCCAACAAAGAAAGAAGAAAAAAAGGAAACCGTTCCAATAAGAGTTGCCCAGTTCCGAACCAGCCGAAAAAAAAGCCGCTTGTTCAGCTGAATGTACCCGAGCGGCTACGGCCGCCAAGTATCCCCTGGGTCTAATTCGAGTCCAGTTTCTCTTCCTGTACAAAGGCCCACGCCTCCTCTGGGGACTCAAAATAGTGGTGTTGGTTCCTGTAGGTGACCCACAAGCGCGCTGGCTGCAGCATTCCGAACCTGATCCGTTTTGCATGTAGCACCGCCTTCGTCCGGTTGTACCGGGCCCGCCGCTTTGCCACCTCCGCACTCCAGTCCTGGTAGACCCTCACCGTCGAATTCTCCCACTTGCTGCTCCTTTCCCTCTTGGCCCACTCCAGCACTCTCTCACGATCGCTGAGTCGCTGGAACCGCACCAGCACCGCCCTCGGGGGCTCATTTGCTCTTGGCTTCCTAGCCATGACCCTGTAGGCCTCTTCCAGCTCCAGGGACGAAGGGACGGCCCCTGCCCCCATCAGGGAGCTCAGCATTTCTGCTACGTATCCCGGGAGGTCTGACCCCTCCAGGCCTTCTGCCAGGCCCAAGATCCTCAGGTTCTTCCGCCTCATTCGGGTATCCAGCTCCTCAAAACGGCTCTGCCATTTCAGGTGGAGTGCCTCGTGCACCTCTACCTTTCCCACGAGGACCGTGGCCTCCTCCTCCCTCGCAGTCATCTCCTGCTGCAGCTCCCGAATCGACGCCTCTTGGGTCGCCTGGGCTCCCATCAGCCTGGTGGTCGTCGCATTCATTGACTCCAAGAGCTCCATTTTCAGCTCCGTAAAGAAGCGCAGGAGAGCGGCCTGCTGCTCCTCCGCCCATTTCCTCCATTCCTCGGGTGCGCCACCGGCCGCCATTTTGGTCTTCTTCCCCCGCTTTTTTTGGGGAGCTGCTGTTGCTTTCTTTACCACCCCACTCCGGGTACCGACCATAAAGTTGGTCTGGTTCTCCTCAGGGAGCCTTCCCCCACCGGGATTTGTCCTTACAGCGCCGTTGGGGCCCTCCAATCGGCCCGAAAACACCTTTGTAGCAGGAGCCGCCAAACGTGCGACTTAGCTGGTCATAGCCGCAACCGGAAGTTCCATAATTTTCTTTAAGTTTAAGTCGAGACAAACATTCCTTGAGATTTAACTCATAGATACCTCAGCTAACGGTCAACATTTGCAACTTGTTGACAAAGTTGAATTCAGCTGTTTTTATACTCTCCCAGATTATCTCGCACACGATTGAGTATATTTATTAGCCCTTCAGTGTTCTTACTCTTTCACGACCAACCTTAATTTTTACTCAATCGGAAGATTTGATAGCTACCGCTGTAGGAGTAATTTCAACTTCAGCCCCTCTGCCGGTGGCAAAGGGGGAAGGGGTTTTGCGGTTAAAATTCCAACACCCCCAATTTTGGTTTTTAATGGAGACAGATTGAGAGGAGACCTGCTCTCCAGAGGTGAGCCCCAAATCTAAGCATTTTAATGATGCTTCATGTCTTAAATTTCTGAAGGCTTTTAATATTTGCGGGTTGTGTTTCCCACGGCTCAGGGAGCCCTGTCGCTGAATTGTATTAAGAACAATAAGATCCATTAGCTCAGTATATTTTCAGCACTGCTTGCGGGCCAAGAGGAACTTTGCTGTTTCCCCCTCGCCACATATCCTGACCTTGATTCCAGCCCCCAACACACCCTCGAGTGATCGTCCACATTCCGTGCAATTGGACCCCGCGTTCTTTCCAGCCTTGAACCCACCTCTCTGCAGTTTGGTGCCACTGCCCAACAGCAGTGTCTCAATCTGGCTGGTTTAAATCTAGCCAAGCCTCTGGGGAACCCTCACTTCCAGTGTTTCCGGTCACAACACCCCCCCCCCCCCCCCTGTTCCACATCTCCTTCACTATCTCCTGTTAATAGAAGTCCCCCAAATTTCAAAACCAATCAGAATCCGTTTTCCCACCTTTAATAACTCACTAGTTTTCTCAGAAAAACTCCCCTCATTTCCAAATTCTGACACTTTTATTTCTTGTACTATATTTCCACTGGCCAGAATGTTGCTGCGAGGACTTTTCTAGTCTCCCGAGAATTCTGCAATGGCTGTGTGCGCATTGCAGGAATCAGCAAACGGAAGACTGACTTTTCACAGAATTAAATGTATGACCACAGTGTATAGATAATAGATATGTATTTCCTGTTAGGGTGATGCCCTTTGTTTCTGTTAGCAAATATGGGGAGGCCACCCTGAAAAATTGCAATAAATGACAAGTAACCTAGCAACCTGTGGCTTTACAAAGGAGAGGGCAGTGTAACTGACCCCCAAACAATGGCGGGGTGGGGGGAGTGGGTGGTGGGGGGGCCGGATATGTTGGAGTTTTTGGAGGGCTCAGAGTTTCCTGTGGTGGAGGAAGAAAGGTGCCAAGAATTGGAGGCGTCGTTGGTTCCGGAGGAGGCCTTGGTAGCGATAGGGCGATACAATGGGCAAGCCCTCAGGGGCAGATGGGTTCCGGTGGAGTTTTATAGGACTTTTGCTGGGTGGTTGGTAGAGATGTGTAAGGACAGTTCCATGCTCTTAATGTTTGGGCAGGCATTGATTTCCCTTCTCCTAAAAAGGATAAGGATTCCCCGGTGTGGGTCATACCATCCTATCTCATCGCTTAATGTGAACGCTACGTTATTGGCTAAGGTGTTGGTGCTGAACTCTCTTCCTGGGGTGATAGGCGAAGATCAGTCAGAATTTGTTAAGGGTCGGCAACTGTCTTTTAGTGGGTGACGACTGTTAAACCTAGTTCTTATCCTCCCCCAAAGGCATTCGACAGAGTAGAATGGAGGCATCTCTTTACGGCTTTGGAGAGGTTCAGGTTGGGCTCAAGGTTTGTGCTGTGGTTATGTTTGTGACCTGAGGCTCCCTCGGTTAGCGTTTGTACCAATACCATGAGATCAGGGTACTTTCAGTTAAACAGGGGAACGAGACAGGGGTGTCCGATGTCCCCCCTTCTGTTTGCATCAAGTCGATATGATAATACAATACGATAATATCATCCTTTATATGGACTGGCAAGACTCCGAGGAGTCGCAGGGTAGTTACTCAGAGATAGACAGCAGGGCGGTTGGGGGGGGGGGGGGTCCTTTCAGTCGCGGGCTCAGAGGAGGGTAGCACATCCTGCATTTATGGGTGGATTCCGGCAGGAGATTCAGCTTCAGTGGAAGGGGTAAAGGCTAGGTGAGAGGAGGAGCTGGGGCCCATAATAGATGATGAGATGTGGAGTGAGGCCTTTTGCAGGGTGAACTCCACGTCTTCATGTGCGAGGCTGGGTTTGATCCAGCTTGAAGTGGTGTTCAGGGCACACCTGACCAAGTCTAGGATGAATCGTATCTTCTCGTAGGTGGATGGAAGGCACGAGCTCTGTTCTTGGGGTCCTGCCAACCATGCGGACATGTTCTGGTCTTGCCCCAAGCTTGTGAGCTTTTGGGTCTCCTTCTTCAGGACAATGTCAGTGATGTTGAATATTGAACTGGAGCCTGATCCATTAGATGCCATACTCGGACTCTCCGGGGCTGAAGAATGGGTCCGGGGACGGAGGTTCTTGCCTTCAGCTCGTCGATTGCCCGTAGGCGGGTTCTGCTGGGGTGAAGGTTGGCATCTCCACCCAGCACCTCAGTATGGTTGGGAGAGATGATGGAGTTTTTGTACCTAGAGAAGGTCAAGTGCACCATGCAGGCCGAGGGATTCTACTGGAGGTAGCAACCTTTCATAGTTTATTTAAAGGAACTGGTTGTTCGGGGAGAAGGGGAGTGGGGTGTGTGTAGGTGGCTGCGTTAGTGTTACTTTTAATGTCTTTTCTCTGTAAATTGTACTTGGTTTGGTTGTATAGATTTGTCTATTTTGTAATTTATAAAACAAAAAACTCTAATAAAAACATGTTAAAACAAAGTCCTACTACAAGCCTTGTAAAATTCACATTGACACTCCAATGAAGTACTGAGGGGGTGCTGCACCGTCGCCATCTTTCACTTAAGATGCTCGGAGATGTGCAGATTTGGTGGGGTTATGGGGTTGCGGGAATAAGAACGAAGAGCAATATGAAATGAAATGAAAATCGCTTATTGTCACGAGTAGGCTTCAATGAAGTTACTGTGAAAAGCCCCTAGTCGCCACATTCCGGCGCCTGTCCGGGGAGGCTGATACGGGAATCGAACCGTGCTGCTGGCCTGCTTGGTCGGCTTTAAAAGCCAGCGATTTAGCCCAGTGAGCTAAATACAGCACAGGAACAGGCCCTTCGGCCCTCCAAGCTTGTACCGGTCATGGTACCACCCTTGGCCAAAACCCGCAGCACTTCCTTGTGCCGTATCCCTCTATACCAGGGGTGGGCAAACTTTTCCGTGCAAGGGCCACATTCAGAAATTCACAATTCACAAAGGGCCGCATAGTATATTAAGTAAAATAATTACTTCACCCGGTTATGATTCTGGGCGCCTCATATAGAACATAGAACAGTACAGCACAGAACAGGCCCTTCAGCCCTCGACGTTGTGCCGAGCAATGATCACCCTACTCAAGTCAACGTATCCACCCTATACCAGTAAGTAACCCAACAGCCGCCCCCCCCCCCATTAACCTTAAAAAAAAAAAAAAAAATTTAAAAACAAATTTTTTTTTTTTTGTTAATGACTTGGTGGGCCGCAGAAATATCTTTGGCGGCCCGCGGGCCGTAGTTTGCCCACCCCTGCTCTATACAGACCCTATCCATGTGTTTATCAAGATGTCTTTTGAATGCCGTTAGTGTATTTGCTTCCACAACCTCTCCAGGCACTCACCACCTTCTGCATAAAAAACCTGCCTTGCACACCTCCTCTAAACTTTGCCCCACGAACCTTAAACCTGTGCTCCCTGACCCCTCCACCCTGGGAAAGAGTGCTTGCCCATCCACACTATCCATGCCCCTCATAATCTTTTTCTTGTTGAACACCCCTCAACCTCCGTCTTTCTAATGGAAGCAGTCCGAGTCTATTCAGCCTCTCCACATAGCTAACACCCTGCAGACCAGGCAACATCCTGGCAAACCTCCTCTGTACACTCTCCAAACCCCCCACATCCTTCTGGTAGTGTGGCGACCAGAATTGTGTGCAATTTTCTAAGTTCAAGGTTCTATACAACTGTAGCGTGACTTGCCAGTTTTTATACTCAATGCCCCGTCCAATGAAGGCAAGCATTCCATATGCTTTCTTGACTACCTTGTCCACTTGTGTTGCCACCTTCAAAAGATCTGTGGACCTGCACGCCCAGATATCGCTGACTTTCTGTATTCCTCAGAGTTTTGCTATGTATGGCCTATTTCCCCTCTATGTTAGACCTACCAAAATGCATTACCTCATATTTATCTGGATTAAACTCCATTTGCCATTTCTCTGCCCAAGTCTCCAGCCTATCTATCCTGTTGTATGCTCTGACAATCCTCAACACTATCTGCCACTCCACCAACCTTGGTGTCATCCGCGAACTTACTAATCAGACAGGGCAGGGAAGAGAGCCTGGTTGGCTGGACTTTCAGAGGGTCAGTGCAGACTTGATGGGCCGAATGGTCTCCTTCTGCACTGTAGATGTTCTATGGTTCTCTGTTAAACCAAGGGCCTGCTCAGGCGAATGGAAAAAAAAACCCCACTGACACTATTTCAAAGAAGAGCAGGGGATTTATCCCCAGTGTCCTGACCAATTTCAATCTCTCAAACACCATCACAAAGGAAAAAAAACATCATGGGTGGGATTCTCCGTCGGCGGAATCCTCTACTTCACCAGCAGCGCTCTGGTTTCCCGATGGAATGGGGTGACCTCAATGGAAAAAAGTGGGCTGGATACTTCTACCCCGCCCACCGCAAGAACGCCATGGGCGAGACGCGGACAATGGTGAACACCGGACGCGGCCGGAGAATCTCGCCCAGGGAATCAGTATCCACCCTGCACTCCCAACGTCCAGGGCAGCTTTCTGAGACACACCAACGAGGAGGAGAGTCCACCACCAGTCAGCAAGGAGAGGGGACACTCACACCTATCCCAGGGCAAAAAAACAGCGTATCTAAGAAGGCGCTTGGCCCATCCCCAAGTATCCATGCACCTGGAGACCAAACCCAGCCTCCCCAGGCCTCCCCCCCCCCCCCCCCCCCACCCCACCACCCCACCCCACAGGCACCTGCCAAAGGGAGCACCTCCGATCCTTGAGGAACATCAGGATGTCACTCGTGGCCTGGCCTAGCACTGTCCAAAAAGAAAACTCGGGAAATATGTCCCCAGGACCACAACCCTGTTGAGTCTGGACCCACCCGACCTCACCCAGTACAATGCACCTTACCAAGGGCAGCCTCACAAAAAGTGGGAAAGAATGATCGCTCTAATCCTAGCCCGGAGGGGAATCCAGTCAGGGAAGAGAAGGAGGACCGCCAAGATACCCGTCATTGGGGTGTCCTGGGAGGGAGGGCAGGCCCTACCCCCCCCCCCCCCCCCCCCCCCCCTCCTCCCCCAACACCTGAGAACCCCCACCCACTCCCCCGGGCCAGACCAGACCAGGACCAGCACACCCAGATGGAAAAAAAGGAATAATGAAACCGCTCCCAGGGCGGGGACAGCCAACCCACTCATTGTAACTACTATCATATAAAGGGTATCCAGGGTCAGTCTCATCCCCAATCCTCAGCCACATATTCCAATCCCACTTCAGCCTACCTTAATAACAGAGAAGCTGAAATCTAAAAGAAAAACCCAAAACGGATTAGCTCTAACTGGGGAGGGGGACTATCCCCAATCACAACGAGGACGAACTAACCCTACTAACCCCAACCTTTCGCCCCTCTCCCCTCTCTAGCTCCGCTCATCTTACTTTTAAACAAGACAGGGGGTGATAATGAAGAATACACCCTTCTCCCAATCACAAGGATTATAAGACACTATAATTATAAGACCCATGCGAACGTGAAAATCGCACTGGACGAAATATTCACCACCACAAATAGCCTTGAAACGAAACATCCCGAGGGCTTGTTCATTGTAGCTGGGGACTTCAATCAGGCCAAGCTCAAGAGCATACTACCAAGTTACCACCAACACGTCACCTGTTCCACCAGAGGCCCAAACATCCTGGACCACTGCTACACAAATATAAACCATGCCTACCGCTCTATTGCCCCCCCACACTTCCACAAGGCTGTGCTCCTGTTCCCGGCTTATAAGCAAAAACTGAAGCGGGAGAATCCGTCAAAGAAAGTTGTATATTGTTGGTCTGAGGAATCGGATGATCTCCTACGGGACTGCTTAGAGTCAGTGGACTGGTCAGTATTTAAAAACTCTGCGACCAGCCTGAACGAGTACGCCAGTACAGTAACTGACTTCATTAGTAAGTGTGTAGAAGACTGTGTGCCAAAGAAGCAAATCCGTGTGTTCCCTAACCGGAAACCCTGGATGAACCGGGATATCCACTGCTTGCTGAAGTCTAGGTCTGAGGCATTCAAATCAGACCTCTACAAGAAAGCCAGATATGATCTAAAGAAATCTATCAAAGATGCCCAAAGACAGTACCGGACCAAGCTCGAGTCCCAGGCTAGCCACACGGATCCCCGCCGTCTATGGCAAGGTCTGCAAGACATAACGGACTACAAGATGAAGATATGTAAAATCATCGGCTCCAACGCACCCCTCCCTGATGAGCTCAACACATTCTATGCCTGCTTTGAGCAAGAGGTCAACGAGAGCGAGCCCTCCACCCCAGAAGCCTCGGATGAACTTGTATCTGAGATCACCACTGCAGATATCAGAGCAGCCTTCTCGAAGGTCAACCCACGGAAAGCCACTGACCCGGATGGGGTACTCGGACGAGCACTCAGGTCTTGCGTGGATCAGCTGGCAGGGGGTAGTCGCAGACATCTTCAACCTCTCTTTACAATAATCTGAGGTCCCTATCTGCTTCAAGAAGACGACTATGATCCCTGTACCAAAATAAAATCAAGCAATGTGCCTTAATGACTATCGTCCAGTGGCTCTTACATCCATCATCATGAAGTGCTTCGAAAGGTTAGTCATGGCACAAATCAACTCCAGCCTCCCGGATTGCCTTGATCCACTACAGTTCGCCTACCGCTGCAACAGATCCACAGCAGACGCCATCTCCATGGCCCTGCACTCTACCCTGGAACACCTAGATAACAAAGACACCTATGTCAGACTCCTATTTATCGACTACAGCTCAGCCTTCAACACCATCATTCCTACAAAACTCATCTCCAAACTCCGTGGCCTTGGCCTCAGCTCCTCCCTCTGCGACTGGATCCTGAACTTTCTAACCCACAGGCCACAATCAGTAAAGATAGGCAACAACACCTGCTCCACGATCATCCTCGACACCGGTGCCCCACAAGGCTGTGTCCTCAGCTCCCTACTCTACTCCTTATACACCTATGACTGTGTGGCCAAATTCCCCTCCAACTCAATTTTCAAATTTGCTGATGACACCACCGTGGATTTCAAACAATGACGGGACAGAGTATAGGAATGAGATAGAGAATCTGGTGAACTGGTGCGACAACAAGCATCCCTCCTTCAATGTCAACATAATGAAGGAGATTGTCATCGACTTCAGGAAGCGTAGTGGGGAACATGCCCCTGTCTATATCAATGGGAACTAAGTAGAAAGGGTCGAAAGCTTCAGGTTTTTAGGTGTACAGATCACCAACAGTCTGTCCTGGTCCCCCCCATGCCGACACTATAGTTAAGAAAGCTCACCAACTCTACTTTCTCAGAAGACTAAAGAAATTTGGCATGTCAGCTACGACCCTCACCAACTTCTACAGATAACCATAGAAAGCATTCTTTCTGGTTGTATCACAGCTTGGCATGGATCCTGCTCTGTCCAAGACTGCAGGAAACTACAAAAGGTTGTGAATGTAGCCCAGTCCATCACGCAGACCAGCCTCCCATCCATCGACTCTGTCTACAATTCCCGCTGCCTCGGAAATGCAGCCAGCATAATTAAGGACCCCAAGCACCCCGGACATACTCTCTTCCACCTTCTTCCGTCAGGAAAAAGATACCAAAGTTTGAGGTCACGTACCAACCGACTCAAGAACAGTAACATTATATTCTGTAATCTCTCCTTCCTTCCCTCTGTACGGTATGCATTGTTTGTACAGCATGCAAGAAACAATACTTTTCACTGTATACTAATACATGTGACAATAATAAATCCAATCAAATCAAACTCTAATTACAATTAACAGTGAAACTGTGCATAAATCCAATACCCCATTTACGAAATCAGGATAACCCATGGTGCAGGCCATCACACTCATATTTCAAACAGCATCAAGAAAACATCAACATGACCATCAAGGAGTAACGTTCAGGCTAACAGATGAGTTGCAGGGTAGTCCTCTGAGTTAGACATCTTCCCGGTCTCACGAAGAAAGCAGAAGTCGAGGATGAAGTCGGGTCACTCTTCAGCATCGCTCAAGGATTCCGATGATCGAAGCCTGAGACATCATTGCTTCAGCCATGCTGTGTCACCAACACCCAGGAGGCCTACAGCCAAGGCCCCCGCCCGGGGGGAGGGGGTGACTCGACCAGTTCGGCCACCTCCAAACCTCACGACAAGAATCAGGAACAAGACAATACTGGATCAGTGAACGGTGGGCTGGACTGATCCCTGATCTCAGACAAGTCACATTGTGCTCCATCGAATCTGATACATCCAGCCTCCAAATCAAGATCACCAAAAAATGACTGCCAATTTTCCAACTCGCACGGGAACTCTTTTACCACCTTTCAACAGGAGCTGGGCCCAGGAGTATATCACGCTGACTGGTCAAGTCATCCCCCCCCCCGCCCTGGCTGGGGCTTTAGCTGTAGGCCACCTGGGTTTTGGTGACAAAGCATGGCTGAAGCACTGGTGTCTCAGGCTTCGATTGTATATCCCGCTCAGTCTCCTCCTTCTCCTGAACCCTTCAGGATGGGTGACGAGCCATGCAACAGGAACTTTACAACATGGAGGAGGGCCCCTACCAGGGAAAGTGCTCTCTCAAGTACAAGAACCTGTTTGTGCACCTCCATCGCCTCCATATAAGTACCCTGCAATTCTTGGAATAGAGCCCTGGTGACCTGCACCGCAGAGCTGAAATTTTCAGCAAAGGCAGCATCTTGGTTAGCAGCCAAGATGGCTCCCGCCCAACAGCAACTGTGTCCCTGCGAGCAGGGCTGCACCCCAGCCCACTTCAGCTGCCACGGACAAACCAGGATTCCAGCATCTTATCTCTGCACTTTCTCGCAAAGGCACCAACCAACCGCTTCCCGGAGCCCAGCACAAGCCATGTCACCCAAGGAACGGCAAATACGAGCTGTGCACTAGGAATAAAATCGGATTAAAGGTGAGCAGAGTCGGAGCTCATGAAAACACTGCCGCTCCAGTGCTCACATCATGTGCCCCCCCCCCACCCCCTCCCGATTAATTTTTAAAAAACGTTACCCTCAACAAATACAGCATAATCCAAACGGGAAGGAAAAATATTCGGCCTTTGCAAAACGTAGTTTGAACATTTATTAGCCAGTCATTTTTTGACACAGTGTTTGCTGCCAGTGTCCTTACAGGGCTATTTATAGAAGATAATGTTAACATGAATCAATTATCTGTTAAGTTGCATAAGGAGAAGATTCTTGAAATTACTTTGCCAACTTCCTTTCGCAGCAGGCTGCCTTTATTGGAAGTGCTAATGAGTGTTTGTGTAACATTTCCGATCAAACGGCATCGAACATAATTGCATGCAAATGACGGTAATCTTTCACATGGCACTTACCCTTTCTTCATCAAGGCTAGGGTTACCTCTTCTGGCTGTGGATGGTGGAAAGAGAGGTGGGGCGGGGGGTGGAGATGGGCAGTCGGGGACAATGGAGTTCATACACAGAGGCCCTTTACCATACCCAACACTGACAGGCCTCCGCAGACCATTCTATGTTCTTCTACCCCCCCCCCCCCTCCAACTGCCGCCTCCTCTGTCTTCAACAGAGGACGTAGACACTACCTAAAAAATTAAATATGACCCCAGTCATGGGTTCATCCCTGTGGTGGACTGAAGACGCACTCAATTCTGAATTATCTGTCATTGGTTAAACAGACCCTTGGGCCTTTCACAGTAACTTCATTGCAGTGCTACGTGTGACAATAAAGATTATTATTATTATTACTTGATCAGCCCCTTTAGCTATTTTGTGGTCCAGTGGGTAATTGTTTCCAATTGATTGATTGATTGATTTGATTTATTGTCACATGTACCGAAGTATAGTGAAAAGTATTTTTCTGCAGCCAAGGGAACGTACACATTACATACATGGTAGACAAAAAGAACAATCAACAGAGAGCTTTGACAAATGGTACATTGACAAACAATGATTAGTTACAGCGCGGAACAAGGGGCCAAACAAAGCAAATACATGAGCAGCATAGGGGGTTGTGAATAGTGTTCTTACAGCGAACAGATCAGCCCGAGGGGGAGTCGTTGAGGAGTCCTGTAGCTGTGGAGAAGAAGCTGTTCCTTTGTCTGAATGTGCTGTTCTTCAGACTTCTGTACCTTCTGCCTGATGGAAGAGTCTGGAAGAAGGCAATGGCTGGGTGGGAGGGTTCTCTGATAATGCTATCTGCCTTCCTGAGGCAGCGGGAGGTGTATACAGAATCAATGTGAGGGTGTCAAGCTTGTGTGATGTGTTGGGGTGAGTTCACCACACTCTGCAGTTTCTTGCGATCTTGGACCGAGCAGTTGCCGTACCAAGCCGTGATGCAGCCGGATAGGATGCTCTCTATCACCTAGTGGTGCACTAAGGCAAACTTTAGTCTGTTTCCATAGCTAGTAATTTCCAAAACAGGTCGCTAGCCTGCCGATTTTGCAGGTTGATACTCAACGCACCTTCCCTTGGCCATCAGGTCCTGGGGTAGGACTTGATCCTGGAGCTTCTGGCTCAGAGCAGGGGCGCTACTCACTGAGCCACAAGATCTCCAGTTAATTATTTGCAGCATCCGAACTTGTGCAAAATATTGCCGGAAGTCTGAAATAATACTGGAAACGCTGGAAACACTCAGCAGGAGCCACCAGCTGATGCTGGTAATGCTTCGGCTGGACCCATCTTTTCCTATACTCCTTGCATGTTTTTGGACCCATCCTTCATTGCTTAAGTTGTCCCATTTCCATCCTCTTTGACCCTGCAGGTCATTCCTTTCGGCCTTTAATCATTCCTGCCCTCCACCGTATCAGAGACCTTCTTTTCCTTCTTTCCCCATCCCTCCCCATTTTACTTTTCCTGGCTCTGTATTTGCTCAAATATTTATTAATCATTAACTTCTCCTGGTTTGATGTAAGGTCATTGACCTGAATAACTGAGCTCCTGCAGACAGTGATTTAAGCTTGTGCTTGATTCCAAAAGCCCCGATCGTGCCTCAGTACTTCAGCCAAAAATGGCCTCGTTGTGTGTGAACCTCTGCAACTGTGTGAACAGTGGGTTATTTAGTGGAACCAATCAGTCCAGCCAGTCCCGACCTCACCTTCTATGTACTTTCCAAGGAGAGTCTACCTGGTGGAGATTTTCCCTCGTCCACAGCTCAGTGGTGCTTCTGGGTAATTACCATGTTCCCACTGTTTTCGATCTGGGTCAATTTTGCTATCTTCTAAGTGACCTATATTGCTGTGCTAACCTCCGACTTCGCTGTGACTCATCTTGTTTTCTTCACTTTACCATAAAACTGATGCTGAGATCAGTTCTGAGATTGTGTACAAGCGTAGTTAAGTGGTGCACTTGTCCCTAATTATGTTCTGCCATATTTGTCACGCTTTGCTATTTCTGCAGCTGAGCAGGTGGCTTAGTTCTGTGTGCCTATGGCCAGAGAAAGAAGATGGTGGCTATCCTGAGAGAAAGTGCCGCCTTTGTACTCATTGAAACCATGTCACTGCTGCCGAACAATATACTCAGCATACTTTTTTTAAAATTAAAGGACAATTTAGCGTGGCCAAGCTACCTAGCCTGCACATCTTTGGCTTGTGAGGGCGAGACCCACGCAGACACGGGGAGAATGTGCAAATTCCACACGGACAGTGACCCGGGGCCGGGATCGAACCCGGGTCCTCTGTGCCGTGAGACAGCAGTGTTAACCACTGCGCCGCCGCGCCGCCCAATATACTCAGCATACCTAATGACAATTGTAAGATCATTTTTTTTAAAGGCATGCTTTGTGCTCCTCTACAATCTATCTTCAAACCTTTCAAAGCCAAAAAAGAAAGCCTGTTCCAGTCTGGAAATATGGGCCTGTGGGTATTACTTTGAGCCTCTACGTAATTGCTGCTCTTATTACCCCTGATATGAAATTTGAAAAGTTATCATATGTGGCTGCACATATATTGCTGGTGAATTCGTACACGGGGGAACATTTGCACCACATTGCCATCCTTCCCAAAGCTTTAACCTACACTCATCACCCAGAAAGTTGCCACCCAGGGTGAGTGGGTTGTTAAGAAGGCGTACGGTGTGTTAGCTTTTATTGGTAGAGGGATTGAGTTTCGGAGCCATGAGGTCACGTTGCAGCTGTACAAAACTCTGGTGCGGCCGCATTTGGAGTATTGCGTGCAATTCTGGTCGCCGCATTATAGGAAGGACGTGGAAGCATTGGAAAGGGTGCAGAGGAGATTTACCAGAATGTTGCCTGGCATGGAGGGAAGGCTGAGGGACTTGAGGCTGTTTTCGTTAGAGAGAAGGTTAAGAGGTGACTTAATTGAGGCACACAAGATGATCAGAGGATTAGATAGGGTGGACAGTGAGAGCCTTTTTCCTCAGATGGTGATGTCTAGCACGAGGGGACATAGCTTTAAATTGAGGGGAGATAGATATAGGACAGATGTCAGAGGTAGGTTCTTTACTCAGAGAGTAGTAAGGGCGTGGAATGCCCTGCCTGCGACAGTAGTGGACTCGCCAACACTAAGGGCATTCAAATGGTCATTGGATAGACATATGGATGATAAGGGAATAGTGTAGATGGGCTTTAGAGTGGTTTCACAGATCGGCACAACATCGAGGGCCGAAGGACCTGTACTGCGCTATAATGTTCTATGTTCTATGTTCTATGAAAGCACTCAGAAAGCATACTTCTTTTAAATACAGGTCTTCAGAGCTTCCCCATCCTTGGACTTTTTTGGCTCAGATGGGACACAGTCAGTTTCTACTCCTCGCCTGCTGCCATCGCCAGTTCCTATTTGTGTACAGTGTTTCTCACAGAATGTACTTCCCTGTAATCTGCTTGCTAAATCCCACAGTAGAAGTCTTTGAATGGTTGGGTTGGAGGGATAGAGTGAATGCCAGTCTATACTGCGGAGTGTCCTTCCTGTAGATTACTTGGAGAACCAGAAAAGGTACAGGGGTCACTCTGGTACTTTGAAGTTGCTTTTACATACAGGAGGGGACCAAGATAAATTTTTGTTATGAGTAAGACCCCGAAGACAAGGAAAATAAATATTCGTCCCGCCAGAGAGGTGCACCACCATTCTCTCTTTTCCTATATTCCTTGCATGTTTTTGGCCAAATTTGCGGTTATATATTGCAAAATTGCCATGTCTATCGCTTTAGATTGCTGGATATATTGCTGCATCAGACTTAAATGAGCTTGCAGTCACACGCATCTTCTGTCTAGGAGCCCACCCACAGCACAGTAATGGGACTGACCTTGGAAATGGGCCTTCTAGAATAGGTTGGATGCTCTTTTGGCACTGACCATCCTCTTAGCCAAGTCTACGTCCCGACAGAGCAATTTTGGTTAATGAATTTGAATAAGCCATAGCTTCAGCGGTATAGAATTTACTTGTTAAACGTAGTGTAGAAATGAAACCATTTTGGATATGGTGCAAGTGGATGGAAGTAGGCCACAGGCCAACAGAGATGATCCTGCAACTGAAACATGCTGATGGATGAAGTTGCGGTGAAGTCGTGCGATGGTGTGCACTATCTGATTAGTAAAATCATAAATGTAAATGAAGCTGAATCAGTTGAAAGAAATACCACCAAACGATGATGTGGTGTGGTTGGTTCGCTCAGGAATTTTGAATTGCTATGGCAGCACGTGCCTTTACCTGCACGTTGTACGCTGGGGCTATGGATAGTGAGGTTGGAGGCTTTTTCCCATCATACGGCTGACCAGGAACCTCTCCCCCTCTGGTCCCACCTGCATTAGTGTGGGTTGGAAGGATTTGGAAGTTGACAAACAAATCTGTTTGCACCCAATGATAATGATCAGAAAATACTGATAAGAAATTGAATCAGATTATATCTGATGAGTCATTAACTACTGCGAAAGGCACAAATGATGAACAGTCACTGAGACACAATGCTAAATTGTACAAATGAAAACTGAAGAATTGGCTGGTACAGTCCTTTAAACAAGTAGGATTTCACTTAAGGAAGGAAGCTTTGCATTTATATCGTGATTTTCATGACCAATTGGGGCCTTGTGGCGCATTGGGTAATGTCCCTACCTCTGAGCCAGAAACTCCAGGTTTGAGGCCCACTTGATGACCAAGGAAGGTGTGTTCACAATGCGGTCAAACAGGTTGACTGTCCACCTGCAAATCCTTCCAACGTGCCATTGGCTGGCGGCAAGTGCGGGAGAGACTCCTTGTCATCTCCGCTTGATGCTGAGTGGTGCCCCTCAAGCTATAAGCTGCCGGCGACAGACCAGAGGCCTGTTCTAGGAATTACAAGCATTGGAAAGACGAAAGAAAGGTAAAATGCTTGACCATCAGACATCTTCACAACCCATGAAGTGTTTTTGTTTGAATCACTGTTAGAATGCAGGGAAGACAGCAGCAGTGTGATAATGACCACCTAATCTGTTTTAGTGATGTTGGTTTAGGGATGAATATTGGCCAGGACACTGGAGATAACTCCTCTGCTTTTCTTCAAAATTGTCATGGGATCTTTAAACACCGACTGCAGGCAGACGTTTTAACATCAGGGATAGGGTGGAGGTGTGGGCTTAGCTAGCGTGCTCTTTCCAAGGGCTAGTGCAGACTCGATGGACCGAATGGCCTCCTTCTGCACTGTAAATTCTATGATTCTATGGTACGATTCTTAAAGGTAGCTGAAACAGTGCAGCACTCTGCTACAGCCTTAAACTGATACAGACATTACAGTGAAGCAGTTCAGGCTCCTTCATTAAATGTTTTCAAGATAAATAGTTTTTTGAAGAATAAAGGGTTATGGTGTTCGGGTGGGAAAGTGGAGCTGAGTCCACAAAAGATCAGCCATGATCTCATTGAATGGCGGAGCAGGCTCGAAGGGCCAGATGGCCTACTCCTGCTCCTAGTTCTTATGTTCTTCTGTCAGCTCTCACCTTTGTGTTAAGCTAAGAACTTGTTGTAAGATCTGGGGTACTCTTTAACTTAATCGTAAGACTTGAGTCAATTATAATTGTTAGATGGAGTTTGACTAAGCTGATATAAAAGGAATTTCTCTTCCAACCTCACAGGTGTGCTGTCACAAGCTTCACAGAATTTATTAGGTTAATCAGAATAAGTACAAAAATCCAATACTTAGTAAAGGCAGTGGAAGGACAGAGTTTACTTTGGAACACTGGTTTGCAGCTGACTGCAGCATTTTCTCTTGTTGACTGAGGTTTGATTGTTATCTTCTTGCTGTGCAGCGCCTGGTTGCTAAGAGTTGTAGCTTATTAACCATTACTCGCCACTACCTCTGTGTTTGATCACAGGTGTTTCTGAACTCTGAACCCAGGCAACATGTGATCAATCCCACATTGGTTAAGCTTTGTGTGATTGGTGTCTGATTGGTTTCTTACTGATGTAATTTCCTGCTATCTCCTGACTAGTCCCCTTGTGTGACCATCCCTCTCATTATAGCCTCTTCTGTTATTTCATTACATTTGATGGCTTTCTGCAAAGATAATAGGACACCGGAAGATGTTTGTGATGTTGTGTAACTTTTGGGTTCATTGTCCCAGGTGCCTAATTGATGTGTAGGTGATCAATATTGTTCCTCCTTGTGATAACCCTCACGAGGACCATGAGGGATCACTCATTGATCTCTCTGTGGGGCTTGTGGATTTCGACTTTGTTTGGCAACCGGCAGAGACCCGTCCAGCTGCGTTCGTTATTGGGCCTATTAATTACCATCCCAGGCCCGGACTGGGAGTCCCTGTTAGTCCCGGGCTGGGACACCACTGCTGTACTCCACGAGTACGACTTTGCTTTAGAGTTCAAATAAATTTGCTTTAACCTTTATCCTCATGTCTCCTGGATTACTACAGTCCTGTATAACAGTGTTTTTCAAACCTTTTTTTTGCCCGGGACCCATTTTTACCAAATGGCCATCCTTCGCAACCCACACCAGCCGACCTTCGCGACCCACACCGCCTGAACTTGGTGGCCCACACTGGCTGACCTTCGCGACCCACCATTTTTGCTTACTTTAATGTAATAGGTGAGCCTGCTTGGTCCTCACGATCTCACTTGCTATGTCATTCTAGGTTACATTTCTGCTAAGGACTTCAATTGATGATTTAAGTTTTCACTGCATCCGTTTAAAAAAAATCAAGAGATTTGTCCTCAAACTCGCCATGTTTTGTCTTGGAATGCCTTTGAAGTTTTGAGGGTTTAAATGTTTCATTTGCCAGTACTTCCCTAAATATAACACACATAAACTTTGCATCCTGGCACAGTTAACACCTCGAGTAATCATCTTTATTATTGCTTTGTCCCTGTTGATGAACCATCAATTGAACATGAGACGAGTTGCTGAACAAAAGTATGGCTTTAATCTACTAGATGTTAGCCCTGCGGTCGATTACAGTAGAAGGACGACCGCCGGGAGTACTGGGTATTTATACCCCGCCCTGGAGGCGGGGTTAACTCAGCCTCTCGACCAATCGGGGAGCCGTCAGATGACTGGTCTCAACCAACCGGTCGAGAGGCACATGACCGACCAGGGCCAATGGTAAGCCGGTGTTCTGTACCAATGGCAGGCAGCTATGCTAGTACCACCACATTCACCCCTTGCGGAGAAAGAAGCCGGGGGGGGGGGGGGGGGGGGGGGGGGGGTGTCAACGAGAGCTGGGGGGGGGGAGAACTGGTGGTATGAGTAGTAAGGAGAGGAAAAAAAATGTATCCTTGGCTTCCCACTGGCCCAGACATTTAGCAACAGTGCATAGTGTCCATACAAGGTCTGTGGTGGTGTTGAAATTAAATGGACTCGATCAGCCTTTCTGTTGCCCGTGACGTCCTGGCAGACCGCCGCAGGGGAGTTGGTGACGTTGGTTCAGCCGATGGTGGTGGTTCAGCTGATGTCCTGGACTCCGGGAGCGATGGTCCTTGAACTGTCTCCGTACCCCGGGCTGGTGGTGGAGACGCCATGGATGGGGAAGGGGTGGCCTGGGTGGGGCACTGGGGGAAAAGGGGCAGGGGGGTCTGTGGTGAAGGGGGGGGGGGGGGAAGGCCGCACGCAGGCAGCTATGCTAATTATACCACCACACCTGTTTCCAGCTTCTTCTTCATGGGTTGTTCACAAGGGGCTGTAGAACTCTCATTAAGGCAGGCGTACATTTCGTTGCCCTCTGGTTTGGGCTATGATTTCACCCACCCCGCCGCCCCACAATTTGTTTCAGAACCCTTTCTCTTGTGGTTTCCCCACCTTTGGTTTAGCACAGTGGGCTAAATAGCTGGCTTTTAAAGCAGGCCAAGGCAGGCCAGCAGCGCAGGTTCAATTCCCGTACCAGTCTCCCCGAACAGGCGCTGGAATGTGGCGACTAGAGGCTTTTCACAGTAACTTCATTGAAGCCTAGTGTGACAAGAAGTGATTTTCATTTCATTTCCTTCCACCCCTCCCCCCCCCCCCCCCTCTGGGTTGTGCAGTCCTTTGGTTCCTCATCTATCCTTTCTATCTTAGCTTACTTCTCGTTGCTGGCCTCAATCAGGTTTTGGAACAGGCCGACGAACTGGCCCCAAGTATCCAGGAAGCCTTCCTCTGACCCTCGGATGGCGTACAATCTTCTGCAGATGGAGAAATTCCGAGAGGTCAGCGAGGCAGTCTGCAGCTGTGGGCGGTGCTGCTGAACACCAGCCGAACAGCATTCTCCGGCGTGCAATTAGGGAAGTGACAGCGAGGGCGCTGACCACCTTCCCCATGTGTAACTCTGGCTGCTACGATGCCCCGAAGATTGCCACTATTGGGCATGGCTTCACCCTCACCCCCACAACCTTGACCAAAACATGTGGGTGCGGTTGGCCGGGCCCCTAGTCGCCACATTCCAGCGCCTGTTTGGGAGACTGGTACAGGAATTGAGCCTGCGCTGCTGGCCTGCCTGGGTCCCTCTGGCACCGCTCACATTTGTCCTCCGCCCCACCGTTGAAGGTCTTTCCTTACTTCCTCCACCAGGCTGATCAGGTTCCACTTGTGGATCTGTGTCCAGTCTCTGGCTATCTGGATCACCAGGTAACGGAATCTGTTCTGGGCCGTTTTAAACGGTAGCCCCCCCAGCTCTGTCCCTCCCCGCTTTGGGTTCACTGGGAATTCCTCGCTTTTGCCCAGGTTAAGTTTGTGGCCCGAGAAGGTTCCAAACTCTTTCAGTGTTTGCAGTATCGCCTTCAGTCCCTCCTGTGGCTTCGAGACATAGAGGAGCAGGTCATCTGCATAGAGTGAAACACTGTGCTCTCTGTCTCCTCTCCGGATTCCCTTCCAGCTTTTCGCATCCCTCAGGCCAATCGGCAGGGGTTCGATCGCGAGCGCAAACAAGAGTGAGGACAGGGGGCAGCCCTCTCTTGTTCCTCTCTGTAGCTGGAAGTATTCAGAGCTGGTGGTGTTAGTTCGGACACTCGCATTGGGAGCGTTGTACAGGAGCCTCACCCAGACGGTGAATCCCGCTCCGAACCCAAACCGTTCCAGTACCTTGAGGAGGTAGTTCCATTCGACTCTGTCGAAGGCCTTTTCTGCGTCCAGAGAGACGATCACCTCCGGTTTCCTCTCCCCGGGGAGGATCGTTATCACATTCAGCAGGCGCCTGATGTTCACTGTGAGCTGCCTGCCCTTGACAAAGCCCGTTTGGTCCTCTGCAACCTCTTCTGGTACGCAGTCCTCCAGGCTTTTGGCCAGGACCTTTGCGAGTATTTTCGCATCCACGTTCAGCAGTGAAATAGGTCTGTATGATCCACATTCCGTCAGGTCTTTATCTTTTTTGGGTATCAGTGAAATTGTGGCCCGCGCTAGCGTGGGGGGCAGGGTGCCCCCTGCCAGTGAGTCCGCGAATATGTCCCTTAGGTCTGGGGCCAGGCATGTTTTGTAGAAGTCTGCCGGGAACCTGTCAGGCTGCATGGAGCTGATGCTCCCCATGATTTCTCTCAGGTCTATTGCTGCTCCCAGCTCCCCCCTGTCTATCTTCCCCACCACTAGTAGTTCCAGTCTGTCGAGGAACTGTTTCACTCCCACATCCCGGTGGGAAGGCTCAGAGGTGTACAGTCCCCGGTAGAAGGTCTCAAATGCTCGATTCACCTCCTTTGGCTCTGTTCCAGGTCTGCCTTTGCTATCCTTAACGTGCGCTATTTCCCTCGTGGCTGCCTGCTTTCCCAGCTGGTGAGCCAATAGGCAGCCAGCCTTGTCCCCGTCTTCGCAGAAGGTCCCCCATGTCTGGTGGAGTTGGTACACTGCTTTCCTAGTGGATAGCAGATTAAAGTCCATTTGCAGCTTTTTCCTCTCCGCCAGCAGCTCTACGGTGGGGGCCTCGGAGTATTTTCTGTCGACTTCCTAGAATGGAGCCCACCAGTTGTTGTCTGGTCACCCTCTCACCCCTATATCTGTTTGCCTTGTCGGCCATGATCCCTCCTCTGATCACGGCCTTCAGTGCTTCCCAAAACATGGAAGATGAGACCTCCCCGTTTTGGTTGTTACTAACGCAGTCACCTATGGCCCACAATATTTTTTGGCAGAAGGCCTTGTCAGTCAGGAGGTCCGTGTCCAGCCTCCACGTGGAGCGCTGGGCCTGGCTTGTCTCCAACCTCATAATAAGTGTCAACTGAGTTACATCGCGCTCACAGAACCAAAGCTGGTTATACATTGTGAAAGAATGTGAATCTTCATTTTAAGACATGGCAAGTTCAAACGCGAAATTAATGTGGGAAATAAAGCTGGACGTTTGAAGCCTCGCAACTCTTTTACATCATACAATAGAGCCTTCTCTTGTCAGCGAGTCTTAACTATTCTATACTTGCTCAACCTTGATTGATTTCACAGCACTTGCTGTGTAATAAAACCATAAAAATATAGCTTTGCACCAGCCTCAGGTTATGTGGAGTATTTCACTTATTAAGTAAGGATATTGCTACAGACAAAGAGCCAGTCACATGATACTCGTAGCCGACATTGATTACAATTAAGCAGAATATCATATTGGGTTAATTGAGTGAAATACTTGATCTTGACAGATTCTACAACTAATTATTAAACAGCACCCATCCTACAACTTCTCGCCTTGAGGATGTTTTGTCTCTTGCTTTGAAACATATCGTGGGATGCTCACCATGCTCAAATGACTTCCTGTAAGTTGTCACATGATAACTGTCTAAATGAAGATAAAGGTAGTGTGACTGATTTCTTCCCCTTGTCCTAGAAAATTCATATTGTACAGCAGTGATTCTGAATCCAGGTCATTAAGATCCTGAGGGGTACGGACAGGATGGATGTGGAAAGGATGTTTCCTCCTGTCGGAGTCTAGAACTAGGGGTCACTGATTAAAAATGAGGAGTCGCTCATTTAAAAGAGAGATGAGGAGAATTGTTTTCTCTAAGAGGGTCGTGAGTCTCTGGAACTCTCTTCCCCAAAAGACAGTGGAAGCAGAGTCTTTGAATATTTTTAAGGCAGAGCTGGATAGATTCTTGATTAACAAGGGGTGAAAGATTATCGGGGTGGGAAGGAATGTAGAGTTGAATTTATAATCAGATTAGGCATGGTTAGAGCAGGCTCAAGGGGCCTGTGGTGTTCTTTATGTTGCTAAATTCAGGATGGTTGGCGTAGTGTTCACAGAAGACCACAAAATAACTTGAACTTGAACAAAGCTATAAATTTATTAACACTACTAATTTGGATTCGACAGGTACTCTTAAACAATGCACAATTGATCATTAACATATAAAATAGACACATCTACAACAAATCTCTGTACTGTTATAAACTATGATCTGCTCTCACTCTCACTATCTTTACTTCAGTCTGCCTCTAACACCTTCACTACTCCCCCCGCCCCCCCAGCTCAAATGTCTTATATACTTGTAACTGTAGCTCCCTCTATTGGCTATGCTAGACATTTCATTAACCCTTGCAGTTCTTACATTTATGATAATACCACAGGGCCGAGTGGCCTCCTCCTGCCCTTAATTCGTATGTCCGTCAATCAAACGCGTTAAGTCAATCTGCTTGGTTGCTTACCATCCTATCTGCAGGTGTTGGGGCTGTCTCACAAACTCTACTATTTAATTAAGATTGGAGGAGCTGATGAAGAAGAGTTACTCCTCCACCCAACACCCATTATTCCTGTTTGCATTCCCGCTTCTCAGAGGCAACAGAGCTACCGACCGAGGCACAGTTGACAGACAGCTCAATAACTTGGGGAATCAGCTACAAACTCAGCCCAAACTCACAGGTGTCGCACCTGAGCTCCTCTATCACCAACTCTCATTTCTAACTGATGAATTCTGCTGCTGTAGGCACTTGGACAGAGAGGTTGGAGAAACCTTGGCCTGCACAACGGACAGCCTCTGGCATGTCTTCCAGTGCTGGAGGTGGAAACAGGGCGGGCGTAGGAATTCAAAAAATGCACCCAATAAAAACATTGTCCAAGAATTTAGGAGTGGAAACTTACAAAACGCATCCTCCGCGTCAAAATAATAGAATGTTTGACTTTTGTCTCCCTCACCCTGTTAACCAGGATAATTAATTGAAATGTAAGAAACAAACAGAGCCAGTGCAGCAGTTCATCTCAAACTAAATATACAAAATTACTGATTAGAAGTAATAATTTTGCTTTAAGTGGGTTAGATGTCGCTAAATGACGGCATCTGCTCAGCAATCAGTGGAAACCAAGGGTCCAGAATTGGATTAGTAGGTGTAGGTACCTCCTGTGTTAGAAAGATGCATTTATATAGGGTGCGATTCTCTGGCCTCCCTAACGACATGTTTCACAGTGACGGGAACCAGCCCGCCAATAGCCGGCGGCGGGATTTTCTGGTTCTGCCGCTGTCAGTGGGATTTCCCACTGCCAACCAACCCACACTGCCGGGAAACCCCTGGCGGGGGTGCACCGTCAGCAGGTCCCAAAGATCGGTGTGAACAGCTGGGAGATCTCGTCCCATAGTGTCCCAAAATGCTTTTCAACCAATGAATTACTGGAGAATTGCGGTTGCAGTTACGAAGTTAGCTTAAGCGCTGCGGCAACTTTGCAATGAGAGGAATACCGAGTTGGAATTTAGAATTGCTGGTATTGTCAGGACCCAATACTACTGTGATTTACAAATCTTGGCCCAGGTGGTTGTATTTAGATGGCAGTACATCCGGGGCAGTGTATAATTTTCAACGTGCTGACGGGTTGGGGAAGAAACGGGCTATCTACCGGGACTCTGGTTCTATTTGGGGCCTCTGCGGGAAGCGACCCGCCGAAGCCGCATTTAGTCCTGTTTCCTGCACTGTGCTCTGCTCGCCAGAACTCCTCAGTGCAGGAGGAGACGCCACTTTTAAACAGCAGCCCGATCTCTCGGACCCCCAGTCCAAAGCCCCAACTCACCTATAAGGGGGTCCTCGGGCCCCCTCGTAGAGTGTTAGACTAAGGAGAAACAGTGGATATGATGTATTTAGGTTTCCAGAAAGCTTTTGACAAGGTGCCGTATTGGAGGCTGTTAAATAGTTACGGGCCCACGGTGTTAAGAATACGATCCTGGCATGGATAGAGGATTGGTTGACGGACAGAGGGCAGAAAGTGGGGACAGAGGGGTCTTTTTCAGGATGGCAGCTGGTGACTCGTGGTGTCCTGCAGGGGTCAATGTTGGGACCACAACTTTTCACAATATACATTAATGATCTGGAAGAAGGAACTGAGGCCAATGTTGCTAAGTTTGCAGATGATACAAAGATATGCAGAGGGACAGGTAGTATTGAGGAAGCAGAGGGGCTGCAGAAGGACTTGGACAAGCTCGGAGAGTGGGCAAAGAAGTGGCAGATGGAATACAATGTGGAAAGGTGTGAGGTTATGTACTTGGAAGGAGAAATGGAGGCGTAGACTATTTTCTAAATGGGAAACGGCTTAGATAATCAAAAGCACAGAGGGACTTAGGAGTCCTTGTTCAAGATTCTCTTAAGGTTAGCGTGCAGCAACAACAGTCACAGTGAGCCTGAATTTATTTGCATTTCCAACTGTCCTGCAACGTGTTCAGAAGCAGCTAGAATGCCCTTCACTGATCGGCTTATCCGAGCTTTCCACCATAATGAAAGAGGAAGCAGACTGAAAGAGGCCAGAAGAAGGAGAGTGAGGTGCGATTGTAGATGACAGCAAAGCACATGCTATGACGACTAATGGCAGTGCTGTGTTTGTGCTGGTTTTATGCTTTTTTAAAATGGCCATCCCATATCCCATAAGAAACTGATTCATGAGGTGGCTCTTGGACTGGGCAACAACGATAGTGTGCGAGACAATACAAAGATGGTGAGCACACATTTCGCACCATCAATCTCACACCACGCAGAGATGTGGTCACACCGTCAGAAATGTTTGACAAGTTTCAGATCATCTGTCCCCTCAGATAGTTGGTAACTATTCACTGCTGACAAAAATAGACACAGTGCCAAGTAGCAACATCCTACATCTGAGAATTCTACACGACATGAGCCCACAGGAGTGGAAAGCCACCGCTAAACCTACCATTGTGAAACTTGCAGCATATAAACAACTTGGTGACTCCATGTCCAGGATCCATTGTGCTAGCGAGCAAGTGCAACCAATCATGCTGGGTGTCACAGATATGCTACACCAAGGAGCCAAAGGCCTGGAGCAGCATGGTGGCGCAGTGGTCAACACTGCTACCTCATGGCGCCGAGGACCCGGGTCACTGTCCTTGGTCACATTCTCCCCGTGTCTGCGTGGGTCTTCCCCCCCCCCCCCCCCCCCCCCCCCCCCCAAATGTGCAGGGTAGGTGGAATTGGCCACGACAAATTGCCCCTTAATTGAAAAAAAAATAATTGGGTACTCTGAATTTGAAGAAAGAAAGAAAAAAGGAGCCATAGGCCGAACGATTACAGGTCATGACCGCACATTGAATCAGCCAGATACCACAAGGCAGATCAGCATCAGAAGTTACACCTATCTTTCTGGTTTACGTTCTGACTTTCCATTTTCAAGGGTGTTTTCAGTGCTGGCAGTTTTCAGTGAGCTGCAGCGATACATTAGCAGGAAGGTGCAATTTCATGAAATGACCCACAATGCAAGTGCAGCCAAATTGAAGGTCAAAATGGACAAAATGGAAATGGATGGAATTATCAGGGAGGTGCAAGAGCACAGGGATTGGCACAGCTCAATCACACGTTGTAGAGAAAGATGGGTCACTGCAAGTATGCTTTGACCCGAGGGATTTGAATAGACCTTTGAAGTGTTGTCCACATAAAGCGCCGACTTCAGAGGAACTAAATTTGGAATTTGCAGGGGCAAAGTTCGGAAGGTGTGGTCCCTGTGAAATGCCGACGGAGGGAGTGAGGGAAAGATGTGTTCCACGGTAGCACCGTGCTGGAGTTGGTGGAAATGGCGGAGGATGATCCTTTGAATGAGGAGGCTGGCAAAGTGGAAATGAGGACAAGAGGGACCCCGTCATGTTTCTGCGAGGGAGGGGAAGGAGTGAAGGCAGAGGTGCGGGAAAAGGGTCTAACCCGGTTGAGTGCCCTGTCAACCACAGGCGGGGGGAATCCTCTGATAAGGCAAAAAGCAGACGTGTCAGATGCACCATTCTCAAAGATGACATCAGCAGAACAAATAGAGATTCATACTATGCAAACACTCCAAGGTGAGAAAGGTGTTTGAAGATGCTTCGGTCTCTTCAATTTCTTGTCTCCTTACATTCCTAATTTCAAACAAAAATCATCACCCATAAGGAAATTGTTGAGGAAAGAAGTGCCTTTTCTGCGACAACTATCATTCCTTTGAGTTCCTGCAACTCATCATCAGAAGCCTTGGTGTTGCAATTTTAAGATCTTCGGGAGATGACCACCCGGAAAGTAGATGGATCGTTAAGAGGTTCAGGGGCCATGCCTACTACAAAAATGTAAACTTATTCCATTTGCTTCAAGATAACCGGCTATGCTGCAGCCCAATTACTGCAACATCAAGTGGCAAGCATTAACCTTGGCGTTTGGAATTGTGCGTTTTCACACTTACGTATTTGTCAAATGTTTTGTGGTAGAAACTGAGCAGAAGTTGCTGGAGATGATTTGGAGGAAAATATTGACCGGTGCACTGCCGTGTTGCAATATCTCTTGATAAAGATCCATGGAAATGACTGCAGAATTAGGTACAATTCTGGTAACTTGATGAGCACATCAGATACGCTTAGTAGATGGCCTAATCCGGCAAAGATATATCCTAAGATCTCAAGATTGATTTGATCGACATTGAATTTGAAGATGTTCTACAAATTGACTTGATGCATTTCTGCAGAACTCAAATGTCAGTGACTACGCCACTTTTAAACGGCAGCCCGATCTCTCGGACCCCCAGTCCAAAGCCCCAACTCACCTATAAGTGGGTCCTCGGGCCCCCTCGTAGAGTGTTAGACTAAGGAGAAACAGTGGATATGATATATTTAGGTTTCCAGAAAGCTTTTGACAAGGTGCCGTATTGGAGGCTGTTAAATAGTTAAGGGCCCACGGTGTTAAGAATAAGATCCTGGCATGGATAGAGGATTGGTTGACGGACAGAGGGCAGAAAGTGGGGACAGAGGGGTCTTTTTCAGGATGGCAGCTGGTGACTCGTGGTGTCCTGCAGGGGTCAATGTTGGGACCACAACTTTTCACAATATACATTAATGATCTGGAAGAGGGAACTGAGGCCAATGTTGCTAAGTTTGCAGATGATACAAAGATATGCAGAGGGACAGGTAGTATTGAGGAAGCAGAGGGCTGCAGAAGGACTTGGACAAGCTCGGAGAGTGGGCAAAGAAGTGGCAGATAGAATACAATGTGGAAAGGTGTGAGGTTATGTACTTGGAAGGAGAAATGGAGGTGTAGACTATTTTCTAAATGGGAAACGGCTTAGATAATCAAAAGCACAGAGGGACTTAGGAGTCCTTGTTCAAGATTCTCTTAAGGTTAGCGTGCAGCAACAACAGTCACAGTGAGCCTGAATTTATTTACATTCCCAACTGTCCTGCAACGTGTTCAGAAGCAGCTAGAATGCCCTTCACTGATCGGCTTATCCGAGCTTTCCATGATAATGAAAGAGGAAGCAGACTGAAAGAGGCCAAAAGAAGGAAAGTGAGGTGCGATTGTAGATGACAGCAAAGCACATGCTATGACGCCTAATGGCAGTGCTGTGTTTGTGCTGGTTTTATGCTTTTTTAAAATGGCCATCCCATATCCCATAAGAAACTGATTCATGAGGTGGCTCTTGGACTGGGCAACAACGATAGTGTGCGAGACAATACAAAGATGGTGAGCACACATTTCGCACCATCAATCTCACACCACGCAGAGATGTGGTCACACCGTCAGAAATGTTTGACAAGTTTCGGATCATCTGTCCCCTCAGATAGTTGGTAACTATTCATTGTTGACAAAAATAGACACAGTGCCAAGTAGCAACATCCTACATCTGAGAATTCTACACGACATGAGCTCACAGGAGTGGAAAGCCACCGCTAAACCTACCATTGTGAAACTTGCAGCATATAAACAACTTGGTGACTCCATGTCCAGGATCCATTGTGCTAGAGAGCAAGTGCAACCAATTATGCTGGGTGTCACAGATATGCTACACCAAGGAGCCAAAGGCCTGGAGCAGCATGGTGGCGCAGTGGTCAACACTGCTACCTCATGGCGCCGAGGACTCGGGTCACTGTCCTTGGTCATATTCTCCCCGTGTCTGCGTGGGTCTTCCCCCACCCCCCCCACCCCCAAATGTGCAGGGTAGGTGGAATTGGCCACGACAAATTGCCCCTTAATTGAAAAAAAAATAATTGGGTACTCTAAATTTGAAGAAAGATAGAAAAAAGGAGCCATAGGCCGAACGATTACAGGTCATGACCGCACATTGAATCAGCCAGATACCACAAGGCAGATCAGCATCAGAAGTTACACCTATCTTTCTGGTTTACGTTCTGACTTTCCATTTTCAAGGGTGTTTTCAGTGCTGGCAGTTTTCAGTGAGCTGCAGCAATACATTAGCAGGAAGGTGCAATTTCATGAAATGACCCACAATGCAAGTGCAGCCAAATTAAAGGTCAAAATGGACAAAATGGAAATGGATGGAATTATCAGGGAGGTGCAAGAGCACAGGGATTGGCACAGCTCAATCACACGTTGTAGAGAAAGATGGGTCACTGCAAGTATGCTTTGACCCGAGGGATTTGAACAGACCTTTGAAGTGTTGTCCACATAAAGCGCCGACTTCAGAGGAACTAAATTCGGAATTTGCAGGGGCAAAGTTCGGAAGGTGTGGTCCCTGTGAAATGCCGACGGAGGGAGTGAGGGAAAGATGTGTTCCACGGTAGCATCGTGCTGGAGTTGGTGGAAATGGCGGAGGATGATCCTTTGAATGAGGAGGCTGGCAAAGTGGAAATGAGGACAAGAGGGACCCCGTCATGTTTCTGCGAGGGAGGGGAAGGAGTGAAGGCAGAGGTGCGGGAAATGGGTCTAACCCGGTTGAGTGCCCTGTCAACCACAGGCGGGGGGAATCCTCTGATAAGGCAAAAAGCAGACGTGTCAGATGCACCATTCTCAAAGATGACATCAGCAGAACAAATAGAGATTCATACTATGCAAACACTCCAAGGTGAGAAAGGTGTTTGAAGATGCTTCGGTCTCTTCAATTTCTTGTCTCCTTACATTCCTAATTTCAAACAAAAATCATCACCCATAAGGAAATTGTTGAGGAAAGAAGTGCCTTTTCTGCGACAACTATCATTCCTTTGAGTTCCTGCAACTCATCATCAGAAGCCTTGGTGTTGCAATTTTAAGATCTTCGGGAGATGACCACCCGGAAAGTAGATGGATCGTTAAGAGGTTAAGGGGCCATGCCTACTACAAAAATGTAAACTTATTCCATTTGCTTCAAGATAACCGGCTATGCTGCAGCCCAATTACTGCAACATCAAGTGGCAAGCATTAACTTTGGCGTTTGGAATTGTGCGTTTTCACACTTACGTATTTGTCAAATGTTTTGTGGTAGAAACTGAGCAGAAGTTGCTGGAGATGATTTGGAGGAAAATATTGACCGGTGCACTGCCGTGTTGCAATATCTCTTGATAAAGATCCATGGAAATGACTGCAGAATTAGGTACAATTCTGGTAACTTGATGAGCACATCAGATACGCTTAGTAGATGGCCTAATCCGGCAAAGATATATCCTAAGATCTCAAGATTGATTTGATCGACATTGAATTTGAAGATGTTCTACAAATTGACTTGATGCATTTCTGCAGAACTCAAATGTCAGTGACTACGCCACTTTTAAACGGCAGCCCGATCTCTCGGACCCCCAGTCCAAAGCCCCAACTCACCTATAAGTGGGTCCTCGGGCCCCCTCGTAGAGTGTTAGACTAAGGAGAAACAGTGGATATGATATATTTAGGTTTCCAGAAAGCTTTTGACAAGGTGCCGTATTGGAGGCTGTTAAATAGTTAAGGGCCCATGGTGTTAAGAATAAGATCCTGGCATGGATAGAGGATTGGTTGACGGACAGAGGGCAGAAAGTGGGGACAGAGGGGTCTTTTTCAGGATGGCAGCTGGTGACTCGTGGTGTCCTGCAGGGGTCAATGTTGGGACCACAACTTTTCACAATATACATTAATGATCTGGAAGAGGGAACTGAGGCCAATGTTGCTAAGTTTGCAGATGATACAAAGATATGCAGAGGGACAGGTAGTATTGAGGAAGCAGAGGGCTGCAGAAGGACTTGGACAAGCTCGGAGAGTGGGCAAAGAAGTGGCAGATAGAATACAATGTGGAAAGGTGTGAGGTTATGTACTTGGAAGGAGAAATGGAGGTGTAGACTATTTTCTAAATGGGAAACGGCTTAGATAATCAAAAGCACAGAGGGACTTAGGAGTCCTTGTTCAAGATTCTCTTAAGGTTAGCGTGCAGCAACAACAGTCACAGTGAGCCTGAATTTATTTACATTCCCAACTGTCCTGCAACGTGTTCAGAAGCAGCTAGAATGCCCTTCACTGATCGGCTTATCCGAGCTTTCCATGATAATGAAAGAGGAAGCAGACTGAAAGAGGCCAAAAGAAGGAAAGTGAGGTGCGATTGTAGATGACAGCAAAGCACATGCTATGACGCCTAATGGCAGTGCTGTGTTTGTGCTGGTTTTATGCTTTTTTTAAATGGCCATCCCATATCCCATAAGAAACTGATTCATGAGGTGGCTCTTGGACTGGGCAACAACGATAGTGTGCGAGACAATACAAAGATGGTGAGCACACATTTCGCACCATCAATCTCACACCACGCAGAGATGTGGTCACACCGTCAGAAATGTTTGACAAGTTTCGGATCATCTGTCCCCTCAGATAGTTGGTAACTATTCATTGTTGACAAAAATAGACACAGTGCCAAGTAGCAACATCCTACATCTGAGAATTCTACACGACATGAGCTCACAGGAGTGGAAAGCCACCGCTAAACCTACCATTGTGAAACTTGCAGCATATAAACAACTTGGTGACTCCATGTCCAGGATCCATTGTGCTAGAGAGCAAGTGCAACCAATCATGCTGGGTGTCACAGATATGCTACACCAAGGAGCCAAAGGCCTGGAACAGCATGGTGGCGCAGTGGTCAACACTGCTACCTCATGGCGCCGAGGACTCGGGTCACTGTCCTTGGTCATATTCTCCCCGTGTCTGCGTGGGTCTTCCCCCACCCCCCCCCCACCCCCAAATGTGCAGGGTAGGTGGAATTGGCCACGACAAATTGCCCCTTAATTGAAAAAAAAATAATTGGGTACTCTAAATTTGAAGAAAGATAGAAAAAAGGAGCCATAGGCCGAACGATTACAGGTCATGACCGCACATTGAATCAGCCAGATACCACAAGGCAGATCAGCATCAGAAGTTACACCTATCTTTCTGGTTTACGTTCTGACTTTCCATTTTCAAGGGTGTTTTCAGTGCTGGCAGTTTTCAGTGAGCTGCAGCAATACATTAGCAGGAAGGTGCAATTTCATGAAATGACCCACAATGCAAGTGCAGCCAAATTAAAGGTCAAAATGGACAAAATGGAAATGGATGGAATTATCAGGGAGGTGCAAGAGCACAGGGATTGGCACAGCTCAATCACACGTTGTAGAGAAAGATGGGTCACTGCAAGTATGCTTTGACCCGAGGGATTTGAACAGACCTTTGAAGTGTTGTCCACATAAAGCGCCGACTTCAGAGGAACTAAATTCGGAATTTGCAGGGGCAAAGTTCGGAAGGTGTGGTCCCTGTGAAATGCCGACGGAGGGAGTGAGGGAAAGATGTGTTCCACGGTAGCATCGTGCTGGAGTTGGTGGAAATGGCGGATGATGATCCTTTGAATGAGGAGGCTGGCAAAGTGGAAATGAGGACAAGAGGGACCCCGTCATGTTTCTGCGAGGGAGGGGAAGGAGTGAAGGCAGAGGTGCGGGAAATGGGTCTAACCCGGTTGAGTGCCCTGTCAACCACAGGCGGGGGGGATCCTCTGATAAGGCAAAAAGCAGACGTGTCAGATGCACCATTCTCAAAGATGACATCAGCAGAACAAATAGAGATTCATACTATGCAAACACTCCAAGGTGAGAAAGGTGTTTGAAGATGCTTAGGTCTCTTCAATTTCTTGTCTCCTTACATTCCTAATTTCAAACAAAAATCATCACCCATAAGGAAATTGTTGAGGAAAGAAGTGCCTTTTCTGCGACAACTATCATTCCTTCGAGTTCCTGCAACTCATCATCAGAAGCCTTGGTGTTGCAATTTTAAGATCTTCGGGAGATGACCACCCGGAAAGTAGATGGATCGTTAAGAGGTTCAGGGGCCATGCCTACTACAAAAATGTAAACTTATTCCATTTGCTTCAAGATAACCGGCTATGCTGCAGCCCAATTACTGCAACATCAAGTGGCAAGCATTAACTTTGGCTTTTGGAATTGTGCGTTTTCACACTTACGTATTTGTCAAATGTTTTGTGGTAGAAACTGAGCAGAAGTTGCTGGAGATGATTTGGAGGAAAATATTGACCGGTGCACTGCCGAGTTGCAATATCTCTTGATAAAGATCCATGGAAATGACTGCAGAATTAGGTACAATTCTGGTAACTTGATGAGCACATCAGATACGCTTAGTAGATGGCCTAATCCGACAAAGATATATCCTAAGATCTCAAGATTGATTTGATCGACATTGAATTTGAAGATGTTCTACAAATTGACTTGATGCATTTCTGCAGAACTCAAATGTCAGTGACTACAACAGTGGAAGATCCTACGCTATGCTCTCGGAATTCTGGAAAACCCCGTCAGCATGTCAACAAACTCGTGAGAACATCTTGGCCTTATCATGATGAACTGGGCATCTCCTGGGTAGTCAGGTCACCAGGCTGGAAACTTTGCGAAATGACAACAACATCATCACTCACACATGAACATAGATCAGGGCCGGGATTCTCCCCGACCCGGCAGTACGGGGAGGCCTGGCATAGTGGAGTGGCGCCAACCACTCCGGCGTTGGGCCTCCCCAAAGGTGCGGAATTCTCCGCACCTTTGGGGGCTAGGCCCGCGCCGCCGGAGTGGTTGGTACCACGCCGACTGGCGCAAAAACGGCGCCAACGGCCTTTGACGCCCGCCCCCCGGCATCGGGGCTGGCCGAAAGGCCTTCACCGGTTCGCGCATGCGCCGGTGCGTCAGCGGCCGCTGACGTCACCACCGGCGCATGCGTGGTAGAGGGGTTCTCTTCCGCCTCCACATGGTGGAGGCCGTGGTGGCGGCGGAAGAAAAAGAGTTCCCCCACAGCACTGGCCCGCCCACCGATCGGTGGGCCCCGATCGCGGGCCAGGCCACCGCGGGGGCACCCCGTGGGGTCTGATCACCCCGCGCCCCCCCCCCAGGACCCCGGGGGCCTGCTCGCGCCGCCAATCCCACGCCACCAGAGGTGGTTGAAACCACGTCGGCGGGATTGGTCTCTCAGCGGCGGGACTTCGGCCCATCGCGGGCCGGAGAATCGCCGCGGGGGCCACGCCGATCGGCGCGGCGTGATTCCTGCCCCCCGCCAATTCCCGGGTGGCGGAGAATTCCGGCCACGGCGGGGGTGGGATTTACGCCACCCCAGGCGATTCTCCGACCCTGCGGGGGGTCGGAGAGTTCCGCCCCAGATGAGAAGACTTGCAAGAAAGACAGTCTACTGGCCAGCTATGAACAATGTGTTAAAACGTGCATGAGGCATGATTAGAGAATATGCAATTCAGCACAAAGAACCACATGAAGTACCAATTCTCCGTGGTCCAAGTATCTTTAAAACAAATAAGATGGGGTGGGGGGGGGATGGGGAGTATCTTTACATAGACATCTGCAAACAGAACCGGAAGGCTTTGCAACAATGTAAGACTGCTAGCATCTGTATGATCCAAAATAATTGACCCTGGGTCAAAATTCTGGAACTTCCCTCCTAGTAACACTGTGGGCTACATGGACTGCAGTAGCTCAAGAAGGGGCTTACCATCATTTCTGAAGGGTAATTAGGGTTGGGCACCAAATGCTGGTCGAGGAAGTGACGCCCACATTCTGTGAACAATTTTTTAAAAACTGAACCTACATGTAATGTGTTAGCCAATCCCTTGCGTGTGGTTGGTGCCTCGATGTTTATATAGTAAATAAGCTCAAGGACTTATTTTATAAGAGCACGGCAGTGAGAGGAAGTGTTCCTCCGAGGGCAGCCCGGTGGTGCAGTGGGTTAGCCCTGCTGCCTCACGGCGCCGAGGTCCCAGGTTCGATCCCGGCTCTGGATCACTGTCCATGTGGAGTTTGCACATTCTCCCCGTGTTTGTGTGGGTTTCGCCCCCACAACCCAAAGATGTGCAGGCTAGGTGGATTGGCCAAGCTAAATTACCCCTTAATTGGAAAAAAACGAATTGGGTACTCTAAATTTGAAAAAAAAGAAGTGCTCCTCCGAACACCATAAGCAAATTTTACCCAGGCTTTCCAGCCCCTCCCCCACCTTCCACAAACTCTATCCTTCCTTACCACTTGCCAAGACTGATTCCCTTCCCAAAGCCCCTCAGATCCATTTATCTTTGAACGTTCTACCTAGTCTGGGATACCGACATCCAAGCAATTTGATTTTAACAGCTGCTCATGTGGGTTGGAGAGGCTGGGGGGGGGGGGGGGGGGGGGGGGGGATGGATGTCAACCATTTGCTCAGCCTCACCCCTACCCCCAAATTAAAAATCAGCTTCAAAACCCAATTCACCAGGTACAGAGCTGAGGAAAATATACTGTGGTGCATCCTTAAGCATTCACTGCCCGATTGCACCTACCTCTTGTTAGGTACTGTGCAGGTTTAACACATGGTTTTGGACCAATAATTGGAAAGTTACAATAATCAGGTTTGGTGCAGTTAATGCTCTAATGAAAGATCACCAGAAGCTTTCAGTCAAGCCCACAGTGTATAGAATAAGAAATGGGCAGCCGGAGGCATAGTGGTATTATTGCTAGACTAGTAATCCAGAGATCCAAGATAATGATCTGGGGACCCGGGTTCAAATCCCACCATGGCAGGTGATGGAATTAAAAAACTCAAGAAAATATCTGGAATTAAACGTCGAATGATGACCATGAAACCATTGTTGATTGTTGTAAAAGCCCATCTGGTTCACTAATGTCCTTACGGGAAGGAAATCCGCCGTACTTACCTGGTCTGGCCTATATGTGACTCCAGATCCACAGCAATGTGGTTGACTCTGAAATGCCCTCTAAAATGATCCAGCAAGCCAGTCAGTTATAGTCAACCGTGGCGAAAGCACAAAAAAGGAATGAAATCGGACGGACCACACGGCATCGAACCAGGCACCGGAAACGACAACGGCAAACCCAGCATTGTCAACCCTGCTAAGTCCTCCTTACTAACATCTGAGGGCTTGTGCCAAAGTTGGGAGAGCTGTCTCACAGACTAGTCAAACAACAGCCTGACATAGTCATACTCACAGAATCATACTTTACAGACAATGTCCTAGACACACTATCACCACTCCAGGGTATGTCCTGTCTCACCGGCGGACACAGCAGAGGTGGTGGCACAGTGGTATACAGTCTGGAGGCAGTTGCCCTGGGAGTCCTGATCATTAACTCTGGACCTCATGAAATCTCATGGTTTCGGGTTAAACATGGGCAAGGAAACCTCCTGCTGATTACCATGTTCCGGCCACTATCAGCTGATGAATCAGTACTCCTCCATGTTGAACACCACTTGGAGGAAGCACTGATGGTGACAAGGGAGCAGAATTTGCTTTGAGTAGGGGATTTCAATGTCCATCACCAAGAGTGGCTCAGCAGCACCACCACAGACCAAGCTGGCTGGGTCCTAAAGGACTTAGCTGCTAGAGTGGGACTGTAGCAGGTGGTGAGGGAACCGACAAGAGGGAAAAACATACTTGACCTCATCCTCATCAATCTGCCTGCTGCAGTTTCATGACAGTGTCGGTAAAAGTGACCACCTCACACTCCTTTTGGAGACAAAGACCCGTCTTCACATTGAGGATACCCTCCATCGTGTTGTGTGGCACTACTACCGTGCTTAATAGGATAGACTTTGAACAGATCCAGCAACTCGAGACTGGGCATGCATGAGGCGGTGTGGGCCATCAGCAGCAGCAGGAATCTATTCAACCACAATCTGCAACCTCATGGCCGACATATCCCCCACTCTACCATCACCACCAAGCCAGAGGATCAACCATGGTTCAATGAGGAGTGCAGGAGAGCATGCCAGGAGCAACACCAGGCCTACCTAAAATGAGGTGTCGACCTGGTGAAGCTCAGCACAGGAGTATTTGTGTGCCAAACAGCATAAGTAGCAAGTGATAGACAGAGTGAGAGCTAAGCGATTCCACAATGAACGCATCTGATCTAAACTCTGTAGACCTGCCACATCCAGCCATGAATGGTGGTGGACAATTAAACAAATCACTGGAGGAGGAGGCTCCACAAATATCTCCATCCTCAAAGATGGAGGGCCCCAGCACATATGTGCAAAAGACAAGGCTGAGGCATTCACAACAATCTTCAGCCAGGTGCCGAGTGGATAATCCAGCTCAGTCTCCTCAAGAGGTCCCCATCATCACAGATGTCAGTCTTCAGTCAATACATTTCACTCCAGGTGATATCAAGAAATGGCTGAAGGCACTGGATACTGCAAAGGCTATGGGCCCTGACAATATCCCGGCAATAGTACTGAAGAGTTGTGCTCCAGAACTTGCCACACCCCTAACCAAGCTTTTCCAGTAACAGCTACAATACTGGCATACACCTGGCAATGTGGAAAATTGCCCAGGAGTGTCCAGTACACAAGAAACAGACCAAATGCAACCCAACCAATTACTGCCCTATCAGTCTACTCTCCATCGTCAGCAAAGTGATGGAAGGAGTCATCAACGGTGCTATCAAGTATCAATCAGGCGGAAACGTTAGGCCTGGCGCTCTGTGGCTCCCAGTTTCTTTTCATTTACTGTACACAGGGCATTTGTTGCATTTGTCCCTCTCCAACCCAGATGCCACAAGAAGAGGCAGTCACCCATCAGATGCAGGTCTCACCAGTGCTACCTCAGTTGTCACCAAGCCCGACAATACAATGGTGCAAGTGCCAGTTTGCCAGGACCCTGTCACGACTGTTTCTAAAGTGAGGGCAATTTCTCCTCTCCTGCAGTTTCCTAGCTGGTGCTATGGCAGAATGCTGCAGCGGCATTCCTGCTGACTAAGCACCCCAGCAACACTGAAAACACCATAACTGCCCACCTCCTATGTGAATGACCCTGGCCCTAGGGTTTAGAATGGGGTCGGTGTTGTGTCCTTACAACGATATAAAGCCACCAATCACTACCACCTGGTGGTGCCCTGAGGCAGTCTTTCACCTGTTTCCATAGCGATGGGCAGCACGGTATCACAGTGGTTAGCACTGTTGCTTCACAGCGCCAGGGACCCGGTTTTGATGCCCGGCTTGAGTCTGTGCGGAGTCTGCACGTTCTCCCCCAGTCTGAGTGGGATTCCTCCGGGTGCTCCGGTTTCCTCCCAGAAGTCCCTTAAAATGTACTTGTTGGGTGAATTGGACATTCTGATTGCTCCCTCGGTGTACCCGAACAAGCGCCGGAGTGTGGCGACTAGGGGATTTTCACAGTAACTTCATTGCAATATTAATGTAAGCCTACTTGTGACACTAATAAAGATCATCATTATTATTAATTCCTCGAACAGGTTTCCAGGCTCCGGTTTCCTCCCACAGTCCAAAGGGTTAGGTGATTGGCCATGCTAAATTGCCCTTAGTGTCCAAAAAATGTGAAGTGGGTGTTACTGGGTTACGGGGATAGGGTAGATACGTGGGCTTGAGTAGGGTGCTCTTTGTAAGGGCCGGTGCAGACTTGATAGGCCGAATGGCCTCCCTTTGCACTGTAAATTCTATGATTCTATGAACAGGTCATTAGTCTATCGGCATAGGCTTATAGTTTGAGGGGTGCCACTCAGCATCAGGCGTGGCTGAACAGGACTCTCTCTCGCTCTTGTGACCAGTCATTGATGTGATTGAAGGATTTGAGGGTTGATACACTCAACCTGTTTGACCGCTTTATAGAACATAGAACATAGAACAGTACAGCACAGAACAGGCCCTTCGGCCCTCGATGTTGTGCCGAACAATGATCACCCCACTTAAACCCACGTAACCCGTATACCCATAAACCAACAATCCCCCCATTAACCTTACACTACGGGCAATTTAGCATGGCCAATCCACCTAACCCGCACATCTTTGGACTGTGGGAGGAAACCATGAATGAACCTTCCTTGGCCATCACGTCCTTGGGTGCGACTGAAACCTGGAGCTTCTGGCTCAAAGGCAGGGATGCTACCCACTGCGCTACATGATCTCCCAATCGCTCATAAGGGATATCAACACGTTTTGGCTTCCTTTATTTAAACTAGGTACATAAGAACATTATATACATGGATAGAAAGCTTGTAGACATCAGCAGCAGGGTTGTGTGTGTTGTGTTCCACACCGGACTGAAGTGAAACTGAGGCTGAAATACACAACACACTTCCCTTCTGCGATGGCAGGCTGCCAGCCCTTGAAGGTATATTTCTACTGCCAAATGTACAGGAGACTGGTGCTCAGAAGCCCCACTCTGTCGCATTTCCAGTGGAAGGGCAAGTCTGGGGGAATCTTTGGCCCAATGCAAATATATTTGGATGTTGCAGAGTCATTTCACCAAAAGGAAAAAAAGCCCAGTTACTACTACTTTTTAAAGAGATGAACGATGGCCCTGGGACTTCCAGGGAGCTGGATTGGAAGGAGAGTGGGTGACTGATGGGAAGAGATGAAGAAGAGTCATCAACCAGTTGTACGGCGATGACCCCCCCCAAGTAAAATGGGAAAAGCTGAAAGAAAACGATTAATATTATTTTTGAGAAAATGCTGATGTTGAGGAATTGATGTACAAAATAATGATATTAATGCATTTGGCCAACAGGGCTGGTTTAGCTCACAAGGCTAAATCGCTGGCTTTTAAAGCAGGCCAGCAGCACGGTTCGATTCCCGTACCAGCCTCCCCGGACAGGCGCCGAAATGTGGCGACTAGGGGCTTTTCACAGTAACTTCATTGAAGCCTACTCGTGACAATAAGCGATTTTCATTTCAAAAGCCTAACTTTCTTTCTCTGGTAACCAAATGCAAAATTATTGACTTGCTAGCATCAAAACTAACAGATGTTGGATGAAATACAATTGAAAACATTAACTATCTCTTGCCAAAATAACTAATTGTCATGTATCTTCCCTCAACAGAACGGTCCAATTTGATCCCAAGCCCACCAACCTACAACTCTGACTATAATTACCTGTCTTGGGAGGGATATGCCAATGTAAGTTACTTTACACGACTTCTTCCACCTGTACCAAAGGACTGCCCAACGCACGCTGGAACAGTAGGTAAGAACAGTGATGTAAGTTGAAGTGCTACTTCACCCATTTAATCTTCACTCTGCCAAACAAACATTGCTACCCCGGGCCAACAAAGTTAGCTTCATTACCCCTCCTACATCACATTGCTCCCAACTGCTACATTTCTTTCGAAAGCTTCCCATTTTCTGACTGTTTCCCTTCTCATTGAGCCCAGCACTTATTACTATCACCATTCTTTTATTAATTTACCTAGAAATGTGGGGGGGGGGGGGGGCGGGGGGGTTTCTCAAAAAAGCGGATCAGGATGAAACGTGGGCGATAAATGCACGGTCGATATGCAGAGATCCAACATACCATATTGTACAGTACCAAAACAGAGTTGGACTCGGGATCTCCCAGATTCCCTGGTGGCATAGGGGGGTCACGGAACAATGGGAAAACCCTTTGACCAGAAGATCCCACCAGCAGCTAATGGTGGTCAAACCTCCACCACCACAAAACATGCCGCGTGGAGGATGGTGGTGGTGTGCGCTGGGGAGAAGTGTAAAATGCAGCCCATTAACTCCCTGACCTGTGCTGTTTCTCCAGCAATTTCTGTTATTAGCGTTAGATGTGAGTACCAAATTGCTCAATCCCCACTTACTTTCACAACTCGTGCGTTGCCTCGGCAATGCCTGACACGGTCTTTACTTAAGTGTCTATCTTTGCATTGAAAAATTGCCAATCCGCACCTTATTCTATTAACTGGAACTTTTGCCTTGACTGAAAGCTTCTGATAATAATATCTCTTTAATTAGAGCGTTACCTGCACCGAGCCTGATTATTGTAACTTGCTTATTATTGGCCCAAAACCAAAATGCTAAAACATTTCTTCCAAGAGATTAAGGGAGAGCTAAAATCAGAACAATCTTTTTGATCCTGCTCCATGTTTTTCTAAAACAGTTAAGGAAAGGCAATGAAGGTGCCGGGCATTGGCTAGGGATGGTACCAATTCGAATGAATCCCAGAGAATAGGTGGAGAGAACATTATAAATTATTTTTCAGAGTTCAGTTTGAGGGAGAGAGTGCCACTCCCTTTGTGAAAATTGCATCCTGATTTCACTCTCGAGTGGCTGGACACTATTTGTGAGATTGTGGCGCACAGAATCACAGATTTTTCACAGGGCAGCAGGAGGCCATTTTGCCCAATGTGTCTGCACTGACTCTGAATGAAAAATAGTGCGCCATCTTCCCATAACCCTGCATCCTGTTCCTCTTCAAATAACAGCGTTCTTCCCTTTTGAATGCCTTGATTGGACCTGCCTTCAGCACACTCAGGCTTTATGCATCTTAACCACTCGCTGTATGGAAAAGCTTTTTCTCCTGTCACTTTTGCTTCTCTTGCCAATTATTTAAATCTGTGCCACCTTCCCACTTGATTCTCACATGAGTAGAAACAGTTTCTCCCCATCTATCCTGTCCAGGCCCCTCATGTTTCTGAATACCTCTATCAAATCTTCTCTCAGCCTTCTCTTCTCCAAGAAAAACAGTTCCAACTTCTCCAATCTACATTTGCAACTGAAGGTCCTCTTCCCGGCAACCATTCTCATGAATCTTTTCTTCACTTTCTTCAAAGCCTTTGCATCTTCCTTTAAATTGCAGCGCCCCGAACTGGACGTAATACTCCAGCTGAGGCCCAGCTAGTAGAATCCCTACAGTGCAGAAGGAGGCCATTTGGCCCATCGAGGCTGCTCTGAAAGAGCATCCTAGGTCCAATGCCCCATGCTGTCCCCGTAATCCCACCAAACTGTTGGACACCAAGGGGCAACTTAGCATGGCCAACCCACCTAAACTACACACCTTTGGACTGTGGCAGGAAACCGGAGCACCCGGAGAAAGAATGTGCAAACTTCACAGACAGCCACCCAAGGCCCGGAATCATACTGGAGTCCCTGGTACTGTGAGGTAGCAGTGCTAACCACTGTGCCCCCCCCCCCCCCCAAACCGGCCACAGACTAAGCAGTACTATGGCCAGCGGGAATCTCAAATAGCTATTGACTTCGGAGGGACCGAAATGGCGCCCTTCCTCCACTGTGGGAAAACCTGCAGCGGAGGAGGGGCAGTGATTCCCGGCTAGTGTCTTATACAAGTTCAACTTAACCCCTTTGCTCTTGTACTCTAGGGGCGCGATTCTACGCTCCCCACGCGGCGTGGGAGAATCACGGGAGGGGCCCCCGACAAAATTCACGTCCTCCTCGTGCCCCCCGCGATTCTCTCCCCCCCCCCCCCCCCCCGCTGCTCGGAAGAATCGGCGCTCGCCGTTTTTCATGGCGAATGGCGATTCTCAGACCCGGATGGGCCGAGCGGCCTGCTGTCCGCGGCCGTTTCACGACGGCGGCAAACACACCTGGTCGCTGCCGTCGTGAAACGGGAGTGAGAAGCCCGATTGGGGCTTGTAGGTGGCCTAGAAAGGAAAGAGCACCACGACTGTGCTCGGGAGGGGACAGATCGTCCAATCGGACGCACTGTTTCCCCTCCGCCGCCCCGCAAGATCAAGCCGCAACGTCTTGCGGGGCGGCTGAGGGGAAAGACGGCCACCGCGCATGCGTGGGTTCGTGCCGTCAGCGTCATGACGTCAGCCGCGCATGCGCGGGTTGGAGCCGGCCAAACTGCGCATGTGCGGCTGACGTCATTAGGCGCACCGGCCACGTCATTCTCGGCGCGGCATCCCCGCGGCCGAGATTTACGGAGCGCCGCTTCTAGCCCCGCCGGAAGAGGAGAATAGGGGGCGAGGAGTGGCCTCCGAGGTCGTCATGAAACTTGGCCGAGTTCACGAAGGCCCTCCCGATTTTTCCCGGGAGCAGAGAATTCCGCCCTAGGTTCTTTGTAATAAAGCCTCGGAGTTAATCTGTCTTGCCACCTTCAATTACTCATGCAAACATACACCCAGGCCCTTGTTCTGGATCACCCCATCACAACAAATTGTTTCTTTGTGTCTACATTAGTAGTCAGCAGGACACGAGGACAACGATTTAAATCAGTAAAAAGCGAATATGCAACTGATCTTGGGGAAAAGACTGATTATAATATAATAATCTTTATTCTCGCAAATAGGCTTACATTAACACTGCAATGAAGGTTACTGTGAAAATCCCCATGTCGCCATGTTCCAGCACCTGTTGAGGTACACAGAGGGAGAATTCAGAATGTCCAAATTACCTAACAGCACATCTTTTGGGATTTGTGGGAGGAAACAGGAGCACCCGGAGGAAATCCACGTAGACACAGGGAGAAAGTGCAGACTCCACACCGACAGTGACCCAAGCCGGGAATCGAACCTGGGACCCTGGCGCTGTGAAGCAACAGTGCTAACCATGGTGCTACCGTGCTGCCCCTTAAATGCACCTTAAGATGCAGCTGAACACAAGGTTTAGACTGTCATATTAGAGGAACTTGCAGCTTTGCTGGACGGAGATAACAGGCGAGGCAAGATTGGCTACCTGGCGCCATGTGATCCATAGGTGGTGGAGTACAAGGACACCTCACAGAGAACTTAAAATCCTTCCTCACAAAACATCAGGAACTAAGTGCAGAAGATGGCATTATCCTGTGGGCAGTGCAAGTGACCGACCCGTGTCCAGGTCAGCGCCCGATATTACAGTAGCTACATAGCGGCCACCCAGGTGTCTCAAAAATGAAGATGCTTGGAAGCAACGAAATCTGGTGGCCCAGACTCGTGCGGACATTGAGAAGATAGTGAAATAGTGCCCGTCCTGCCAAGAGAATCAGAAGATCCCTCCGTCGGCCTCGCTGCACCCATGGTGGTGGCCAGGGAGACTTTGGGTACGGGTGTACGCAGACTTTGCCGGACTATTCATGGATTCTATGTTTCTAATCTTAATTGATGCCCATTCCCAGGGGCTGGTTTAGCACAGTGGGATAAACAGCTGGCTTGTAGTGCAGAACAATGCCAGCAACGCGGGTTCAATTCTCGTACCGACCTCCCCGAACAGGCGCCGGAAGCTAGGGGCTTTTCACAGTAACTTCCTTGAAGACTACTTGTGACAATAGCAGTTATTATTATTATTATTATTCCAAATGGATGGATGTGCATCGGATGGGCTCCACTACATCCAGCGCCATCGTAGACAGATATTTAGCAGCAATACCGAAGGTCCTCCTAATGGACAACGCGACCCTGTTCATCAGTTCGGAATTTCAGCCGTTTATGAAGACGAAAGGAGTAAAGTAAAGTCGCCATAGTCCCAGGTATGACTAGCGATGATTTAACCTGAGGATCACCACACCTCGGGTGCGGGGCACGGTTGCGGAGGCAAGCTGAGTAACCTCAGCCGGTACAGGAATTGAACCCGTGCTTTTGGCCTTGCTCTGCATCACAAATTAGCTGTCCAACTAACTGAGCTAAACTGGGAGAAGCACATCCATAAGGCACCAAATCACCCATCCAAACATTCAAGATCGGCCAAAAAAAGCAACCCACAGACCAGCTCGAGACAAAACTAGCACGGTTTCTGTTTAGTTATAGGACCATACCACAACAGGAGTGACGCCAGCGGAACTATTAATGGGTCAGCACCTCCGGACCAGACTCAGCTTAAAGTTCCCTAAGCGTAAGGTGGAGTCCAAGCAAGAGGCTCTGAAGCAGGGGCGGACTTAAACTTTTGGGGGCTCTTCCTCTTTGCAGGGCTCCCCATCATGCCCCGCCCCCTGGTAACATGACACCCCACCTCCAATGATGTTGATCCCCACCCCCAATGATGTCAAGCCCCACCCCAAAGGAAGCCAATGTCCTCCTGACTCCGCCCACCCGCAGCTCACATAATCCACGGCACAGAAACCCAAAATCATTGCTTGATAGACTGCTCTAGTGCTCTTGAACATATGACAACAGCAAACCTATACTAATTACCCGAGGAGGTCAATGGCTACGAATCCGATGGCATGTAGCTCACCTCCTGTCCACCATCTACAAGGCAGAAGTCAGGAGTGTGATGGAATACTCTCTACTTGCCTGGATGAGCGCAGCTCCGACAACATCAAGAAGCTCGATATCATCCAGGACAAAGCAGCCCTGCTTGATTGCTCCCCCTTCCACAAACATTCAATCTCTCCACTGACGAACAGCGGCAGCCGTGTATACCATCTACAAGATGCACTGGAGGAACTCAACAAGGTTCCTCAGGCAGCATCTTACAAACCCACGACCACTGCCATCCATAAGGACAAGAGCAGCAGATATCTGGCAACCCCACCACCTGGAGGTTCGCCTCCAAGTCACTCACCACTCCTACTTGGAAATATATCACTGTTCTTTCAGTGTCACTGAGTCAGGATCCTGGAACTCCCTCCTAAACAGCACGATGGGTGTACCTACACCTCAGGGAATGCAGTGGTCAAGTAGGCAACTCATCACCGCCTTCTGAAGGGCAGCTCGGGATGGGCAATAAATGCTGGTCTAATTATTCATCGGTTTTAACTGTCTGCGTGTGATCACCTTCCATTATATCAGGCCAGTATATGTTCTCTCTTAAAGAACAAAACTTAGACTGGAGAACTTGGTAGAGGGACAGATTGATTAGATTTTCTTACTTTATCAGTTGTTTACAATTCACGACAACTTGGAAAGCTTTCCTTCTGCACTTTCTCTTAAGTTCATCAATCGTGGGTAAAATCAAAAGGATGCATTTTCAATTGTCAGTATTGTTGAACTTGTCAACTGTTCCTGACTCACCGTACTTCGCAGAGCATTTTTCATTCTTTTCAATACAGAGAAAGAACATTCACATTTGTGACAGATATTGTAAAGAAGATCTTCAGAATGGCTTCCACGTTTGGAAAAGTTGCCTGCAAACCATCACAAGTCTGAACAAATCAATTGGTGATCTCAAAGCACAGAGCTCATTATTATCGATGAAATTAATGCTTTTGCTTACTTCAAACTGATTTATGACATGTTCTTCCGGTACAATTTAATTAACATCTTTCTCAGCGGTTGCTAGCATTCTCATCCGAACTTTTGTTAAAAAGCATGCAAAATAATTCAACAATCTTCTTTGGAGATACACTTCAATCTGAAATTACACAATTATTGTGTCACAAATAACATTGACAGTCCCAACGATGGACTTCTCTTTCCCTTTTAAATTTTGTTGTCTCTGGTTTCTCAAAAAATAACCAGCTGTGTCCTGTATGCTTCTGATCATCAGAGGGACCTGTATTCTTTTTTAGTGCCTCTGCTTCCACTGAGATATAATCCTTTCGAACTTCCATGACAAAACTTCGAACTGAGGCTAACAATTATGAAACATTCAAAAAAGTTGTATCAACATCTTGCGGCAATTTGCTGATAACATTAATGCTTTGAAGCAAACACTTCCACAAAGTAGTAAAAACTGCAATTTCGTACTTTTCACACTTCTCTCCTAAGGATGTTGTTTCAGCTTTCACATGTGGTTTCTCTGAATGTGGTGTGGCCATGTGAAATGAAAATGAAAATCGCTTATTGTCACAAGTAGGCTTCAATGAAGTTACTGTGAAAAGCCCCTAGTCGCCACATTCCGGCGCCTGTCCGGGGAGGCTGGTACGGGTCTGAGGAGCATTCCTTTAAATCAACAAAGTTTAGTCTCAAATCCAAAACAGCATCTGCATGACCGGACCACCTGGTGTTCCAATTTCTTTGACCATCAAATGTGTTCCATGTACCTTCTCCAAGCGAGATTGCAGCACATTTCACCGATACGTGGAAACCGAAAAGAAGGCATACAGATTTTGAACAAAGTCAAACAAATGTACTGCTGCCTCACACGATTCAGCTGCTGTGTTGCAGATTAAATTCATGGAGTGGCTGGAACATGAGATAAATAATGCTCAGGGGCTTGCATTGTTCAGTCTTGCTTGTAGACCTGAATACTTTCTTGCTATATTTGCGCCATTATCGAAGCTCTGCCCTTACAATGTTTGATGTCCAAACCTAAATTTGCAATGATTTCCAAAACCGTTATCTCCAGGCACTCTAAAATGTGGGATTGTAGCTGGAGAAAGCACAAGCCCTCTCTGTCTTTGGTTCTAAAATACTGAGCCTGGGCCTTCATATCAGTCCTTGACTTTTGTCCCAGTTGGGCCATCGTTAAATGTGTTACTTTTGAGTCACACTGTTTTAATTCAACAACCTCTTTGGATTGAATACCTTTGCCTTGTTCTCTGTGTCTGTCTCATTATCATACCGCTGGCTAAAATCGTTCTAGAGAATGTGATCTCACGGGCCTCACCCTGGGCTCACAACTCGTCCCTCTTTTGTCTTAGTTGATGAGCCTCTGATTGCCTCCAGGGAGGTCTGTTTGTCATTTTTCTGTGCAGGGATGCTCTATGTGTTGTTTGACTACAGTAGACCATCACCACAATCTGGGATCCTGCGATATCATTCCTGAGAATGAATTGAATGCCTTCAATGGCACACCCACCACTACTTACCCTGTCTTCAAGCTACTCTGTAAGCTCGTTTTTACGAAAGGAATTTCTTTCCTCTCTCCGAGAATGCTGTTGATCAGAACCGTTTCTTTTAACATGCCTTCTGGAGAACAAATGTCTTTATCAACATAAGGGATTGACTTGCGCCTGTATATCGTAACATTTTAATACATTTTTCCCTTTGGTCCACATGGAATAATGTTACTCTGGCACACAAATTGTTAGAACACATCTGCCAGCTAATGGTCTCTCTGTCCTGTGCCTATTGTGCAGATATGTTCCCTCCAATTGTCTGTTCCTGGTGTACAAATCCCACATGCTTCCCCTGTTCTCCAGCCTCTAATTTCATATTTCTAGTTTTAAGACTTGCAACACTGTTTAATCTAACAAAATAACACGGGCAGCACGGTAGCATTGTGGATAGCACAATCGCTTCACAGCTCCAGGGTCCCAGGTTCGATTCCGGCTTGGGTCACTGTCTGTGCGGAGTCTGCACATCCTCTCCGTGTGTGCGTGGGTTTCCTCCGGGTACTCCGGTTTCCTCCCACAGTCCAAAGATGTGCAGGTTAGGTGGATTGGCCATGCTAAATTGCCCTTAGTATCCAAAATTTCCCTTAGTGTTGGATGGGGTTACTGGGTTATGAGGATAGGGTGGAGGTGTTGACCTTGGGTAGGATGCTCTTTCCAAGAGCCGGTGCAGACTCGATGGGCCGAATGGCCTCCTTCTGCACTGTAAATTCTATGTAAAATGGTGTGGCCAATTTTATTACAATGAAAACACCCTGACCTTTTTAATATCTCTCACCCCCTTCAACAGGCCCTCATGTATTGTGAGGTGAAATATCCTTGGAGTTTCTGACCGCTCCTTCTCTGGCTGACCTGCCATCTCTTGCCCCTTCCCACTTTCTAACTTTCTCTGATTTCAAACTGGGCCTAAAGAAGGGCCTAAACTGGGCTTTGGTCTATGAACCAGCTCATAGTCATCTGCAAACTCCGCAGCTTGTCTGGTCGTTCTAACTTTCTGCCCCACAGCATGAGTTCTGATCCTGATAAGCAATCAATCTTTAAATTCCTCCAACATAATTATCTCGCTAAGGGCTTTGTAGGTTTCTCCTGTTTTCAACGCCCTTACCCACTGATCAATATGACTTTGTTTAACTCTTAAATACAAGTAAGTCTGTTCAGCCTGTTTTCTTACAGCTCTAATTTACAGCTCTTGCATAACTTTAAAAATCAATTTAGAGTACCCAATTATTTTGTTTTCCAATTAAGGGGCAATATAGCGTGACCAATCCACCTAGCCTGCACATCTTTGGGTTGTGGGGGTGAGACCCATGCAAACACGGGGAGAATGTGCAAACTCCACATGGGCAGTGACCTGGGGCCGGGATAGAACCCGGGTCCTCAATGCCGTGCTAACCACTGTGCCGCCCCGCCCCCTTATACATTTAATTGTGTTGCTAGGCATTCAATTATTTCAGCCATCTTAGCTCCTGTAGATAAGACTACTTCCAGTTTATCTGCCAATTCCCTTATTTTTATTTTAGGCGCGCTTGTCATAGTTGCTATGGTTACACTGTCTACGTCCAGATAAGATCGAGCCAGATCAATGACCATTTTCTGCAGCCTTCTTACTTAATATAACATGTTCTAACTTGGTTCCACTTGTTTCTCACTCTTGTTATGTTCAAAGGGTAAAAATCCCCAGCAATCAAGGAATTAAACTTTTTTTAAGATCCTGGATGACTCCCCAATTTTCTGTCACGAAGCACGGCGATGGTATCTGCCAGGGTATCCTAACTTGGAACAACAGTTCGTGGGGGTGTATAGTTTTATTTTGTTTTGGTTTGAGAAGATAAGTGAAGCCCCAGTGAGAATAAATAGCCCAGTCATCATGCAACAATTATTAAAGACTATTTATTAAAGTGAAGACAATACAAATACACACAAACCAAACTATTCTACTTGCACGCAATTAAGATGTATGAATTAAAACATAGAACATACAGTGCAGAAGGAGGCCATTTGGCCCATCGAGTCTGCACTGACCGACTCACTTCCACCCTACCCCCGTAACTCAATAACCCCTCCTGACCTTTTTGGTCACTAAGGGCAATTTAGCATGGCCAATCTACCTAACCTGCACATCTTTGGACTGTGGGAGGAAACCGGAGCACCCAGAGGAAACCCACGCAGACACAGGGAAAATGAGCACACTCCACACAGACAGTGACCCAGTGGGGAATAGAACCTGGGACCCTGGCGCTGTCAAGCCACAGTGCTATCCACTTGTGCTACCGTGCTGCCCTGCTGTAAACATACAGTTTCTATAGAACTTACCCTTTTTAATGAAATATATCTATAATAACTGAACTCTGTGTGACTTATCCTGTTCCCCAAACAACCTCCAAACTGAATAACCCAGCTATAGTTGCCACACAATACAGGGATGATACTGAAATCTGGGAATCGTCTTTTTGTTGGTCCAGCAAGGATATTTTAAAACTGGTGTTACAAAGGTTTTCTGCACTGCCTTGGCTCTAAGGCTTAGAAGTCTGTTTGCTGTAAACTTGACCTTCAGACTTGGTGGCTGGAAACTGGCCTATCTGCTTTCTGAGACTGCTGGATGTTAACTGCCTCTCTGGCTTTTCAGCGATTGGACAATTATACCTTTGTTGTTCTTTGATTATGCCTTGTGTGGACCTCCGGTTGCGGTTATGAAATGAAAAAATGAAAATCGCTTATTGTCACGAGTAGGCTTCAATGAAGTTACTGTGAAAAGCCCCTAGTCGCCACATTCCGGCGCCTGTCCGGGGAGGCTGGTACGCGGAGCTAAGCCGCACGTTCGGCAGCTCCCACCAGGAACGGACTTTTGGGCTCTTTTAAGGGCCCCCAGCGGTACTTGCTCGACGGTTCCCGACGTGGGAAGGTGTCTGTAGCGGATCCCCAGTGGTCTATGGTCTTGACCAGGAGCGGGGCCAGCAAAATAGCGGTGGCAGCGCCTAAGAAAAAGCGGGGGAAGAGAATCAAGATGGCGGACGGCGGAGGCCTCGAGGAATGGAGGCAGTGGGCGCAGCTGCAGCAGGAGACTCTCCAGCGCTGTTTTCGGGAGCTAAAAGTGGAGCTGCTAGACTCGCTGAAGGCGAATACGGACAAGCTGCTGGCGACGCAGACAGCCCAGGGGGTGGAGATCCAGGAGCTCCAACAACAAGCCTCCAAAAGAGAGGATGAGGCCGCGGCCTTCGCAGTAAAGGTGGAGATGCACGAGGCGCTCCACAAGAAGTGGCAGGAGCGGTTCGAGGAGATGGAGAACCGGTCGCGGCGGAAAAATTTGAGGATCCTGGGCCTCACGGAGGGGCTGGAGGGGTCAGACCTGGGGGGTCTATGTGGTCATTTTGCTGAACTCGCTGATGGGAGCTGGGTCCTTCCAGGGTCCCCTGGAGCTGGAGGGGGCCCACAGAATACTGGCCAGGAGGCCCAAGCCGAATGAGCCGCCACGGGTGGTGCTGGTGCGGTTCCACCGGTTCGTTGACCGAGAGTGCGTGCATCGATGGGCCAAGAAGGAGCGGAGTAGCAAGTGGGAGAACACGGTATTGCGGATCTACCAGGATTGGAGTGCAGAGGTGGCTAAGTGGAGGGCCGGGTACAACCGGACGAAGGAGGTGCTCCACAGAAAGAGTGTGAAGTTTGGCATGTTACAGCCGGCGCATCTGTGGGACACCTACAATGACCAGCACTTTTATTTTGAGTTCCCGGAGGAAGCGTGGGCCTTTGTGCAGGCCGAGAAGTTGGACTCTGACTGAGGGTCAGGGGTTTGTAAATACTGTGTTAACTTTTTGTGGGAAGGATCTCTGTTTTATGGTGTGTCATGCTGTTTTAAGCTGGTTGTGTGTTGTTTCTAGGGCGGGTGTGGTGCTGTCTTTTTTGCGTGAGCGGGGTCAGGCAGGGGGAAAGCGTGGGCTTTTCTTCTGTTTCCCGCGCTGAGGGTGGATGGGGGCGGGGTCAGAGCTGAGAAGCGCGGGCTTTTTTCCCGCGCGAGAGCGGGAGGGGGGGGAGGAGGGTCTGCTGATGGGTCTGGGGGAGGAGAAGTAGCCCATGTTGGGAGGGGGAGGAGGTGTGGCGGGAGCTGCCGGGGTCAGCAGAAGTTAGCTGGCTCATGGGAGTGCTATGGAGGGGGTAACGCGGCTGGGAGGGGTCCTAGCCTGGGGGGAGGGGGTACCGGGTTGCTGCTGAAATGGCCAGGAAGGAGCTGGAGGATGCAGGGGAGGCCGGGGTGGGGGTTTGCCGCCGTGGGGAACGGGCCGAGCGGGGGGCGCTAGCCTGGGGCGGGGAGGGGATGGGTTATGGCTAGTCGGCAGGGGAGGGGGGTAGGGAGCCCTCTGATCCGGCTGATAACTTGGAATGTGAGGGGGCTGAATGGGCCGGTCAAACGGGCCCGGGTGTTTACGCACCTGAAGGGGCTGAAGGCGGACTTGGCTATGCTCCAGGAGACGCACCTGAAGGTGGCGGACCAGGTTCGACTGAGGAAGGGCTGGGTAGGCCAGGTGTTTCATTCGGGGCTGGATGCAAAAAATCGGGGGATTCTGGTGGGAAAAAGGGTGTCATTTGTGGCGTCAAAGATGGTGGCTGACAGTGGAGGGAGGTATGTGAAGGTGAGCGGCAAGTTGCAAGGTAAGCGGGTGGTGCTGGTGAATGTCTATGCCCCAAACTGGGACGATCCGGGTTTTATGCGGCACATGTTGGGCCGTATTCCGGATCTAGAGACGGGGGGCCTGATACTGAGGGGAGGGGCGGGTACTTTAACACTGTGCTGGATCCCCCATTGGATCGATCCATGTCCAGGACGGGCAGGAGGCCCGTGGCGGCTAAGGTGTTGAGGGGGTTTATGACCAGATGGGAGGGGTGGATCCTTGGAGGTTCGCGAGGCCGAGGGCCAGGGAGTATTCATTTTTCTCCCACGTGCATAAAGCCTATTCCCGGATCGATTTTTTTGTTCTGGGCAGGGGGCTGATTTCGAGGGTGGAGGATGCCGAGTATTAGGGTTAGGGTTAGGGTTAGGGTTAGGGGGTACGGGACAGGGTGCTCTCGGGGGTGTGGGTTAGAGGGGGGAGGATTTTGGACGTGTACCACGTCATGCAGGAGATGGATGAGGCCTTGGTGGAGGAGCTGAAAGGTGAATGGGAAGAGGAGCTGGGTGAGGAGATTGAGGAGGGGACGTGGGCAGATGCCCTGGAAAGAGTGAATTCCTCCTCTTCCTGTGCGAGGCTTAGCCTCATACAGTTCAAAGTGCTGCATAGGGCTCACAGGACTGGGACGAGGATGAGTATGTTTTTCGGGGGCGAAGACAGGTGTACTAGGTGCTCGGGGAGCCCAGCGAACCATGCCCATATGTTTTGGGCATGCCCAGCACTGGGGGAGTTTTGGAAGGGGGTAGCAAGCACGGTGTCGAGGGTGGTAGGATCCAGGTTCAAGCCAGGCTGGGGACTCGCAATTTCTGGGGTTGCAGCAGAGCCGGGAGTGCAGGAGGTGAAAGAGGCCGGTGTTCTGGCCTTTGCGTCCCTAGTAGCCCGGCGGAAGATCTTGCTTCAATGGAAGGATGCAAGGCCCCCAAGCGTGGAGGCCTGGATCAAGGATATGGCGGGGTTCATCAAATTGGAGAGGGTGAAATTTGCCCTGAGGGGATCAGTACAGGGGTTCTTTAGGCGGTGGCAGCCTTTCCTTGACTTCCTGGCTGAACGGTAGGAAAATAGGCCGGCAGCAGCAGCAACCCTGGCGGGGTTTGAGGGGGGGGGGGGGGGGTCTGTGTCGGGGAAAGTGAGAAATGTATATATGTGTTTATTGAATATGCCGGGTGCTTATCTTCTTTTTGTAGTTACTGGGGGGGGGGGGGGGGGGGGGGGGGAGCATCAAGTGTCATTAGACGCAGATGACTTGCTGCTATATGTGGCGGACCCAGTGGGGGGAATTCGGGAGGTGATGAAGATTCTTAGGGAATTTTGGGGCTTTTCTGGATACAAGCTCAACCTGGGTAAGAGTGAGCTGTTCGTCGTGCACCTGGGGGATCAAGAGGAGGGGATTGGTAGGCTCCCACTGAAAAGGGCAGGGAGGAGCTTTCGGTACCTGGGAGTCCAGGTGGCTAGGAGCTGGGGGGCCCTTCACAAACTTAACCTCACTAGGCTGGTGGAGCAAATGGAGGAGGAGTTTAAAAGATGGGACATGATGCCGCTGTCGCTGGCGGGCAGGGTACAGTCCGTCAAGATGACGGTGCTCCCGAGGTTTTTGTTCCTGTTCCACTGCCTCCCCATCCTATCCCAAAGGCCTTTTTTAGGAGGGTCAACAGGAGGATTATGGGATTTGTATGGGCGCATGGAACTCCGAGGGTGAGAAGGGTGTTTTTGGAGCGGGGCAGGGATAGGGGGGCTGGCATTGCCCAACCTCTGTGGGTACTATTGGGCTACCAATGCAGCGATGGTGTGTAAGTGGATAATGGACGGGGCAGGGGCAGCATGGAAGAGGATGGAGACGGCGTCCTGCGTGGACATGAGCCTGGAGGCGCTGGTAACGGTGCCGTTGCTGCTCCCTCCAACGAGGTATACCACGAGCCCGGTGGTGGCGGCTACCCTCAAAATTTGGGGGCAATGGAGACGGCATAGGGGGGAGGTGGGGGGCTCGATGGAGTCCCCGATATGGGGGAACCACCGATTTGTACCAGGGAGCATCGATGGCGGGTTTCTTGGCTGGCACAGGGTAGGTATTAGGAGGTTGAGGGACCTGTTTGTGGATGGGAGGTTTGCGAGCCTGGATGAGTTAGAGGGGAAGTTTGGGCTCCCCCCGGGGAACATGTTTAGGTACATGCAGGTTAGGGCGTTTGCCAGGCGGCAGGTGGAGGGGTTCCCTCTGCTGCCCTCACGTGGGGTACGGGACAGGGTGCTCTCGGGGGTGTGGGTTAGAGGGGAGAGGATTTTGGACGTGTATCACGTCATGCAGGAGATGGATGAGGCCTTGGTGGAGGAGCTGAAAGGTGAATGGGAAGAGGAGCTGGGTGAGGAGATTGAGGAGGGGACGTGGGCAGATGCCCTGGAAAGAGTGAATTCCTCCTCTTCCTGTGCGAGGCTTAGCCTCATACAGTTCAAAGTGCTGCATAGGGCCCACATGACTGGGACGAGGATGAGTATGTTTTTCGGGGCGAAGACAGGTGTACTAGGTGCTCGGGGAGCCCAGCGAACCATGCCCATATGTTTTGGGCATGCCCAGCGCTGGGGGAGTTTTGGAAGGGGGTAGCAAGCACGGTGTCGAGGGTGGTAGGATCCAGGGTCAAGTCAGGCTGGGGACTCGCAATTTCTGGGGTTGCAGCAGAGCCGGGAGTGCAGGAGAAGAAAGAGGCCGGTGTTCTGGCCTTTGCGTCCCTAGTAGCCCGGCGGAAGATCTTGCTTCAATGGAAGGATGCAAGGCCCCCAAGCGTGGAGGCCTGGATCAATGACATGGCGGGGTTTATCAAATTGGAGAGGGTGAAATTTGCCCTGAGGGGATCAGTACAGGGGTTCTTTAGGCGGTGGCAGCCTTTCCTTGACTTCCTGGCAGAAAGGTAGGAAAATAGGCCGGCAGCAGCAGCAACCCTGGCGGGGTTTGGGGGGGGGTCTGTGTCGGGGGAAGGGAGAAATGTATATATGTGTTTATTGAATATGCCGGGTGCTTATCTTCTTTTTGTAGTTACTGGGGGGGGGGGTGTTTGGTTTTGGGGGTTATTGTGTTTTTCCTTTTGTTGTTGCTAATACTGTGTTCTTGTTGTTATTTTTTGTTTTTGATATTTTTTTGAAAAACTCAATAAAAATTATTTAAAAGAAAAGATTATGCCTTGTGTGTATTTGGTCTGCCCCATCAACGTCTTTGTCTGTACATTCGTATATGTTTATCTCAGGGACCTTCCTAATCATCTATAATCTGTTTCTCCTCTGTAAAACCATTCATGGTTGATTATTATCTAAACCGTCATTCTAAACTCGCCGCCAGCAGAGACGCGTACCAGTCTTTGCCTCCAGGCAGATTGCTGGCAATGACAGTCTCAGATAGAGAGTGAGAAATAGCAAAATTAAAGCCACCCAAAAGGACAGAAGCCAGTTCGAGCACTTCAGAAGTCTAGTCTGTAGAGGGGATTTGTAATGGAATAGCTGAATGAATGTGACTCCATTTTAAAAACTCAAATTGAGACTTTCTAATTTGTTAATGGTCACCAATAACGGTGCAAATCCTTAGCCCCCTCCTCCCCGTACACCGCCGCGGTGGATTAGCGGGAGTGGAGGCGGCCCGTCATTGGCCAGCAGTGGGATCAGCCGGTCCTGCCGAGGTTTATGGCGTTGTGTGCGGCTCGCCCGCCTCGCTGTCAGGGGACCTGTCGCGGGGGGGTTGGTGACTTTTGGTGGGACCGGAACATCTCGCCGGCGGGAAAGGCCACAGGACTCCACACAGTTCTGCCAGTTACACGTGGTTATCCACACAGTTTGGTCCTGTGTGTTGTTGTCCTTGAGAGAACAGTGAAATGTGAGGCAAACCTCATTAAACAAATCAATATTCCAGAAAACATTAGCTCCCTATTCCCTTTTTCCTTGTTTCTGTTCATTCTCCAACTCAGAGACAAACCGTGGCCGCGCATGCGCACGGCGGAGGCCTGCAAAATCATGCCCCCCCCCCCCCCTTTGGCCGGCTCGCGTGCCCCGGACCACCCCCCCCTAATAAGGTCCCCCTTCTGCCCACGGATCGGGCCTCTCCCTACTGTGGCGGCGCTGGACTGAGAAGCAGACGCCACGCCGAGTTCCCGACGGATGAGACCACACCCGACCAATGCCGTCGGGAACCCGGCTGGTCAGGTCGGAGCATCGGGGGGGGGGGGGGGGGGGGGGGGGGGGGGCGGCGGCGGCGGGCCTCAGGCAATATCCTGCAGCTGTCGATACGCCGCTTTGGAGGGTGCGGCGCATCGCGAAAGTGGCGCCACCCCAGATTTGGTCGGGAACTGTGATTCTCCGGCCAATCGCCGAAAGTGATTTTGCCGACGGCGACCGGAGAATCCAACCCCATATATTCATATATCCCTTGAGGTGCAGTTATCACTGCAAAGCACCTCTAAATTGAGGGAAATAATGCACCTCAAATATGTTCAGACACAAAGGGCGAAATTCTCCGCCCCCCACGACGGGTGGGAGAATAGCGGGAGGGCCTTCCCGACATTTTTGCCGCCCTCCCGCTATTCTCCCCCCCCCCCCCCCCCCCGCCGAAGTCCCGACCCGAATCGCTTCCGCCGTTTTTTTATGGCCGGCAGCGATTCTCAGCTGTTAGATGGGCCGAAGTCCCAGCCCTTTACGCCGTTTTTACGAACGGCAAACACACCTGGTCTTGCCGTTCGTAAAAACGGCGTGACTAACTCGCTATTAATAACCATGGCACCGATTGGCACGGCCGTGCCAAGGGTGCCATGGGCCCGCGATCAGTGGGCACTGATCGCGGGCAGCGGGCCCGATGCCCGCGCACTACTTGTCCTTCCGCCGCCCCGCAGTATCCATTCGCGGGGCGGCTGAGGGGCAACCCGGCCCGCGCATGCGCGGGTTTCGTGCAAAAACGCGATGACGTCACCCGCGCATGCGCGGGTTGGAGTCTTCCAAACTGCGCATGCGCGGCTGACGTCATATGACGCGTCAGCCGGCGCTAACTCCGGCAAGCGGGCTTAACGATTTTCGTTAAGCCCGTCTTGCCGGAGCCTACGGCGTCGGGCTGCTAGCCCCGACCGGGGACCAGAATCGGTCCCCGGTCGGGAAGGGGCGCGCTGCCGTAAATCCCGCTCGGGTTTTACGCCAGCTTTACGATTTCTCCCGTTTTGGGAGAATCGCGCCCAAAGTTTTAAGCTTCACTGTCCATGACCGTCTATTCAGTTAACATTTGTGTTCCCACTGCACTGCCAGAAGTCTCAAGCAGAGGCTTAGCACTTTGTTATGAAGACTGTGGGAACGTTCATAGAACAGACTTATCTTTCTGCACCATCTGGTAGATCTGTATTCTGAGAGGCTTGGTATGTGATTCTGTCGCCTTGCCTTGACATGGTGTGAGCCGCACTCAGTTTATGAATTCCACAATGAAGTTATGACTTGCTGAAAATAATGCATTTCCAACAAGGAGCATACAATGTCAAATAAATCACATGACCAGCTCCATGGGGAAAACACTGGATGCCTACTGATTGCAAGGTCACAAATTAATGAAAAGTGTTTGAAACATGGGGTAGAGCATTGATACTTTAGAACCGATTTATGAATCAGTACAAAAGATCATTCTATTCCATTCATGAAGCATAATCTGCTACATAATAATCTATACTCTCCATGCTCTGGAGCCCCTTTGTCCCGTGTCCATGACATCATTGTCCATCTTTGCTTAACTCCGCTATCTGGGGATCCAGATTGCCCACGACGATCCGGATCCACAAGTGGAACCTGGCCAGCCTGGCGAAGGAAGCAAAAAAGAGAAGGGACACACTCCCGCTCTCCCTAGCGGGGAAGGTGCAGACGATCAAGATGAATGTGCTGCCCAGGTTCCTCTTCCTGTTCAGGTCCATACCGATCTGCATCCCCAAGGCTGCCTTCAACGCAGTTGACAAAATGATTCTTCCGCTTGTGTAGGGTGTGTGTGTGTGTGCGTTGGGGGGGGGGGGGGGGGGGGGGGGGGGTGCAGGAAGAACCCAGGATCCCCAAACAGTTCCAACAAAGAAGAAGAAACATGAGCGAAATAACCAAAAATAGAATGGGTAAGGACGGAGGAGAGCTCCCATCACTGCCAGCCAAACACTCACAAGCTCAGTAGTGGTAGCCACACTCTGAACCTGGAACCAAATGAGATAGCACTTTGGCCTAACTTAAATGTCCACTATGGCCCCCATCTGTAGCAACCACAAATTTGCACCAGCCATGCTAGATGCCAACTTTCAGGATACTTTAGGTGGTAGAGACAGGACGGAGGGACACTCATCATTAGGGACCTCTGCACAGAGGACAGGCTAGTGACCTTAGAGGAAAAGACAGACACTACAGCGACCCAATGGGAACAAACTCCGACACCTACAGGTTAAGAACTTCCTCCGTAAGGAGATGACAACATACCCACGGACTCCGAGATGCATAATGTTGGAGAAACTACTGGACGCCAGTGACCTGGGAGGAGGGAACTGGGGGGACACGACTATTAGAAAGGACACGCTCCCCACTGGACTAAATACAGGAAAAAAGGAGGAAGAACTAGTGATAGAAATAGGGCGGGAGGCACTGAACAGGACCTCCTCCAGCTCCACTTACGCAAGGTTAAGCCTCATGCAACAGAAAGTGGTGCACAGAGAACACCTAACAAGAAACCTAATGAGCAGGTTCTTTCCGGAGGTGGAGGACAAATGTAAACAGTGCCAGGGCGGACCGGCCAACCACACCCACATGTTCTGGGCATGCCCCAGACTTGTCGGGTTCTAGACAGCCTTCTTTGAGGCAATGTCCAAGGTTGTGGGGGTGAGGGTGAAGCTGTGCCCAAGAGTGGCAGTCTTCGGGCTATCAAACCAGCCAGAGCTATTTATGGGGAAGAGGGCTGAGGCCCTTGCTTTGCCTCCCTAATCACCTGCTGAAGAATCCTGCTTGGCTGGCGATCAGCAGCACCACCCAAAGCTTCAGACTGGCTGGCAGATCTGTTGGAATTTCGGCCAAGGAGGGGGGGGGGGGCCTCGGGGGATGGGGGGAGGGGGGGGGGGGGGGGGGGATTGCAATGCTAATGAAAAGCTCTTGTAAATTGTACCCGATCCACATCCCATTGTTTATTGTACAGTGTATAAATTGAAAATGTTCAATAGAAAACATTTCTATCCCCTTTTAGTTTTTAAAAGAGTCATAGGGACTCAAAACATTAACTGTGTGTGTCCCCCCCCCCCCCCCCCCCCCCCCCCCCACCCCCACCAATGCTGCCAGACCCACTGAGCTTATCCAGCATTTGTGTCTTTATCTCAGGTTTCCAACATCTGCAGTATTTTGCTTTTATCCCTTGAAGATGCATTGGTTTTGTCTGTTCACATGTGGCTAATGATGACCTGTATGTTTCATGTCTCTGATTTGTGTTGTCATTGAAGATATAGTAATCGTGATCTCAGTACTGAAAGCTTATCCAGAAGAGAAGGGGAGAGACAGTGGCGCAGTGATAATCTCAGCAGCTGGTGGAATTTAGAGACAATGACTGAAATCTGGAATTGAAAAGCTAGTCTCAGTAATGGCGACTATGAAACCATTGGCAATTGTAAAAACCCATCCAGCTCACTAATGCTCCCGAGGGAAGGCAATCTGCCATCCTTACCTGGTCAGACCTACACGTGTGACTCTAGATTCACAGTAACATGGTTGACTCTAAATGGACTAGCATGTCATTCAATTCTAGCGCAGTTAAGAAGGGGCAGCAAATGATGCCTTTGCCAGCGACACCCCCCAGAGCCGCAACTCTGCAAAGGGTGACAGAGAGATTCAAACCAGTGCATATTGTAAGATAGAAATGGACAGTTTTTCCAGGCTGTATGAATCACCAACTTTACTGTTAAACTTTACAGGATACAAGGACCTACCCGATGCAAAACAGTTCGCCGAGGAATTTCTGTTGAGGAGGAAGTTCATTCCAGATCCTCAGGGCACGAACGTGATGTTTGCTTTCTTTGCTCAGCATTTCACTCACCAGTTCTTTAGGACAGATTTCGACAGGGGTCCAGGGTTTACAAAAGCCCTTGGCCACGGGGTAAGCAGAGATTCTCAAAGGTATTAACACCCATAATGCTCTGATGATAGGGGACATCTATTTGTAGAACTGAAATTTCCGTTTCTCCGTTAGCTCCCTCACATTTGCCATCTGGAAGATTTTTCTTTCATGTCACAACTTGGGGGATTTCTGGTTTTTCCAAAGTATTAATTCATATACTTTTAAGAAAGTTGGTGGGACTTTCAGGATTCTTTATGTGGCAAGTGCCTTGTTTGCCGTTTTCTAATCGGCAACATATTATGGGAGTACGTTGTTTAAGGCAGACAGTTAACACAAACCATCTTGCTATTATGTGGAGATGCACCCTGGGGTGGGCACAGTAAGAAGTCTGGTTCAAGTCCAGCAGGTTTGTTTCGAATCACTAGCTTTCGGAGCGCAGCTCCTTCCTCAGGTGAATGAAGAGGTGGATTCCAGAAACACATATATAGACAAAATCAATGATGCAAGATGATATTTTGAATGTGAGTCTTTGCAGGTAATTAAGTCTTAGCAGGTCCAGACAGTGTGACTGGAGAGAGGGATAATCACAGGTTAAAGAGGTGTGAATTGTCTCAAACCAGGACAGTTGGTAGGATTTCACAACCCCAGGGCAGATGTGGGAGGGGGAATGTAATGCCACATGTAATGCCAAGGTCCCAGTTGAGGCCGTACTCATGTGTGCGGAACTTCTTGCTATTATATAGGATGTCCATATAAATGAAGTAGATAGGCTGGGGAGCAGGGAGGCAAGCTGGTGGTGGAAATCAAGGAGAAATGTGAAGCGGAATTGGGACGGGAGATCAGTTGGGGAGTATGGAGTGAGGCACAGCCTCATACAGTTTAAGATGATGCTCAGGGTGCATATGACTCGGGCGAGAATGAGTGGGTTCTTTCACGGGGTAGCAGATGAGGGTGAGAGGTGTGGGCGGGGGCAAGCAAATCACACGCATAGGGTTGCGAAAAATTGGGAAGATTCTGGGCGGGAGTGTTCGCGGTCTTAGCCAGGATAGTGGAGGAGGGAGTGGACCCGGACCCTTTGGTGGCGTTATTTGGGGTTTCAGAGAAGCCGGAGATCATGGAAAGGAGGAAGGCCGATATCTTGGCCTTCGCCTCTCTGTTCGCACGGCGGCAAGTTTTGCTGGAGTATAGGTAGGCATCGCCACCGGGGGTAGCGGCTTGGTTGGGTGACCTGTATGACTTCCTGCGGTTAGAAAAGATAAAGTATGAGTTAAGGGGCTCTTCACGGGAGTTTGAGGAAAGGCGGGGGATGTTTGTGACCGTGTTTGAGGAGCTGTTCATCGTGTGTGTGTGTGGGGGGGGGGGGGGGGGGGGGGGGGGGAGTATGTTTCCCGGGGTGTTTATTCGCTGTAACCTGTTTTGATCCATGTTTGTAATAAAATACATTTAAAAAAAAACAAATGAAGTAGATAAGTGGAGTAGGATTCAGAATTGAGCTAGACCTCATGCAACTGAAAGTAGTGCACAGAGAATCAATTCAGACTAAAAGCACAATGGAATATTTGCATAGAATAACTAACTAACATGTTTTTTGGAACTTATTTGTTTAATCTGAAGCGCTTACTCAGAGTACAACTTCCTTGGCGCCTAAGGGCCAGGATTTTGCCTGTCCTGCCAGAGGTGGGCATCGTTACAGGAAAAGTCAGTTGAACATAGAACATAGAACAACATAGCACAGTACAGCCCACGATGTTGTGCCGACCATTTATCCTAATCTAAGATCAGCCTAACCCACACTCCTCCAATTTACTGCTGTCCATATGCCTGTCTAAGAGTCGCTTAAATGTCTCTAATGACTCTGACTCCACCACCTCTGCTGGCAGTGCATTCCACACACCCACCACTCTCAGTGTAAAGAACCTACTCTGACATCTCCCCTGTACCTTCCTCCAATCACCTTAAATTTATGCCCCTTCGTGACAGCCATTTCTGCCCTGGGGAAATGTATCTGGCTATCCACTCTATCCATGCCACTCATCAACTTGTACACTTCTATCAAGTCACCTCTCTGCCTTCGCTCCAGTGAGAAAAGCCCTAGCTCCCTCAACCTTTCTTCATAAGACATGCCCTCCAGTCCAGGCAGCATCCTTGTAAATCTACTCTGTACCCTCTCCAAAGCATCCACATCCTTCCTATTATGAGGCGACCAGAACTGGACACAATATTCCAAGTGTGGTCTAACCAGGGTTTTATAAAGCTGCAGTAAAACCTCGCGGCTCTCAAACTCAATCCGCCTGTTAATGAAAGCCAACACAGCTTACGCCTTCTTAACAATCCTATCAACGTGGGTGGCAGCTTTGAGAGATCTATGTACCTGAACCCCAAGATCCCTCTGTTCCTCCACACTTCCAGGAATCCTGGGCGAGATTCTCCGATTCTCACTTCCGGGGCCGATTCTCTCCCCCGGGCGGGGCCCCGTGCGTTACGGCGGCGCGGCCTTGACGACGGTCGTCAAGGCTGCACGTCAAGCGTCACGCCGGCTGACGCGGCCGATGATGTCGGCCGCGCATGCGCAGGTTGGACAACGCCAACCCGCGCATGTGCAGTTGGCGTCTTTTCCCTCAGCTGCCCTGCAAGACGTGGCGGCTTGATCTTGCGGGGCGGCACAGGGAAAAGAGTGCGTCCGTTACGGATCAGTGGGCACCGATAGCGGGCCTATGCCCCCCTTGGCACGGCCGTGGTACTGCCGTGCCAATCGCGCCCCCAGATGGCCCAAACGGGCATCTGCCGCCCGTTTCACGATGGCAGCGAGCAGGTGTGTTTGCTGCCGTGTTGAAACGGATGTGAAGGCCTGGGCGCTCGGCCCATTGGCCTCGGAGAATCGCCGCTTGCCATAAAAAACACGAGCGGCGATTCGTGGTGTGGATCGGGCGTGGGGGGGGGGGGGGGGGGAATAGTGGGAGGGCGTGAAAAATGTCGGGAGGCCCTCCCGCTATTCTCCCACCCGGCGTGGGGGGCGGAGATTCGCGCCCCCTGTCTTTAGCCCTGTATTCAGCATTCAAATTCGTACTTCCAAAATCAATCACTTCACATTTATCTAGGTTGAACTCCATCTGCCACTTCTCAGCCCAGCTCCGCATCCTGTCAATGTCCTGTTGCAAACTGCAACAGCCCTCGACACTATCTACAACTCCCCCAACCTTTGTGTCAGCGGCAAATTTACTAACCCACCCTTCCACTTCCTCATCCAAGTAATTTATAAAAAGAGCAGAGATCCCAGAACAGATCCCTGCGGGACGCCACTGGTCACCAACCTCCAGGCGGAATACTTTCCATCCACTACCACTCGCTGTATCCTTTCGGTCAGCCAATTCTGTATATTGACAGCCAAATTTCCCTGTATCCCATGCGTCATAACTTTCTGAAAGAACCTGCCATGGGGAACCTTGCCAAATGCCTTACTGGAATCCATATACACCACACCCACTGCCCGACCTTCATCAAAGAGTTCAATAAGGCTTGTGAGGCAGGCCCTGCCCCTCACAAAGCCATGCTGACATCTTTAATCAAATATTTTTACATAGAATTTACAGTGCAGAAGGAGGCCATTCGGCCCATCGAGTCTGCACCAGCTCCTGGAAAGAGCACCCTACCCAAGGTTAACAACTCCACCCTATCCCCATAACCCAGTAACCCCACCCAACACTAAGGGCAATTTGGAACACTAAGGGCAATTTATCACGGCCAATTCACCTAACCGGCACATCTTTGGACTGTGGGAGGAAACCGGAGCACCCGGAGGAAACCCACGCACACACGGGGAGGACGGGCAGACTCCGCACAGACAGTGACCCAGACGGGAATCAAACCTGGGACCCTGGAGCTGTGAAGCATTTATGCTAACCACCATGCTACCGTGCTGCCAGGCGAAATTCTCCGCAACGGCCAACGCCGGAGTGAAACCCGGAGTATTTCACTCCGGCGTCGGAGGCCACTCCTGTAAACGAGTGCGTCGTTTACAGATGCCTGCCCGACGATCAGTGGGCACCGATCGCGGGCTAGTCACCTCCTGAGCACGCCCGTGGTGCTCGATCCTCTCTCTGCCCCCCCCCCCCACAGGCCCCACACTTACCTGTCACGCGCTGTTCACGCCGGCAGTGACCAGGTGTGGTTGCCGCCGGCGTGAACCCATCGGGTACTTCAGGCTGCTTGGCCCATCCGGGCCGGAGAATCGCCGGTCGCCGGGAAAAACAGGGCGAGCAGTGACTCTCTGAGCGGCGTGTCGCTAAACGCGACACACCATTTTGGGGGGGGGGGGGGGGGGGGGAGAGGAGGTGGGAGAATCGCGGGGGGTGCCAGAGCGGCCCTCCCGCGATTCTCCCACCCAGCGTGGGGAGCGGAGAATTGCGCCCTATGTTTTTCTAAATAATCATAAATCCTTTCTCTCAGAATCCTTCCAATATTTTGCTCACCACAGACGTAAGACTGACTAGTCTGTAATTCCCAGGGATTTCCCTATTCCCTTTCTTGAACAGGGGAACAACATTCGCTTCCCTCCAATCATTCGTTGTGTTAAAGCCTCGGTGTCCTGACTAATTTACAAATCAAACAACCTTACCAGTGTGTCAAGGGCAACTGAACTTCAGTAGCCATCCTGTCATTTTTGAGCAACGCTTCTTATTTTTGAAATAGTTCAGCCCCGCACCGATACCGTGAGATGACTGGTTCCATCCCGAACCCCACCTCTCCCAACGGAAGCAGCCAGGTGAAAATTTACCCCAGTATTTTTTTTCTTACGTTTTGATTCTAGATGAGCGCAGAGATCATTAATACCATCTCTCATATTCCTCTCCTTAGACATTGTGCTCTGTTACAAACAGCACGGTAGCACAAGTGGATAGCACTGTGGCTTCACAGCTCCAGGGCCCCAGGTTCGATTCCCCGCTGGGTCACTGTCTGTGCGGAGTCTGCCCGTTCTCCCCGTGTCTGCGTGGGTTTCCTCCTGGTGCTCACGGTATTCTCCCACAGTCCAAAGATGTGCAGGTTAGGTGGACTGGCCATGATAAAATGCACCTAAGTGTCCAAAGGTTAGGTGGGATTACGGAGATAGGGTGGGGGATTGGACGTCTCGATTGGAGGGTCGGTGCGAACTCGATGGGCTGAATAGCCTCCTTCTACACTGCAGGGATACTACGATTCTTCGATTTGTATGAATCTAATTTGTTGATCAGTTTCACGGAACCTGGCGCATTCCCAGAGCATGGTTCTGTCATGTGATGCTGTCCATTCTGCTCTGAGCCAATTTGTTTTTTCATCAGATATATTTAACATTAGATTTTGTTTTGCCTAGAAATGCAAGCAAGTCCCTTCTTGCATCGTACATGTCAGGTTAGCAAATGTAAAAGTATAGAAGCAATTATACAATGCACGTTGTGTCATTTTACCGGAAAGAGCCATCAGTCAGATCTCCCAATTGCTGCGGCATCGTCAGGTCTGTTGGAGGCAATTTGCTCTCAGGCTCGAATGAGGTTTATTTAAGGTCAGAAGGAACCAACAGGAAATGTCTGGCTTCTCTTATTTTTCAATTAAAACAAAGTGTGGCACCAAAATTAAAATGCACATCACAGTAAGGCATCTGATTTAATTATGGATTATGTTATATCAAATTTATAACCATAATTAATGATTGATAATTAATTCAAAACTTGAATATAACTTGTGCTATGTTTACAACTTTCCAATCATAAATTTGGTTGTCCGAAATGAGGGTTTTGTATGGGCTGCGAATTGTTGTAAACCTGAAGTTAAAACCACTGCTGGACAATAATAACTCATTTTTGGTTCAATGATGTTCTCAGTGGTTTACGCTGTGGGATGGTTTGGGAGACTGCTGACAACATCAGAACAATGGCACCTGTACTGAAGGGGAATGGCACAGTGGCTCAAATGTTCAAAGCATGGGGTTGACACGGCCATGTCTAACCCTGCCCTGAGGTCCTAGCAGGAGAGTTACAAGGCCCTTGATTTATTTTTCCACAATCCCACACGACTAGGTGGGCTGAGGTTCATTTTAGTACTCGCTAGCATTGTCTAACTCAGACTGGGCTTGTGACCCTGAAAACCTCTGACTTTTTGGTTCAACGCTGCAAATGCACAGGTCATTCAGCCACCAAACAGTCCTCGCGCTAATTATAATCCAGGAGCAAGACTGACCTCATTGCGAGTCTGTAAGCCTATTGCTTGCTGAAGCTTGCAACCTCATCTCCTGTCAGAACAATCCTGAAAGAGATAAATCATATGAATAATCCACCCCTTTATCATAATTACCTAATTAAACTTTGCTTTGGTAGCTAACAGTGGGGAAATGCAACCATTAACTGCGGTTGAAGACGACAATTTGTGGTCAAGTTGCCCTTTGGGAACAAGACAAGTTCAATGTGAAAACGTTGTTCTTGAGCCTCAGTTTATTCGGGAGGTGGGATTTTCCACCCGCCCCCGTGGCGTGTTTCGCGGCAGCGGAAGTGACCCGCTATTGTCAGCGGGGTTTCCCATTCTATTCCCCCCCCCCGCGGAAGATCCCAAGAGCGAGAACAGCCAGGAAATTCCAGCCATTGTGTTTGAACGGTATTAGTGGGAAAACATTTGCCTAAAAGTTAAAATGCTTCAATATTACCCAGGTGGATTTGACCCATATTTATGGATACTCTCTGGAACGTCAACATCAGCTTCGGCTCTTCAAGGACGGGAAACTCAAATATCAGGTAACTTACCAGAATCCCTCTTTTAAAAAAAGAAATGATCAGAGTCGCGATTATTGGGACTGCTTGCTAAGGTTCACCAGATAAGATTTTCAATTAGGTGCAATTTGGTGGCCTAAAGTATTGGATCACCAATTTGTGGAGTGGTGGTCAGCTAAAAGCAGCCTCAATCTCCGGTGTCGCTGGACTGCCAATTTTGGAAGCACTTGAGGGGATAGGGAAAACAGTAAACAATTTTTCTCCCAGGGCACTTCTGCAGGCAGCTGATGGCTGCTTGATGGAATTTCATGATTCACAAACAAAACACATGAATTGATTCATTTCAGATTAAGACATGTTTCTTCTACTAAAAACAGCACTATATAAATTTCCATCCTGCATCTTTCTTAGTTGGAAACAGTTTCTCGTCACCTTCATTCAAGAATAAAGACTTGAATTTATGTAGCGCCTGTCACGTACACTGCTCGCATCAATTTTGACATTTACGGCCAAGTGACAGTGGAGGACTTTCGCCCTCTGTGACTGGGAAGAACATGGCAGCCCTAAACTTCAATGCCACAGTCGATTTCCCCCCTGCACCTATGGCAGACCAGCTATGTGCCCAAAGCCCATAGCCCTCTCGTCCTACCAGGCCTAATCCAGGTCAAAATATATGTAGTACAGAGCCATAGCTCTGTACATCCGTCACCTCATGGATTCAGTATGGGTCGATGCCTGTGATATTCCACAAAGGTTCCTTGCAGAATCCTGGAAGGACACTGTGGCATTGATGTTTAGGGCTGCCATGACCTTCCTGGCCACAGAGAGCGGGTGTCCTCCACTGTCACTTGGCGCCAAGTCTGCAAGGACATGGCACAGGTGCCGCACAGGCTCCCTCATTGAGGCCTTTATTCTCCCTCCTGGTTCTCCCCTCCCTTAGGCTAACAGGGTTATGACAGGAGGCTTATCTGCTCATTCATCCCAAATGGCCAGGGTCAACTGGATGGTTATATCTTGGGGGCTCATGGATCCTGACTGGCAGGCGCTGGGGTCTGACAGAGAGCTACCCCGTTGCCTTTTGATTCCGTGCAGCCAGGCGTTGAGTCCTGAACCCTGAGGATTCATCCAATTCCTTGATTTTAGGCAGCTGATATTTTTAAGGGTTAACACTTGATGGCCAATTAGTTTAACCACCACCCCCTCACCATCACCCCCACCACCTCCCTCTCACAACCACACCCTCACCACCATCACATCACCACCAACCCCTCACCACCAACCCCTCACCACCAACCCCTCACCACCACTCCCCACCTCACCACCACTCTCCACCACCACCCTCCCACAACCACCCCCTCACCAGCACCCTATCACTACCACCCCCTCACCACCACTCTCCCACAACCACCTCTTCACCACCCCCTCACCACCACCCCATCACCACCACCCCATCACCACCGCCCCCCCACAACCACCCTCCCACAACCGCCTCATCACCACCCCTTCACCACCACCCCATCATCACCACCCCATCATTTGCCATGTGCCTGCCCACCCCATTGGCTTTTCCATGTCTTTGAAGTCCATCACGATCCCCTCACTCTTCACGACACTTCCAAGCTTTGTGTCACCTGCAAATTTTGAAATTATCCCTTTTCCACCCTGCTCTTAAGTCACTAATATATATCAACTGAAGCAGCTTTCCTCCTACTCACCCCTGAGGAAAGAAAAGAAACAGTTTACACTGGCTGATGGGTCGAGTCAAAGAAAACAGATTTAAAGTGATTGCTCGTGGGATCAAAGGCCACCGAAAGGTGTTTTTACGCAGCGGATGGTGTTGCCAATTTGCACCAGAGACGCCAATAATGTTGCTCTTTTTAATGGGTGGAATTCTATCCCACCAATCGTCACCAATAATGTTGCCAAATTAATTAGATATGGCAGCTATTAATGATAATATTGATTTTCAGAGTGGCCAGGTATCAAATGATACCACCACAAGACTTTACCGGGTATCGATCAAAGACCAAACAACCAGTTAGTCAGTTCAAGTTCAAAGATAGTTTATTTACACACAAGGATTACTTCGACATGCAACATAAAACACTGCAAGTTAAACTACAGCTAACAACTACAATAACCTATACTTAACTTCAGGGCAACCGGCTCTTTGCAGATGAACAAGGCCTTTGTTCGGATCTTGCGTGGCTGGGTAGAAGAAGTGGCTTTGTTTCTGCTGGGCTCATCTGTCTGGTAGCGATTGTTGGTCTTGAACTTGTCTTCTGGTCGTAATGCTACACTTGGTTTTAGGCGTAGGCCGGGGCCAAGAGAGACCGAACACATGGCTGTGTCTCTTTTTATCCCTCTGGGATTTTGCACTCTTTGGGCGGTCCTTAGCTTTGGACCCAATAATTCGACAGGCTTCAATCACTGCCTTCGATTTTGGCCAATAAAGGGGCGGCCAATATATAATAAAAATTAACAGCTTTGATGGCTGGGCATGTCCTGAGCAGTCATTGACCTTGGCTGTTTGGGTTTACTTAGCAAAGGGAGTGGCGCCAGTTAGTCTGCATCTGTATCGGTTACCTGAGTAGAGTCCTTTTGTTCTGTGGAAATGAGCCATTAGAATGCAAATGATTTGGGGTTTCGATCACGTCTAGCTATCTGGGTTGCAAATACACACACAAGCTCTGAGTGTGTCTGAGTCCTGGGTTGGCCATAATTCCCATGGTCCTTTGCAGGTGGCCATCTGAGATGGCTACACACAGCGGATTGGTTAGGAGGTGGAATGCACTGCCTGAGAGTGTGGCGGAGGCAGGTTCAACTGTGGCTTTGAGAAGAGAGTCAGACTTGGGGAAACTGGCAGGGGAGGTGGCGCTAACGAAACTGCTGTTACAGAGAACCAGCATGGGCTCATTGAGTCGAATGGTCTCCTTCTGTGGCTGCTCCTTTAGCAAAAATTGCGGGACAGGGAAGGAGGGTTAAAGTGACAGACGACAGGTAGCAGCTGCACTGGAGATTGAGTCAACCAGGCTGGTTCTCAGAGGAAGCAGCAGCTTTCGGCATGTATAGCTTCTGTAAACAAGCTGGCGTAATTGAGATGGATTAACAAAAGAGCCAGGATTTGCCCTGCAGGGTAACTATAGCAACCCCAGCACTGTACATGCTCTATGCCAAAAAAAACGATTTCCTTTCCCGATATCGATGTTAAGTAGGCGCACAAACATGTCATTTAAAAAAAAAATTAGCAGCATTACTGGGGTCAACTTTCCGCTTTGCTTTCCTGCACGAATTAACAAACTGCTGGCGTGATCACAGGAATGTTTGGCCTCGTACCACGGGATTTCTGAGAATGAGGTCTCTTCAAGCAGCAACAGGAAATTAAGCACCTGATCCGCTACCACAACTTAAAATAATAAAATACATTTACGTTTGCTGTCTGCCATGACAATAAAAACATTTTCTGCACGAGCCGAACACAATGATTTCTGAGAATTCCACTGCGATGCCTGAGCATAAGTTTATCATCTTTTCCGTGTCCCTCCTGATCTTTGCGACCCAGGTTGTTAGGCCTGACGGCCTTCATGCACAGCTGCTCCACTGCATTCCAGCAGGGGCTGCAGCGGTTCACACAAAGGAAGCTCAACATCACCTTCTCAAGGGCAATCAGGGATGGGCAAAAGATGCTGGACGAGCCACATCCAGAGGCCCACATCCCTAGAAATTAATTTTTGAAAGATGTTTAGGTAGGCAAATCTGTCCCAAGGCCCTACCGAGGTGTGAGCTGTGTAACGTGTGGCCCTTCGTGCATTGTGGTCACGCTCGCCTTCCCTTTCACCGTAATCTGCCACCAGAGGCTGCTACACCACAGCAGTTTGTCCGAAAAGCTCCTCATTATGCGACTCCTTTCACTGCTGGGGTGATACTTCAAAATCATTCCCTGTGGCAAACGTGCTAGCTCCTGGAGCAAAATTAGTACATGTGGCTAATTTCTAATGAACAGCGTGGATGTAGATGATGTAACAGAGCAGGTAAACTTTACTGAAGTTGTTATCTAAAGCAGTGCTTCTCAAAGTGTGGTACGCGTACCGGTGCCGGTACGCGAGCCATCGTCTGCCGGTACTTGGAGTGTTTCCAGAAAAGAAAGAGACAGTAATCCTGGATTGGCTTGTTTCGCTCACCGGTCCCTGGCACATTGAAAAAAAAAACTGCCGGTCCGCCACATCAGATAGTTTGAGAAGCACTGATCTAAAGGATCTAATGCTGTGCGGAGTTTGTATCTTCTCCGGTTTCCTCCCTCAGTCCAAAGATGTTCAGCTAAGGTGGATGGGCCATGCAAAATTTCCCCTTCGAGTCCAACAGGTGGGGTTATAGGGTTACGGGGATAGAGCGGGGGAGTGGGCCTCGGGTGGGTGGTCTTTCAGAGGGTTTGAGCAAACCCGATGGGCTGAATGGCCTCCTGATTCTATCGGAGCAACATTAGAAACAGAAAAGGTTCTGGGTTTTAGTTTATTGGGACTATTTATAATGCACATAGTAGCCTGGATTTTCATCCATAGTGTGAGCTGGAAAAATTCCAAGCTTGGTGCCCGGCCTCAAAAGAAAGTGTCCGCAAAGGCAGGATCTTCATTGCCGGGGATCGGTGCGGGCTGGCCTGGAGATACAATAATAATAAACTTTATTGTCACAAGTAAAGACTGCAACAAAGTTTCTGTGAAAAGCCCCTAGTCATCACATTACGGCGCCTATTCGGGTACACGGGGAGAATTCAGAATGTACAAATTACCCAACAGCACGTCTTTCGGGACTTGTGGGAGGAAACCGGAGCACCCGGAGGAAACCCGCGCAGACACGGGGAGACTCCACGCAGACAGTGACCCAAGCTGAGAATCGAACCAGGGACCCTGGTGCTGTGAAGCGATAGTGCTAACCACTGTGCTACCAGGCCTTGATCGCGGGCCTGGCCACCGTGGAGGCCCCTCCCCCGAGTCAGTTTCCCCTTCCCCACCCCCCGCACCCTCCCTCCCCCCCTCAGGACGGGTGGGACCATACGTAACCCACGCCAGCGGGTCTCGGTTGGCACTCGGCCTGTCGAGCACGGAGAATCGCCGGGGGAAGCCGCTTTCAACGGCTCCCGTCCGGCGTGGCGCCGATTTTCCGGCAAACAGAGAATCGGTGGCCCGGCGTCGGAGCGGCGTGGCCCGATTCTCGCACCCCCTGGCGATTCTCTAACCCGGCGAGCAAATATCTCTTCAACATAGCACAATACTTGAACTCGCACTCCAGAATGTGCAACAAGCGATGTCATTGTATCTGCCCATGCAGCCTTCAAAAATTCCAGGTATTCTGACCGTGGGTTATGAGCTTTGAATTTTTTTTGCTATTTTCGTCTCATTCAGCAGTGGGCACAGCTGCTTCAGAATACCTCAAACGCCTTATTTTCTTGCTTTTTGCTTTTCATTAAAAAGCTGGAAAATAATTCAAGTACATAGGAAGAAATGAATTCAAAGCAGGAGTGGACCTCGTGAGCCTGCTCTGCGAAGTGAAGGACTAAACCGAGAAGTGTTTAATTCACATTTGATTTGCATTAAGGTAGTGAATGGAGAAGTCGTTCCCCCGTCTGTGAAGGATGCGCCCATCAAAATGAAATATCCAAAAAGTTTACCGGAGGAAAAACGTTTGGCCTTTGGCCACGATTTATTTGGCTTGGTGCCTGGGCTGATGTTGTACGCCACCGTCTGGCTTCGCGAACATAATCGAGTCTGTGATATCCTGAAAAAAGAGCACCCAACATGGAGCGATGAACAGCTTTTCCAAACCACCAGGCTCATACTTACAGGTAGCGAGCTTCGTTGTGTTTTCAAAAAGATTTTCTGCCTTTTGACGAGTGTTTCTTTGCCCATTTTTGCTCACTGGATGTATCTGATCTCGTCATCCATGTTGGTCTTCTGAAAATGAAATGGCGCAGTGGAATGGCGCATTGCGAAATAAACCGAGAAATGTGTAATTCATTTTTGGTTTGCATTGAGGTAGTGGGTGGAGAAGTTGTTCCCACCATCTATGAAGGACGTACTCAAAATTCTAGGTACATACGGTGGCACGGTGGTTAGCACTGCTGCCTCACAACGCCAGGGACCCGGGTTCAATTCTGGCCTTGGGTGACTGTGCGGAGTCTGCACGTTCTCCCCGTGTCTGCATGATTTTTCTCCAGGTGCTCTGCTTTCCTCCCACAGTCCAAAGATGTGCAGGTTAGGTGGATTGGTCATGCTAAATTACCCTTTGGTGTCCAAAAGGTTAGGTGGGGTTACAGGGATTTGGTGGGGGAGTGGGCCTCGGTAGGGTGCTCTTTTGGCCGGTGGGAGCCGACTTGATGGGCCAAATGGCCTCCTTCTGCACTGTAGGGATTCCATGAATCTGTGATTGTACTTTCATAACTCAAACCTTCTCCCAAGAGGAAAACCTCAAGATTCAATTCGATTATGGATCATAGTCCTGTTCCTATTTCATGAAAAAGAGTAAAAACATGCTCAGTGAAGGTATGAATGATAAGTGTTTGGAAATAATGTAATGAGCAGGGTAAACATTATTACGCCGATAATAACAAATTGCATTTAAATTGTCCCCTTTAACATAGGAAAACATCCTAAAGTGTTTCTCTGAGCTGTAGTCAAAAGACAGACACCAACCAAAGAAGGACACCATAGGAGGAATGACTAAAAGCTTGGTGAAAGAAAAGATCCCAAAGGACAAGGAGGGGCGGAGTGGGGGGGGGGGGGGGGGGGGGAGTTTAGGGAGAGAACTCCAGAGTATGGGATGAGCTAGGGAAGGCACAGGTGGGGTGAAAGGAGGGTGGGAGAATCCGCAATACGCCACGGTCATAGGATCAGAGAATATGCAGGACCTTGTAGGGCTGGAGGGAGCTATAGAGGTAGAGAAGGTCAGGGTCATGGTGGACCTCAACGTGCGGATGAGAATTTTAGATCAGAGTTGTGGACTATAATGTGCTGAACACTGGAACAAGAGAGCTAGGCCTGTGCGTCCACAATGGGCCAAATGGCCTCCTTCTGCGACCTAACAATTCTGTGATAACAGTTCTGTGAAGTTTCTATGTCACTGCAAAAGTAAAATTCAAAATCGCTTATATGTCGAATTAAAAAACTAACTGAGCTCGATGCTATTGAATTGTAATTAATCGTTTACTTAATAAATGAGAAGTCATAGACTGAACTACTTGGAGACTGACAAAGTAAAATTATGATTTTAATTTTGTGCATTTGTCTCGGTTTCTCAGGGGAAACAATCAAAATAGTCATTGAGGACTACGTGCAGCACCTGAGTGGCTATCATTTCAAGTTGACTTTTAACCCTGAACTCCTGTTCAGTGAGCACTTTCAATACCGAAACCGGATTGCAGTGGAGTTCGACCACCTCTATCATTGGCATCCACTAATGCCCGACAGCTTCATTGTAAAAGGCCAAGAGTTTCCTTACGAAGAATTTCTTTTCAACACCGATATCCTCTTGAATTTCGGAGTGGAAGCTTTAGTCGAATCATTTTCAAAACAGAGATCAGGACGGGTAAAAATGTATTTTTATTTATAACGATTAAAAACCTGAAGGCACTTGAAGGTTCATAGTAACGGAGAAACTTGCTTTGGGCTGGAAGAGTATGTGGATTTCAGGTAGCATTAGTGTTAGTGTTACTGCCTGACATTCAGATATACTGTCTGGGATCATGCAGTCGAATCAAAGTATTTAACAGAGGCTGAAACATTACTAATGATATTGTCCATTGTTCTCCATTTAATGCTCTAAAGGTGGGACTATACCTTTATAGGTATTATTTAATGCTCTAAAGGTGGGACTATGCTCTATACAGGTGAGACCCAGTACATCGCCACTGATGTTACTTGGATATTGGGCTGCCATTGACAATGATATTGGGCAACTAAATAGAAATCAAACATTAAAATTGTAGGCTTGAGGACTTCTGGTGGCGACCATGGAGGAGTAGGTCGCACATTCGATAGCTCCCGCTTGAAACGGACTTTCGGACCTTTTTTCCCGACTTTTCTTGGACTTTAGGGGATAGATCGGGGTAGTGGACGATATTAAGAAGGATTCCCCCTCCGATGTATGGCTAATTGGACTAGGAGTGGCCGTGTGAAAAGACTCAGCCCGGATAGAGTGAAGCAGTCGGAGCTGGTACCACGGCGCAGCATGGCGGAGGGTCAGGACCAGGGAGCGGCGGCTCAGTGGTCTAAGGAGCAGCAGATAACTTCTTTAAGGACGGTTTCACTGAGCTGAAAAAGGAAACACTGGACCTGATCAAGGCTGTGATCGATCAAGTGGTTTTGAATCAGGCGGCCCAAGGGAAGGCGATACAAGAAATTGAGCAGAAGTTGTCCAGCCAGGAGGACTATCTAACCGTGCTAAGGTGGAGGTGTTGGATGAGCGCCGTAAGAGAATGTAGGAGAAGTTGGAGGACCTGGAGAACAGGTCCAGGAGGCAGAACTTAAGGATCGTTGACGTCCCCGAAGGAATTGAGGGGTCGAATGCGGGAGCATACGTGGCGAGCATGCTGGAGACGCTGATGGGGGCCGGGGCGTTTTCTTGCCCCGTGGAAGTGGACGGAGCGCATCGAGCCCTTGCAAGGAAACCTAAGGCAAATGACCCACCGAGGGCCATGGTGGTGTGTTTCCACCATTTTACGGACAAAGAACTCGTCTTGCGGTGGGCCAAGAAGGAGCGGAGCAGCAGATGGGAGAACAGCGAGGTGCTGGGAGCGGAGCTGGCTAAGAGACGTGCTGAGTTTAACCCGGTGAAGGCGATCCTCTTCAAGAAGGGGGTGAAATTCGGGTTGCTGTATCCAGCATGGTTGTGGGTTACGCACGCAGACCGGCACTTTTACTTTGAGGCACCGGACGATGTATGGTCATTTATCAAAGAAAAGAAGTTGGAAACGTCTTAAAGGACACTTAAATCTTGAAGGAGTTATTTGGCGGCGGTTTGTATCGGTTCAAATAAGAATGTATGTAGTTCAGGGTTAAGTATTGGGCTGGGGTGGTGGTTTGAGGTGCTTTGTTTTTGCAGAGATAGGATGCGGAGGCGGGGAAGGGGAGCCCCAAAGTTGGTGCTATTCTTAGGGAGGTTGGGTTTGGTTCCAAGCGATTGTTTCTCCATTGGTTTATGTTACTTTCTTTTACTTGAGGTTGTTTAATTAGTGGGGACTGCGATGTTGCTAAATGGTTTATGCATGTTGGGAGAGGGGTTCGAACAATAGGGAGCCAGACTGTTTGGCACCTAGGGAGGGGGCTGTCGGGGTCAGCGTGGTTCAGCTGATTCTCGGAAGCGAGGTGGGGGCTGAACATGTGCTAAGATGGTGCTTGAGCTGGGGAATCAGGGTTCGGAAGGGGGAGGGGGAGGCTGCTTCGTTAACAGGGGAGGAACTATTATCGGGGAACAAAAGGGAAGTTGGGGACGGTCGCTACTTGTGGGGGAGCTTAGGGAAGCGGGGGGCGCGGGCTCTGGGCTGGCCCATAAAAGGTTATGGCTAGTCGGTGGTGGGGGGGGGGGGGGGGGGGGGGGGGGTTGGCAGCCCCCCCGTCCAGGCTGATTACGTGGAATGTGAGGGGTATGAACGGGCTGGTCAAAAGGGCTTGCCTTTCCGCACATTTAAAGGGGCTGAAGGCAAACGTAGCAATGCTTCAGGAGACACATCTAAAGATTATTGATCAGACGAGATTGAGAAAGGGGTGGGTTGGTCAGGTGTTTCACGCTGGACTCAAAGACCAGGGGGGGGGGGGGGGGGGGGGGGGTAGCGATATTAGTCAGCGAGATATATTATGGTGAGTGGGAAGCTGGAGTGTGTACGGGTGGTGCTTGTAAACGTCTATGCTCCGAACTGGGACGATGTGAGATTTATGAGACGGGTATTAGGCAAGATCCCGGACCTAGAGTCTCATGGCGTGATCATGGGGGGGGGGGGGGGGGGGGGGGGGGGGGGACCTTTAACACGGTCATGAATCCCGATCTGGACTGGAAGGAGGCCTGCCGCGCGCAGCGAAGGAGCTGAGGGGTTTCATGGAGCAGATGGGGGGGGGGGGAGTTAGACCCGTGGAGATTCGAATGGCCCAGGGCAAAGGAGTTTTTGTTTTCCTCTCATGTCCATAAAGTTTACTCCCGCATTGATATTTTTTGTTCTAAGCAGGGCGCTAATTCCAAAGGTGGCAGAGACGGAATATTCGGCGATTGCAGTCTCTGATCATGCCCGGCATTAGGTGGATTTGCAGCTGAGTGAGAAGAGAGGGCAGCGCCCGCTGTGGAGGCTGGATGTGGGGTTGTTAGCGGACGAAGTGGTCTGCGGGCGGGTGAATAAGTCCGTTCAGAATTACCTGGATACAAACGATACGGGTGTGGTATCAGCAGTGGTGGTTTGGGAGGCTCTGAAAGCAGTTGTAAGAGGAGAACTAACTTTGATTCGGTCCCACAGAGAAAAGGTGGAACGAGCAGAAAGGGAGAGATTAGTGTGGGAGATGCTTCGAGTGGATACGGGATATCCGGAGGCCCCGGACGCGGGGCTCCTGAGGGATCGTCGGAAACTACACGCAGAGTTTGAGTTGTTGACCACGGGGAGGGTGGTGAAGCAGTTGAGGAGGGCAAGGGGGGCGGTCTACGAATATGGGGAAAGGGTGAGCAGGATGTTGGCGGACCAGCTTAGGAAGGGAGAAGCAGCTAGGGAGATTGGGAGAGTAAGAAATAGGGAGGGCAACATGATCTTGGACCCAGGGGGATGAACGACGTTTTTAAAGAATTTTATAGCAAATTATATGAGTCGGAACCCCCGTCTGGTGTAGAAGGGATGAGGCAGTTCCTTGATCAGTTGAGGTTTACGAGGGTGGAGGAGGACCTGGTCAAGGGGCTGGGGGCCCCGATTGAAGCAGAGGAAATTGTTAAAGGACTGGAGGGCATGCAGTCGGGCAAGGCTCCGGTTACCCGGTAGAATTCTATAAGAAGTTCTCAGAGGTGTTGTGCCCACTGCTGATGAGGACCTTTAATGAGGCTAAAGAGAGGGGAATCCTCCCCTAACGATGTCACAGGCCTTGATTTCACTCATCCTTAAACGAGAGAAGGACCCGGAGCAATGTGGGTCATATAGGCCGATCTCACTTTGGAACGTTGATGCCAAGGTGCTGGCTAATATTTTGGCCACTAGGATAGAAGATTATGTCCCAGGGGTGATAGGGAAGGACCAAACCGGATTTGTTACGGGTAGACAGCTCAATGCTAACGTTCGGAGACTCTTGAATGTAATTATGATGCCCTCAGAAGGAGAGGAGGCGGAGGTGGTGGTTGCGATGGATGCGGAGAAGGCTTTTGATTGGGTGGAGTGGGAGTATCTTTGGGAGACGCTGGGAAGGTTTGGGGAGGGCTTCATCGACTGGGTGCAATTTGTCTACCAGGCGCCAGTAGCGAGTGTGTGCATGAACTGTCTGAGATCGGGTACTTTAGGCTACACCGAGGGACGAGGCAGGGGTGCCCACTCTCCCCGTTGCTGTTCGCTCTGGCTATAGAGCTGTTGGCCATGGCGCTGAGAGCGTCAGGGAAGTGGCAGGGGCTGGTTGTGGGGGGGGGGGGGGGGGGGGGGGGGGCTCCGGGTTTCGCTGTATGCGGACGATCTGCTCTTGTACATCTCAGACCTGGTGGAGGGGATGGGGAGCTAATGCAGATCTTGGGGAAATTGAACATGGAAAAAAGTGAATTGTTCGTGATCCAGGCAAGGGGGCAGGAGAGGAGACTGAAGGAACAGCAGCTCCGGATGGTAGAGAGGAGCTTTCGCTACCTGGGAATACAGGTGGCTCAGAAATGGGAGGCATTACACAGGCTCAACCTAACCCGGCTGGTGGAGCAAATAGAGGGGGACTTTAAAAGATGGGATATGCTCCCGTTATCGTTGTTGGGGAGGGTGCAGACCGTGAAAACGATGGTCCTCCCCAGATTTCTGTTTGTCTTTCAGTGCCTCCCCATCTTCCTCCCTAAGGCCTTTTTCAAGCAGGTAAACAAGATTATTTTGGGCTTTGTGTGGGTGAATAAAACATGAAGAATATGATGTTGGAGCGCAGTCGGAGGGAGGGTGGGTTGGGGCTGCCGAAGTTCCGCAACCACTACTGGGTGGCGAATATGGCGATGATTAAGAAGAGGGTAATGGGGTAGGGGTCGACATAGGAGCGGATGGATGCGGCGTCATGCAAAGGCACCAGTTTGGGAGCATTGGTAACGGTACCTCTGCCATTCTCGCCTGCCTGTTACTTCACTAGACCGGTGATGGTGGCGGCACAGGATATGGGGTCAATGGAGGAGGTATAAGAAGGTGGAGGGTGTGTCGGTCTGGACCCCGATTTGCAATAACCACAGGTTCGCGCTGGGCAGGATAGATGGCGGGTTCCGAAGTTGGCAGAGAGCAGGAATTAGACGGATGGGAGATCTATTCATAGACGGGAGTTTTCCCAGTCTGAAGGCGCTAGAGGACAAGTTCAAGCTGCAGCCGGGGAATGGTTTCAGATATTTACAAGTCCGGGACTTTCTGAGGAAACAGGTGTTGGCTTTCCCGCTGATCCCGCTATGTGGGATACAGGACAGTGTAATGTCTGGTACCTGGATGGGGGAGGGGAAAGTGCCAGATATCTATCAGGAGTTGTTGGAGGCGGAGGAGACCCCGGTGGAGGAACTGAAGGGCAAGTGGGAGGAGGACCTAGGTGGGAAGTTAGAGGCGGGTCTGTGGGCGGACGCCCTAAGCAGGTCCTCATCATGTGCTAGGCTCAGTCTAATACAGTTTAAGGTGGTACACCGGGCACACATGACGGCGGTGAGGATGAGCGTTTTTCGGGGTAGAAGGTAGATGTGCGAGGTGTGCAGGAAGCCCAGCAAACCATGTCCACATGTTCTGGGCATGCCCGAAGCTTGGAGGATTCTGGCAGGGGTTTGCCAAGGCAATGTCCAAGGTGTTAGATACGGGTGGTGCCAAGTCCAGAGATGGTGATCTTCGGAGTGTCAGAAGACCCGGGAGTTCAGGGAGTGAAAGAGGCCGACGTTCTGGCCTTTGCTTCCCTGACGGGGTCAATGTTGGGGTTCTCTCGGAGGTGGCAGCCGTTCGTCGACTTTCTCGGGGAAAATTAAAATGGCAGCAGAAGCAGCATTCTGAAGGGGGAGGTGCAATATGGTTAAGGGATGTACAGAAGGGGTTGGGTGGGAAATGTCTAGTTTACCATGTTGATGTTTATGTTATTATTGGTTTTTTTTTGTTATTATAAAAATGTTGCAAATGCTTCAATAAAAATATATTTTTTTTAAAATTTGTCGGCTTGAAAGGGTTAGATGTGTGGAGATAAACAACACTATGAGAGGGTAAATATGTGTTCCTAGGAGCTGTACACAACTTTGTCGTAAAGTTGCAGAATTCTGAGCACACCCTTGACAGGACATCCCAGTGTTTCTATCCAGACCAGCACAACATTTTCAACAATCGCACTCAATGCTAAAATTAAGGCAGGTTGGATTCTGAAAACAAAGCTAATGGACAACTGTAGTTTATCGCTTCCAATGTTGAGAGAACAATCTTGTACATTTTTCAGTATGTTTATCGACCTGTTAACAAGGCTCATCGTATCCAAGAAACTCCATGTGACCAGATTCAAACACACACCCATCTGCTTCCATTAGTTCATTTTATCTGCATTATCATAGAGCTTTACATAAATTTATGTCCCCTGGTTATTAATCCCTCTACTAAGGAAAACCGATGGGTCACTGTCTGTGCGGAGTTTGCACGTTCTCCCCGTGTCTGCGTGGGTTTCCTCCGGGTGCTCCGGTTTCCTCCCACAGTCCAAAGACATGCAGGTTAGGTGGATTGGCCATGATAAATTGCCCTTAGTGACCAAAGAAGGTAAGGAGGGGTTATTGGGTTACGGGAATAAGGTGGAAGTGAGGGCTTAAATGGGTTGGTGCAGACACGATGGGCCGAATGGCCTCCTTCTGCACTGTATGTTCTATGTGATCTGTATGTTCCTTCCCATCTATGTCCCTCATAATTTTGTACACCTTGATCACATCGCCCCTCAGCCTTCTCTGCTCTAAGGAAAACAACCCAGCCTCTCTTCATAGCTGAAACCTGCCCACCAGGTGATCCTGGTGAACCTCCTCAGCACCCTCTCTAGTGCAATCACATCCCTCCTCTAATGTGGCGACGAGAACTGTACACAGTACTCCAGCTGTGCTGACTGAGCAATTATACAGTTCCATAATAACCTCCCTGCGCTTACCTTCTCTGCCTCAGCTAATAAGGGCAACTATCCCTCATGCCTTCCTAACAAGTACATTGTGGTAGCCATTGAAACATGTCAGCCGGTTTGTTTACCATTCACACGTTTTAATTTTGGAAACTTGGCAGGCTGCGTGGCTTCACCCAAGTTTAATTTTATTTCCTTCCTGGTCGGAACAAGGTGTCAAGGTACAATTGTTCAATACTAAATTGTCAGTGTTCAAGAATTAAATAAGGATTTTGTAATGCCAAAAGCAAGCATGGATCTGTTTACAAATGGCTAATATTGTTATTACAGATCGGCGGAGGGAAGAATATCCACAAAAACATTCTTCACGTGGCAATTGGCGTCATTGAACATGGGAGACAGTTAAGGCTTCAGCCATTTAATCAGTACCGGAAATGGTTTGGTCTAACCCCCTACAAATCGTTCCAGGAGCTAACGGGTAAGGTTCTATCAAATAGGTTGCTGAATTCATAAGAACCATATTTTCCCATCTCCCCGGCAGTGCGGTTGGGATGGTGGGAGCCTACAGGGGATTTCCCAGGGGCAGACTGGGGAGTGCATCAACTGCCTGTTCAATGGAGGTGAGAAGCCAATTCATCCAATAAAGGCCCCTCGTGACGGCCATTTTGAGGCCATCAGAGTGGTCCCTCTCGTCGTGCGCAGAGGCTGCCAGCTCAGTCAAGGCGGCCTCCTAGCAGCAATACAGGGGTGCTGATTGGACGCTCCGCGCCCACGGAGATGAAAGGCTGCAAGCACGTCCATCAGTAAAGGTTTTCCTTCCACCCTGACGATCCGACAAGCTTTGGGCCTCTTTACCTGTTGGCTTTTTACACAGGCAACTGAGGGTGACTCCATGTTGAGATGCCCTCACGCTCGTCTGTCTATCTCGGCAGCACCCACCTCTCCCAGTGGGGCTTTCAGCCTTAAAACACTGCGGGCCTTCTAATTGGGTCTCCAGCCTCAGGGACCAAATGGCAAACATGGATGCCGCCATTTAGGAGGCTCCCAACAAGAAAACATAATTGGGACCCTCGGATGGACCTGACATCGGAAAATCCAGCCCATCATTTAGAGGTGTGTTGTGGAAATTTAGCCAATAAATGTAATGGGGGAAGTTTTATCTCTCTAGATTGGATCAAGTGAGAAGTAAAGGACGGGATTCTCTCAGCCCGGGCCGGAGAATTGCCGGGACTGGCGCAAATCGTGCAACGCCGCCCCGACGCCGGTCCACTGATTCTCCGGAGAGATGAGAATCGCCACCATTGGCGCCGGCGTGGTCGGCGCGGCGCCGGTTGGGGGCCACGCTACGCAGCTCCTCCGGCGATTCTTGACCCGGGATGGGCCGAACGGCGTACAAAAAAACCCGAGTCCCGCCAGCGCCGTTCTAACCCGGTCTTACCCGGCGGGATCTCGGCGTGAATGGATCTGGGGGTGGCCTGGTTTGGGTGGGTGGAGGAGGGGGAGGGTCTGACCCGGGGGGGGGGGGGGGCTCGGCTGTGGCCTGGCCCGCGATCGGGGCCTACCGATCATAAGGCCGGCCTCTTGTGCTGGGGGCCTCTTTTGTTCTGCGCTGGCCTCTGTAGCCCTATGCCATGTTGCGTCGGTGCCGGCGCAGAGAAGGGAGCCACTGCGCATGTGCAGCAATCGCGCCGGTCCCACTCCGCATGCGCAGACCCACAGCGCCCATCTGACGCCGGGATCGGCAGCTGGAGCGGCGTGGGTCGCTCCAGTGCCGTGCTCACCCCATGTAGGGGTCAGAATCGCTGCTCCTGAGGGCATGCTGACGCGTCGAGAAACGCGACGGTGTTTACGATGACATCAACACTTAGCCTCAGAATCAGAGAATCCCGCCCAAAGTATTTCAAACCCACTGCCAACTCGCCTACTTCCGGTTTCAGAGGGGAGTCAGAATTGGGGTTGAGGTGAGGTTGGGAGACAGGTAACTTAGTAATCCACTCACAGGTAGGCGAGTTGGTGCCTGCCTGCCTCGCAATTTAGCAGGTTTTCAAATTTTTATCTGAAGTCAGCCAGGGGATAAAAGGGACACATGAGGAGCGGGAAACATGCACTGCCTGTGGATCAGGAGATGCAGAAATGTTTCCTCCAGGCTCAACAAACTAACCCCTAGCTGGACCTGGCGTGATTTCCCATTGCCCATCCTCTGTCTTCAACAGCTGCCCTAGTCACCACCTGCTCCCCTGCAGTCTTCCAATCGTCCGCTCCCCCACAACCTCCCAGCCCCTTGACCTCCCCTACGATCGCCTGTGCAATCTCAAACCATCCCGAAATCCACCAATCTTCACTATAATCCAGTATCTGTTTTTTGCCTGCTGTAGGGTGCCTCACAAACCTTATTGAGTTCTTTGAGAAGCTGAACAAACAGGTGGACGAGGGTAAAGCAGTTGATGTGGTGTATATGGATTTCAGTAAAGCATTTGATAAGGTTCCCCACGGTAGGCTATTGCAGAAAATACGGAGGCATGGATTGAGGGTGATTTAGCGGTTTGGATCAGAAATTGGCTAGCTGTAAGAAGACACAGAGGGTGGTGGTTGATGGGAAATGTTCAGTTACTAGTCATGTACCACAAGGATCTGTTTTGGGGCCACTGCTGTTTGTCATTTTTATAAATGACCTGGAGGAGGGCATAGAAGGATGGGTGAGTAAATTTGCGGATGACACTAAAGTCGGTGGAATTGTGGACAATGCGGAAGGATGTTGCAGGTTACAGAGGGCCATAGATAAGCTGCAGAGCTGGGCTGAGAGGTGGCAAATGGCGTTTAATGCAGAAAAGTGTGAGGTGATTCATTTTGGAAGGAGTAACAGGAATACAGAGTACTGGGCTAATGGTAAGATTCTTGGTAGTGTGGATGAGCAGAGAGATCTCGGTGTCCATGTACATAGATCCCTGAAAGTTGCCACAGGGTTGTTAAGAAGGCGTACGGTGTGTTAGTTTTTATTGATAGAGGGATTGTGTTTCGGAGCAATGAGGTCATGTTGCAGTTGTACAAAACTCTGGTGCGGCCGCATTTTGAGTATTGCGTGCAGTTCTGGTCGTCGCATTATAGGAAGGATGCGGAAGCATTGGAAAGGGTGCAGAGGAGATTTACCAGAATGTTGCCTGGTATGGAGGGAAGGCTGAGGGACTTGAGGCTGTTTTCATTAGAGAGAAGAAGGTTAAGAGGGGACTTAATAGAGGCATACAAGATGATCAGAGGATTAGATAGGGTGGACAGTGAGAGCCTTTTTCCTCGGATGGTGATGGCTAGCACGAGGGGACATAGCTTTAAATTGAGGGGTGATAGATATAGGACAGATGTCAGAGGTAGGTTCTTTACTCAGAGAGTAGTAAGGGCGTGGAATGCCCTGCCTGCGACAGTAGTGGACTCGCCAACATTAAGGGCATTTAAATGGTCATTGGATAAACATATGGATGATAAGGGAATAGTGTAGATGGGCTTTAGATTGGTTTCACAGGCCGGTGCAACATCGAGGGCCGTACGGCCTGTACTGAGCTGTAATGTTCTATGTTCCACCCAGGCAGGAAACCTACTGAAAAAAATGTGAAAGACAAATTAAATCCTGCAGAGCATCTGGTAAACTCTGACCTATGGGGTTTGCCATGAGTAAACATTGAAGTCCCCTGGTGAATATCAGAGCCAGTCTTGTTTCTAACCCTTTACCAGCATCGTCACATTGTACTTCTGGTTTCCTTGTTTAACGGTGTCTATACTGCAGTCTTTAGGACGAAGAGCTAATGTAGCTTACTCTGTTCTTTGTTGTACCCGGTTTTCTATCCATACTTGGAAGATAATCTTGATCACAATCTTTAAAGAGGTACTGATAGTCCACCGCAAAACACGCTGCCGGGGGGGGGGGGTTAGAAAATGCCACCCATAAATATTTAATATTGCTGTTGGTTTAATTTTGGTGACCATTTTTGTAAAAGTTAACATGATGAACAGCAATATTTGGCAGATCAAGGCAGTGACAATTAAACAGAAACTTGATGTGCATCAATATTGACCTCCACATTTTCTGTCTTGCATAGATTCATGGGGTTAGCAAAGGTTGGATTTCATTCAGAAGTGGAAGCTCATTGTTTTAATTCTCCACTTTGCTCCCACTCTGACCTTTCTGTCCTTGACCAGGTACAGTGTTCCAACATAGCTCAATGTAAGCTTGAGGAACAGAACCTCTTCTTCCAAATCTACAGCCTCTTAGTCTCAACACTGGAGTGTTTTAGATTTTAGATCATAAACTCTGCCTCCATTTTGTTTTGGGTTTTCTGTTCTGGTGCTGTTTTTTCTTAATTCTTTATTCCGTCACTTAGCACTCTGACCACTCACCCCTCATCGAGGCACATCTTTTCTTTCTTTACCCTTTGGCGCCATGACACCTTGTGCCACTTTATAGTCTACTGGCCTCCACCCTCTCTCTTCCTTCTCCCTCCCTTTCACGGGCTCAGAATCTACCGCATTTCTATCCTTCCTCCGTTCCGACGAAGGGTCACCAACCTGAAACGTTCGGCCGGGATTCTCCGAGCCCGCGACAGGTCAGAGAATCGCTGGGGGCGCGGGAAATTCCCACCGCACCGACACTGCCCGCAGATTCGGCAGGCACCGGTTGGGGGCCGCTGAAATAGGCCGCCGCAGCGATTCTCCGCGGGTGACGGGCCGAACTCTCGCCGAGTTCAGCCGTCCCGCCGGCGTGGTTCAAACCTGGTACCACCCGGCGGGTGCTCAGACCCACGACCGCTGTGGACGGCCTGGTGGGGGGTGTGGGTGGGGGGGGGTGGGAGGAGCTGACTCCCGGGGAACCTCCACGGGGTCCAGACCCACGATCGGGGGCTTTCGATCGGCGGGCGGCCGCGATCTGGAGGGGGCCACCCTCCTTCCGCACGGGCACGCTGTTGGGTCCCCGACATGTTGCTCTGAGCAGGCACAGAGACGGCAACACGCGCATGTGCAGGCGCGGAAACAGCCTTTCAGCGCCGGAGCAGTACGCAGCACTCCGGCACCATGCTAGCCCCCTAAAACCGGTGAATTGCTGGGCCAGGAGGCCCGTTGAGGCCGGTGTACGCCACTCCGGTGTTTACGCTGGCTTCAACATTTGGCCGGGATTTCAGAGAATCCCAACCATGATCTCTGTTTCTCTCCACAGATGCTGCCTGACCTGCTGAGTATTTCCAGTATTTTCCTTTAGATTTGCAGCCCCTGCGGTATTTTGTGTTTGGAACTCATTGCCTGAAAGGGTGGTGGAGGCAGAGACCCTCATAACATTTAAGAAGTATTTAGATGAACACTTGCGATCCCAAGGCATACAAGGCTACGGAACAAGTGCCATAAAATGGGATTAGAATGGTTAGGTTGCTGTTATGCAGCCTTGATAGGCTGAAGGGCCTTTTCTGTGCTATATGACTCTATGACTAATCCCCACCAGAGACTTCCCTTGTCCAGAGACCTCCCACACCAGAGAACCCCCAGCAGAGACCCTCACCCCACCACAAGAGGACAGCTCTCACACAGATCCCCCCCCCCCAAACAGGAGACCCCCTCCTCAAGAGAACCCCCAACAGGCCCCCTACCAGACTCCCATCAGACCCCACCCACCAGACAACTACCTTCTCATATGAGGGAATGCCTCATAGTAGGGAACACCACACAACAGGGAGCCCCCATAATAGGGAAATCTACACAAGAGGAACTCCCCCATATCAGAGGTCCCCCATAGTAGATAGCTTCCCATAGGAGAAAACCTCCTAAAGCAGAAAACGTCCCACAGAAGGGAACCCCCACATTGCAGAGAACCCTCCCCTCCCCCATTGCAGAGAACCCCCCATAATCAGCGAACTCCCCCATAGCAGAGACTCCCCTATAATCACAGACCCCCACCAAATAACAGAGAGACCCCTCCCTCCCATTAGTCACTCCTGCCTGGAAGCTAAACAGCACTCCAGGCAGAAAAATGAAAAAAAAAATCATTGCTTTTTCACTCACCTGTCCCTTAGAAGGCAGCAGCTGTTGATTAATAGAAAGCTGAAGCCACATTACAAGGCTTTAATCCCCCTCAAATCCCTTGATCTGAAAGGCTTCTATTCACTTCAAAGAGAAATAACTTTTAGTGGAGTATAATAGACAGCTTCCATTCAGCCAGATGTGGGGAGCACGGTAGCATGGTGGTTAGCATAAATGCTTCACAGCTCCAGGGTCCCAGGTTCGATTCCCGGCTGGGTCACTGTCTGTGTGGAGTCTGCACGTCCTCCCTGTGTGTGCGTGGGTTTCCTCCGGGTGCTCCGGTTTCCTCCCACAGTCCAAAGATGTGCGGGTTAGGTGGATTGGCCATGCTAAATTGCCCATAGTGTCCTAAAAAGTAAGGTTAAGGGGGGGAGGGTTGTTGGGTTACGGGTATAGAGTGGATACGTGGGTTTGAGTAGGGTGATCATGGCTCGGCACAACACCGAGGGCCGAAGGGCCTGTTCTGTGCTGTACTGTTCTATGTTCTATGTCTGGATTGTTTAATTTAGTTTCCCTTTACACCTGAATGCATCTCAAGTACCCTGCTGTGAAACTAGCCAGGATGTTTATACACATCTAGGAGCTAAGTGTTTTCACTTCCTTTTTATCTCAGCATAAAGCATTTAAAAGGTTTTGATGTGGTCATGAGCTGTCAATCATAGCAAGATGTTTATAAACATTTAACTGAACAGTTAGGCTAACTTAAATATGTCTGCACCGGATTCTCCAAATGGCCAGGAACTAACGGCCATGTCTGGGAGACCTCACCATGGCGCCGTTTAGCACTGGTGCACACAAATGCGGACCAGGCATAATGATACCTGGTTGTGTCTCCCAGGCCATCGGATACCCCCGGGTCGTCAGGCTCTGGGCAGGGTGGTATGCTGGTACCCAAGTTCCCAGGCAATGCCACCCGGGCACTGTGCTAGTGCTAGTGTGGCACTGCCAGGGTCCCCAGGTGGCACTGCCATGCTAAGGTGTCCAGGTGCCAGGTTGCCTGTGCCAGGGATTGGGCCCGAGGTGCCCTACTACCCTTATGAGGTGGGGTGAGCAGGGGCTCGAGGATTCCCTAACAGTTAAGTTGGGGCATTGGGAGGGGGGTCAGGTAGCCACTCTGGCGGGTTGAGAGATCGGGGCAGCATTTAGAAATGGAGGTAAGTACGGCCTCAGCGAGGCGTTCCTTATCGAGGCGGCAAAAACACGAGTCCATTCGTGAGCGGGGTCATTCTCGGTGCTGCAGGGTAAAGCTACCCTGAACAGGACAATTTTTTTTCCCCCGTTAAATCGCGCCCGTGATGTAAACAGCGCAAAAGATAAAACGAGCAAGCCTGTTGCCATACATAGTGAAAGGCTCATACTCAGGGAAGAAGTTCCTTCAGCCAAAACTCATGGATTTCTCAGAGAATAGAGGGGATTATCCGTGCTCTCCGTGGCATGTTACTGCCTTTGGCCAGTGGGATCTTCTGGTCCAGCCACTGTCGATGGGATTTCCCATTGGATCCACGCCTCCCCCCCTCGTCGCTGGCAAAGCGGGGGTTCGCTTTCGGCAGAACCAGATGATCCCGCTGGCGAGGTCGGCCGGAAAATCCCCCCCAACAGTTTTGTGGAACATGTTGCACAAGTGCTTTGGATTCCCCTGAGTATCACCTCACCTTATTACTTTTTCTGAGTTACAAAGCCAGGGCTCAGAGCGTGGACTGGGGCAAACCCCTAATCCAGCTTCTTTCCTGCTCCAAAAAACATTCAAATTCAAATTGAATCCAATTCATGGTCCCCACAAGAGAGACACACCAAATCTTAGCCAAAAGGCAGAACAGATACGACACTGGAGTTGGACGTCTCTGACGTAGGGTCTACATAATTGGAAGTTGGTTGGGTCACTGCTGAACAGGTGCAACCTCCGCCGGCTCAGCGGCCAGAGATCTGGCTGTTGCTCCGCCTCTGGCTCAGTGCCTCTCCCGGGAGTTGTTTGTTCCCTTCCCCCCCCCCCCCCCCCCCCCCGTAATGAGAAAGTGCAGGAATTTAGGGTGGCGTGAAAGTGACCCTGTTAAGCTGACAGTGGAGGGGAGAGGCTTGAGGAAGACAACTGTGAGGAAAAGGAGCATGAGAGCAATAAGATCTGCTGAAATGGAGATTTAAGGGGGAGGGTGTAATCAGGAATGTGTGTGACAGGATGGCATGTCCATTAAAGGAGAGCTACGAAGGAGAAGGCTCGGGAGATGAGAGAGTGATGGCTACCTATTAGTGCCAGGAAACTCAACAAACTGTGAGTGCCAGGCAAGAGCCAGCATGGCTCGACGGGAAAATCTAGGCTCTCATGCACAGCCACGTTTGAAGTCAGTTTCATTTGATGTTTGTCTTGGAGTTTTTCATTTTTTTTTATTTCAGTCATTAGACAAGTAGCTGATACTTATTGAGCTGATTGGTTGTTGTTTCGGTAGATGACAAGGCAGCAATTTACTCTTTGCACAAGTCTTTGCAAGCCTTCAAAATTCTGTGAGTAATGCTTATTGAAGCCAATGATAATTTACTTAGGGGTTAAAAAAATTGCAAACTTCCCACCAAAGAGCTTAGAATGGAATTGTTATCAAATGGGTGCTTTTATTCAGAATAGGGAAACCAATCACATTCCATAAGCCTGTTTAGAGCATAAATGATCAAAATCCATTTGGACACGAAGTCTGAACAAGGGGAAGGCAACAGGAAGGGGATTACTGGGACAATTGCACTATAATTGCCGTATTACTCAACTCAAACAGTTGCTTACTCTCTCCCTGCTGTGTGCTGTACATAATTCTCAAAATGGCTTACCCTCTTTAAACAGAAATCTGAAAACTATGAAGTAACAGCCATTCTGTCCCGACAGGGGAATAAGAAAGCAGATAGGGCTGCGTCAGCTATAACCGGGTACGGTATTTGCATTTCAGTCAACATTAAATGAATAGGCTGATGCATCACCAATCAGCTTTGGGCACGTATGGTGGCGAGGCGTCTGGGGCAACGTTCATGTGAGTGAGCTAGCTGGAATGGACACGTTATATTTTCAAAGGAACACATCTATCATGATTTTCTGACAACCGACAGATAATTTGTCATCAATCTTTAATTCACTTGTGAGACAGTTGCCACATCTGAATTGAACTCCATGCAACGTATCAGATGACAGTCAGAGTTAAAATGCAAATTCAGGCACGCCGCTCTATGGGCAACTTGGAGGCTGATCGGATGTTTAGCTGATAAAGATCATTCTTATTGTGTTTTAATGAATTTTCCATTCTCTGTTGGAATTAATGCAAAATACTGCAGAAATGAAAACAGAAAGTATTGGAAAGTATTGGAAAAACTCAGCCGGCTTTAGGTGTAAAAACCCACCACATTTCTGCCCTCTTCAGTTATTGTTTTAAAAATGTTTTAAATTAGTTTTTCCTTTATATGCACAATGAAAAAAATCAAAATAAACATAAGCAAATCTATACACATTACTTGCAGTTTACAATTTACAGGTGCCCAGCTTTTGAGTTAGCCTCCTAACCCCAACTCCCCCTACTTCCTCGAGACCCTTGTTCCCCATCTTGCTGTCTGGCGTGTTTTCTTTGCTTGCTTGTTCATCAGTCCTCTACATACCTGGGTAGCATATTGATGCATGTGTCTGAAGAGGAATCCTATCGTATTCCCAGCACTTTCTGTTTTTATTCTTTATTAAAATAATTATTTGCACCCAGAAAAGGTCGCTGAAAAAGTAGAAACGGTGTTTTTCTTTCCATTCTCTGGTAATCTTTTGCTAACTTTCTCCACCTCATTGATTCAGCGTTCTCTCACTCTAGCCAAGCTCTCATCTTCGCGCGGTGTCTATTTTTGTTCCTTGCTCTCCCTTGTGCGGCACCTTGGGGTGTTTTTTGTTTCTATGTTAGAAGTTCTGCATAAATGCTGGGTTTTTTTCTCAATTCATTCAGGGGATGTGGGCGTCACTGGCTGAGCGAGCATTTATTGCCCATCCATAGTTGCCCTTTAAGTGGCTTGCTGGGCCATTTCGGAGGGCAGTTAACAGTCAACCACATTGCTGTGTGTCTGGAGCCACATGTAGGCCAGACCAGGTAAAGATGGCAGATTTCCTTCCCTAAAGGGCGTAAGTGAGCGAGATGGGTTTTTGCAACATTCGATAATGGTTTTGTGGTCACCATTAGACTTTTAGTTTCAGATGTTTATTGAAGTCGGATTTCACCATTTGCCATGGTGGGATTCGAACACGGGTCCCCCAGAGAATTACCCTGGGCCTCTGGATTACTGGTCCAGAGACAATACCACTACGTCAATGCCTCTCCAAAATGCTTAGTTTGGCCTTAAAAACATGCAACATTTTCTTTTGTCATTTATAGAACATTTAGGGCATCTTGCTGAGTAAATTCAATCTGATTGTTTCCTTTCATTGTAGGTGAAACTGAAATAGCTGCTCAACTGGAGAAATTATACGGACACATTGATGCCGTGGAGTTTTACCCCGCGCTAATGCTGGAAAGACCGTACCAAGATGCCACTTTTGGGGAAAGTATGGTGGAAATGGGTGCTCCCTTTTCCCTCAAAGGACTCCTGGGGAACCCAATCTGTTCTCCAGATTATTGGAAGCCAAGCACATTTGGCGGGAAAACAGGCTTCGATATAGTCAACACAGCGACGCTTGAAAAGTTGGTTTGCCTCAACGTTAAGAAGTGTCCATATGTGGCTTTCCGTGTCCCATATGACATAGGTAATGACCGTGAGAGCGAAAAGAGAGAGCCACCCACTGAGTTGTAATCTGCCTGGGGAAATATTGGGCCATAGCAGTGGAGGTATTGGGCACATTAGAACATGCATCAAGGAATTATGCTCCTAATAACTCGGAGCTATTAGATTTGTTTAGTTTTGAGGGGCATATTGATCAAGTGACCAATAGTAAATAATCCTTTCCACCAAATTCTGCTTTAGGTCTTAACAAGTAGACAATATCCAACAGTAAAGTGCATAATATATAGGTTTTGATAGAAATACACTTTTTACCCAGGTAAAAATATCTTTTTATTCTCCAGGTAGCTTATTTTATACAGAACTGTGCTTCATTTTTTTGATGCACTAATTGGAATAGAAATTTGTTTGCGTCATGGGGGTTGATTTCTGTCAGTTCTTCAGAAGTATCAGCCCCACTGTGAAATATGAGCCCGATTTTTTAAGGCGTTTTGGATGGGCACCTAAATCAGGCATTTAGGCCCCATGAATAAGCAATTAGGGACATAGGGCGAGATTCTCCAGGACCAGTCCGCCACTCTTAACGCTGCTGCTAAGGGTGGACAATTTGGTGCTCAGCCGAGTCTCCCATTCCCAGCAGTGGGATCGGAGAATCCCACTGCCATGAACGGATGGGGAATACTGCCCACAACGGCTGTTGTGGACCCCTTTGAGAAAGTCATGCCTGTCGAGTGGGTCTGTCCCACCTCAGGATTCTCCAGAGGGCCCCGCAATCACCATTGAGAGATGGATGTTTTAAATTTTGTTCCTTTTGACAAGGACACCCCCTTCTGTGGAACCAGGAAACGGCAGCGGTAATTCCCCAATTCTGCAGGAATTAGGTCTGCTGCCCTTGCCCCCCCACCCCCGCCCACATCTTTTAAAGGATCTTGGTTTGAAATCAAACAGCGTTCCAATAAATGACATTTTGATTAACATTGATGTTTTAAGCGTGAGAAGACCTTGTTGATGAAAGATACAAAGGAAATTAATGTGTTTCTTCAGTGAAAATAGAATCACAAGGGCATGAATCAGTCATGTTACTCTTTTGATAAATTGGGGTGGGTTAGGGCGATTTTCCAGCAAATCCTGTTATGGTTGCTAACTCTCACGAGAGGGCCATAATGATGTTTGCGCCGGGGAGGTCTCACTTTGAATCTTCCCCGCCTCCCATTGGCGGGTGATCAGGTCCACACCCAATGAGGGCCTGAACCTGATCACCAGGCATTTGAATGCATTTTAATATATGAAAATAGCTTTGCACCATTGATTCCAGATTCGCTGTATGTCCACCCCCCCCCCCCCCCCCACCCCCCACCCCCCCCCCCCCGCTCTGAAAACGGAAACCAGTTGTGATGTCCACGCACGGGCTCGGAGTTGAGTATCGCTTCTGGGTGGTCAGGAACATGGCAGGGCATTGACCCCCCCTGACACTGACCCCTGGCGCTAACAGGTGGGAAGGGATTCCCCCAGTGGGGGGGGGGGGGGGGGGGGGAGAAGGGGGAGGTTCACATTAAGTGAGGTTGGGGGATGCCTGCATTAGTGGCGGTGAAGGGATAGATGCATATATTGCTGGTGTGAGCAGGGTGACACCTGCATTATAGCGGGGGGTGGGGGAGGGGGGAGGCCTGCATTGGTGGGAGTGAGGGAATGGGGATGTCTGCATTGCGGGGTGAGGGGAGGATTTTTTGCATTGTTGGGGATGGGGGGGGGGGGGGGGATGCCTGCATTAGTGAGGGGGGGGGGCTCGAATGCCCCGATGCCAGCGATGATGGGGGAGGGGTCATTAACTTCAGTTTGGGATTGGGGCACCCTTTAAAATAGTGCCCTGATCTCCGTGGAGCCAACACAAAACACACACCCTTGCTTTTTTCTGACAAAGTGTCAGAAGATCTGGAGCGAAAACATGCCAGGTGTTCAGTCAGAAGTTGAGACTTTGCTATTCTTTGGGAAAATTGCGCTCCAGTGTTTTCCACATTGGAAAATGCGCTGGGTTGGAGTATGTGACCAAGACAGATTTTATATTAGCCATGAAGAATGCCTGGTCCTGCTAATTATCTGGACTAAAATTTCAAACCACATTTTACTAACTACAGCAGTTAACATGTCACTGTTCATTGGTGTCCAAGATGGAAATCAAGATTGAACAGACAACTGGTCTTAGATGCAAATGAGCAGATATCTCTTGGTTTTCCACCACCATGCGGCAATGGGTTTTGTTAAGTTTTAAATTGTATTTTAAAACACAGGCCAGTTTCTTTGCTAATCTGGGGAACATCCTGGATTACTCCTAAACACGCCGACATTTCTCCTTGTAGTTTCTGCATTTGGCCAGGCCTTTCTGAGCTCCCCCCCCCCAATGCTGGCCCTCTTTTATCTGGCCAATATGTGTTTGTTCCGCCGTTGGCTTGCTCGGTTCCTGGCTGCTGTTCACAGCTTCAATTCCAAAGTGTGACTTCTTTTGGGAATTGTTATTGAGTTGCCCCTTTGTACTGGGTGCATGTGATTCACAGGATTGATGCCTAAGCTAATCCTCTGCCTTTCAAAGTGCTGATGTGGAGATGCCGGCGTTGGACTGGGGTGGATACAGTAAGAAGTTTGACAATACCAGGTTAAAGTCCAATAGGTTTTTTTGGAATCATCAACTTTTGGAGAGTAGCTCCTTTATCAAGTGAGCTGAGCTCCATAGGCCACTGATTCCAACAAACCTGTTGGACTTTAACCTGGTGTTGTAAGACTTCTGACTGTTTCCAAGTCCTCAATAGGCTATACTTTGGGGATGATTTCAATTTGTCTGAGGGACGCGGGGTAATAACTCTTAGCTTTTTAGAGCCACTGAAAAAAGTTTTTGTAAAGGATGCTCCTCACTGAGAACATGACCAAAAATGAGGTAATTAAGTCGTGCTCAGATGTTGCTGTGCTTGACCTGGGGAGATTTAGCAAGAAAAGACTTTAAAGGCAGTGAGCTATTGAGCGTTGCACCGTGCCGATCCGTGTGCTTTTAAAAATGTTTAATTTCTTATCAAAATAGCAAATGCTGAAAATACTCAGGTCAGGCATTGTCTTTGAAGAGAGAGAGAGACAGACAGAAACAATATTCCAGTTTGTGACCATGGAGGCCCATTGACCTGAAAGATTAACTTTGTTTCTCTCTCCGTGGACGGGGCCGGATTTTCCGGCGTTTCGCCAACAACAGGATCTTCCGGTCCCACCGAAGGTGATTCCCCTTGTGGTGGGCTACTCTGCGGCGGCGTGGGAAAACCACTCAATACCCATAGTCTTCAGCAGGACCTGAAGATCCTGCGTGGGGGGGGGGCTAATCCTGGCCATGTCATCTGACCTGCTGAGTATTTCAATAACAACATGTATTTAAATAGCAACTTTAACACAGAAGAATGTCGCAGTTGGCATTTGACAAGAGTGTCGTTGGTAAAACGTACTTTTGTGCCAAAGAAGATGCGATACCCAGTTGTTTGTCCAGCGAGGTTTTACAGAGCATCTTAATGCAAGAGGGAGAGCTAGAGGGGCTCAGGGAGGAAATTCCAGCATTTTCTAAACTTACTTCAGATTTCCAGCTTCTCAGATCGCAGAATGGTTACAACACAGAACGTGGCCATTTAGCCTCCGTGCCTGTGCCAGCTCTCTTAAGGAGCAATTCACCTCATGCCACGCCCCCTGCATTCCACCTGTAGCCCTGGCTGCATGCTCTTCCTTTTCAGGGAATAATCCAATTCCCTGTTGAAAACTACCTCCACAGGTCGGAGTTTGTGGAGCGGCTCTCTCAATGACAAAACTTTAACACACGATCAGGGAGGCTCCTGAAGTTATGGACGGCTTCTCAAGAAGATAATATATCAGCAGGAAACAGCCGCAGTGCTCCTCAGTGAGGAGATTGGAAAGGAATCAGATTCTTGTTTACTCTTTATTCCAGCGTAAAGCTGCCTCCTGGAATGGGTGGGTGCTTCACCCCGAATCTGTTCAGCGTCAGAATTCAATATTCAAAACTAGATTTTACAAGCACTGACAATGTAAAAGGAATATAAGATTAGCAATGACAGGCTAACCTTTTTAAAATAAATTTAGGGTACCCAATTAATTTTTTTCAATTAAGTGGTAATTTAACATGTCCAATCCACCTAAGCCTGCTCATCTTTGGGTTGTGGGGGTGAAACCCACGCAGACATGAGGAGAATGTGCAAACTCCACACGGACAGTGACCCAGGGCCGGGATCAAACCTGGGACCTCGGCGCCGTAGGCAGCAATGCGCCACCATGCTGCCCTATGGCAGGCTAACTTAAATACAACTAGGAGTGATGTTTCCAGACTTTTCTGTCAAACTCCCTCTTTTCCGACCTCCCTAAAACGGTGAAATGCCGTAAGTAAACAAATTTCTTGTGAGTTTAGCGTTGTGATGACCTTGATGTAAATTTGGCAAAGCATTTCAAACATGTGAAATGTCTAAATGGGTGATGCTCTATATCAATATTTAAATGTATGCTTGACAAAATAACTTATTTATACATTTGCTTTAATATTATGGTCAGAGTGTCTGGATATAATGAGTGCAGCTTTATTAGAATCAATGGGCAAATTCAAGTGTATTGGAATATATTAGGCATTCCCATCAGGGAATCGTGGTTAGTTGCGTTGGGTTGAGAACACGAGATGGATTCTTTATCATGGGCCTGTTAAAACCCATCATTACAATATGCTCACAAAGACATTTACTATGCACTACCATAAGCACTGAAGCCAATGTGTCATTTACTAATGCACCATAAAGCACTGGGGCCAATGTATAAGTTATACAGTTTTATTTATTGTTAATGTTGAGGCCTTTTTCTCGTGTCTTTCAGTAAATTGCACTAAAACAAAACACTCCAGTCAATTTACTGGCCTGGAATTATTTTCAGGCACAGTGGATGAATAATTCCCTTCTGTTCTGTAAGGTTTAATGGTCCCTGTGAGTAAATTGGCAGTTTACCCAGTATATACTGGAACTCTCATTAAGGAAACCCACTTTATTTCCATGCTTGGATTAATGCAATATTGTCCGAGAAAGACGCAGCAACAAGGGAAAGGAACTGGGTGTGTTGGCACTGTGAACACTAGAGCAGCATCCTGTGCCTCTTAGTCCATGTCAAGACATGGCCCACAAATGACTCTGAGAATGTCATTACAAAAATTGGAGTCGTAGCTATAATGGTGAGAGTATCTCGAGAAAACCCCATGATCACATTCACAGAATAAATGCTGTGTTGCAGGGACACACAATTGTATTTTGTGCGCATCTTTAATTAATTGGAGAATAATTACTGAACTGTGTCCGTGAGAGGTTTGCCATCCATCCAGGATGAGGTTATGATCATTGTGACTACATCATTCTCGGAGTCACTGTATTAACATTTATGGAAAAAATGTGATTCAGACTAAAACAAAACGCAAGTAGTTATTGCCAGAAAGGGGGATAACGTGAACAACATTGTACCCATTTTATGAGTGTGAACTCAATATTGGAAGGTCCAATTTCAGGTGCTGAACTGCCACACCCAAATACCTCTGAAATGTGCCAGCTGCTACTCTGAAAGTGTGTGACACTTAAGTGTGCAGAGCGCCCATCGTGGATTAAGTATTTGGGATCATGCATGTGGCAATTGTGTTTCTAGTATAAGGACATACAAGTTAGGGGCAGGAGCCGACTCCTTATGCAGCACCTTCCAAACTTGCAATCACTGTCAGATAGTAGGACAAGGGCAACAGATACACGGGACATTCCCCTCCAAGCCACTCACCATCCTGAATTGGAAATAGATCACCGTTCCTTCACTGTGCCTGGTCAAAATAATGGATATCCCTCCCTAGCAGCACAGTGGGTGTACCTACAGCTCAGGGACTGCAGCGGTTCAAGAAGGCAGCTCAGCACCACCTTTTTAAGGGCAGTTAGGGATGGGCAATAAATGCTGGCTGAGCAAACGGTGCCCTTGACTGAATGAAATAAAATATGACCCAAGTGCAGTAATACCATAGTTGAATTCTACATTAACTCCACATTAATTCAGTGCCCAAAAGACTATCAATCACAGTCTTGAATAAACCTATCGACTGGAAATCCACAGACCTCTGGGGTAGAGAATTCCAAAAATTTACAACCTCTTGAGGGAAGAGATTTCTCCTCAATCCGAAATCGCCGCCCACTTATCCTGAGTCTATGACTCCAGGTTTTAGCTTCTGCCACAAGGGGAAGTACCCCATCACGCTCACTTAGAATTTGGTATGTTTATATTGTAAGAATTCTCAATTGAAATGGATCTTGATATATTCCGGATTTTGAGGTGTAAACACAGCTCATTGGCAGGCGAGAAATCATTTTCTGAGAACTGCACCCCATAGCCAAGGGGTGCAATTGTCCCTCTTCACCGAAATATTGCAGCCCGCAGCCATCCCGGGTCCACTTCTCTCACTCCGTCCTCCTCCTACTCAGGATATGGCCAGCATTGGAGCCGGCTGCGATTGGTCATGCCTCTACCAGAAGGTTACCTTGGGACTAATTAGCGCTCACAACTTGGTGGGCAAATTCAATCGTCTTCAGGCCTATGTTCTGGTAGAGTCGGGCTTCTCTTGCAAAAGCGTCAATTTAATCCATCATGAGAAGCCTCGTGGCCCTAAATTTAGGAAAAGCTTCAGCATTAGATGTGATAGGCAGGTATAGAGAGTACAGAATAAACATACACAATGGGGGATTTCAGGAGAAATCAAGTCCGTGAGGTTGTTGGATTGTGGAACTATGCCATAGGACGTAGGAGCAGAAGCAGGCCACTCGGCCCATCGTGTCTGCTCCGCCATTCAATGAGATCATATCTGAAATAATAATCCTCAACTCCACTTACCGCTTTATCCCCATAACCATTGATTCCCTTACTGATGAAAAATCTATCTCAGCCTTGAACATACTTAACAACCCAGTCTCTAGAGCTCTCATAAGGATTGGCTGAGACTAATCGAATAGATGCATAGAAGCGATATGAGCTTGAGGGGGGCAGGATTAGAATGATATATTGATAGGAGTAGGAGGAAGCTTATATCGAGCATATCCATCAGCATAGAGAAGTTTTGTTGAATGTCCTATTTTTGTACTGTAATTTCTCTGCAATTCTAATATTACTGCTATCAAGAAACCTTTTTAACTAACAAGAATGGCCTTCATGCTAACGTTATGAAAATTGAGGGCTGACGACCCTGTTGCTTTTGATTTGACCAAATTAATGCAAAAGATGAATATTTAATTATTTTTTGGAGATTTTCTCCAGAAGCTTATAACTTAACTGGTGTGTTTGACTAGGGACCTTCTGTGTTCCTTCTTTACAATTTATTCATTTGTTACTTTAAAAAAAAATAAATCATGCTTTCTCAAAAAAAAACACTGGTGGAAATCAAGTTTATTTATTTTTCAAACAACCTGAAAAAGGAAGAGGTAATAAGAATCAGCCACAGACGGTGAATCGACCAAAGTAAAATCAGATTCCTTTTACAGACAAGAGTGTGCACATTTTCAACAACCCGATAAAACAGTTTACAAAATAACAGTCTTAAATTAAAATCAATGGCAGCTTCGGGGAGCAAGGTAAATTTCCTGCAGAGGTTGCGAATAATTGCCCACAATGTCTAACACCAGCGATTTCCTGCATTTAAACTGCAGTTATACCTGCAGTGCAATAAGTAAACCTTTGACATTATCTGCATCAATTGAACCGGGCTGCATTAATCATGGGCCAAATGGCCATGACAATTCTGTGATGTTTAACTAAAGAGTTGATTCGCAACAGATTCAATTTTAGATTTAACAGGACTCTATTTCTCCTGCACCATGACCGTACGAATCTGCTTGGTTAATAAATACGTATTTTTTAAAGCCCAGATTCATTTTCACTCATTTTGGCCCAATATAGGCTGTTTTTTTAAAAATCTGTATTTTCAATAGTTCTGTGTAAGCACTTCACTCTTCCACAGATTAGAACCGATCATGGATGTGGCTTAACATGGGCTGGTGACAGTATCGCTCCAACCAATCCTACTAACTGATTCAAATCACAGCAATTGCTGTCAGCACATGTACGCAGCTGCTCGATATCAGCTTCGGAGTAATTGGGAACCCAAAATAATTAAAGTCAGCAGATTAGCGACCTCCTTCCCTCTGGTTATAGAATAAACACAAACAAGTGAAACACCTACTCAACATTAATAGCACCACAATAGCAATGTGTCAATAACCAGTCAATAGGATGTCTCAGTCATTTCCTGAAAAGGAGATATGGGATTGTCTTTTTGCAAATGCCTCATCTGTGTATCTTTATCGCAGACAGTCGCAGTGGAGATTGGAACATGCTATTTACATTCAGTAGATAATCACAAATGAAACATCCATTACTCCAGGTGAAAGTGAGGTGGAATAGCTGCATTCAACATCAAGGGTTTTAGTGCACCAAAGCACCTCTGCTTAATATCTAGTGTGTATTTGTGTCACTACTGCTGCAGTGACTGAATTTAAAACACTCTGTGTTGAACATTTCAGTACACAGAAGCTGTATCACCATTCCTACCATCTCACAACACCAGCTAACAAAACTGCTCAGTAGATACTAATACATTTTTTTCCAGAACAGACTATTCGGCACTACGATCACAAAAATTGTTGATTTATTGTGAGCTTACATAGAATTTGTATAAAATCCATAGGAAGTCTGTTAGCACACAAATGAAATCTTTTAGAATTACATCTTTCATCACTTCAATGTTGATCATTTAGTCAAATGCAAGTTCATATATTGTGTATGGGTTGATTCAGTTATAGCTCTTCCACAGATTCTGTGATGACATATGTAGAATAAATTGGTCTTCACGTTGACTGACATGGGTTGGCATTGTGATTCAAAACAGTGCAGCGACTTCACAAATTGCAGCACTCTCCTGAAAATCTCTTCAGGGAGGCTGTTAGGGGAGCTGCAGACAATGCAGCATTATTGTAATGATCTAAAGGATAGCACGGTGACACAGTGGTTAGCACTGCTGCCAACGGCGCCGAGGACCCGGGTTCGATCCCGGCCATGGGTCACTGTCCGTGTGGAGTTTGCACAATCTCCCTGTGTCTGCTTGGGGTTTCACCCACGCAACCCAAAGATGTGCAGGTAGATTGGCCTGCTAAATTGTCCCTTAATTGTAAAAAAAATAATTGGGTACTCTAAATTTATTTTAAAGAAATATTATTGTAATGAACCTAATATATATTTGTTGGAATGAATATCAAGGGTTTATGCTGAATGATTCAATCAGCATTATTCATTGTCAAGAGGTTAATTGACCTGAAAAATGAATCTGGATAGACTGACACTCCCAAACGTACAACATTACCACCAGATTTATGGATGGATGGATGAGATGTTGAGCTGTGGCGATGCTACACTGCTAGTGGAGGACTTCCTTCTGTGTAACCGTCAAGGACATCTCTTCTGGGGTCAGGGAGCTACAATTGAGGAGACTGCTCTGTCCTTTTTTTTCCCTGTTTTATTCATCGCTGTCTCTTGTTTCGGTAAGTTTATGATCAAGGGGAACGCGGGGATGTCACTTGGGTTCATTGAAATATTTTCTGATCATGTTTGATGTGTTGGGACGGATGTCATGCGGTCATTATTGAAAGTGTTCTTACTGCGGATGGGGAGTATTTTTAAATGAATAAAAATGTTATTCTTGGTGGGAGAAAATTACATTTTTGATCAATGACCTTAAAGTTTCTAGATGGCTCCACGTGGTCCTCTGATTTGAGGTTATAGCAGGAACTATCGAATCTCCTAAACATCTGGGGCGGGATTCTCCGTGCCCCCGCCGGGTCGGAGAATCGCCCGGGGGGGTGGCATGAATCCCGCCCCTGCCGGCTGCCGACTTCTCCGGCACCGGAGATTTGGCGGGGGCGGGAATTGCGCTGCGCCGGTTGGCGCCCCCCCCCCCCCCCCCCCTCCCGGCGATTCTCCGGCCCACAATGGGCCGAAGTCCCGCCTGTTCTACGCAGGTCCTGCCGGCGTAAATTGGAGTTGGTCCCTTACCGGCGCCCCCCCCCCCCCCCCCCCCCCCGGCGCATGCGTGGACCCACGCCGGCCGGCGGAGTCCCTTCAGCCCCGGCTGGCACGGCGCTAAGGGCCTTCCACACTGGCCAGTGGGGCACAAACCACTCCGGCCTAGCCCCTGAAGGTGCGGAGGATTCCACACCTTTGGGGCGGCCCGCACCACAGTGGTTCCCGCCACTCCACTCACCGTTTCTGTCCGCCCCGCCGATTCCCGGAGAATCCCGCCCCCGGCTACCGTGTTATCAGGGTTAAGGCAGACCTGCTTTCCATTATTTGCTTCAGGATTGTTCAGCTCTCAGCCACTCACAAGCAAATCAGTGGGGTTGCTGGTTAAAAAAAACATTCACTCTATCCCAGGAAAAGGACAGAAACATTGATTGTTCTTCCAGCCACTCGGAACAAAACAAGAAGCTGGAAGTGGAACCCATGTATTAAAAACAAAATCGAGCTGCATTCAAAATCAAATTAAGGAAAGGGGTTAAGAACTATGGAAACTAATAACACCCCCCCTCAAATAAAAAAGATCAAAAATTAACGTCTCAAAATATAACGTAGGAACATGCCAAAGATGAAATGCAATCTGAGCTTTGAAGCAATGTTCTTTGTGTCCTTGTAGGTGGAAGATTAATGTGTTATACAAGCAGGGCCTACAGGGTTTTGGAAGAATCAGAGAAGAGTTTCAAAAGTAGAAATTGTGGTGATATGCCTATGGGCTATATCATAGATGGATGGTGTGCGACTCCAACCAGCAGGTGACGGTGCAGACACACAATGCGGTCTCTAAACCAAGGTCACGTGACCAGTCACTCCCATATGAGGGGATACACATCCGGCCATCGTCAGAAGATTGAGAGGGTATTCATAAATTCATAGAATTTACAGTGGAGTAGGAGGCCATTTGGCACATCGAGTCTGAACCGGCCCTTGGCCACACATCCACCCTGTCCCCACAACCCCACCCAACCTTTTTTGGACACTAAGAGTAATTTAGCAAGTCCAATCCACCTAACCTGCACATCTTTGGACTGGGAGGAAACCGGAGCACCCGCAGGAAATGCACACACACACACACATGGGGAGAACGTGCAGATTCCGGAAAGACAGTGACCCAAGCCTGGAGCTGTGAAGCAACTGTGCCAACCACTATGCTACCGTGCTGCCCCAGCTACCTGTATTGAGACATCCAAGTGAACATAGAACATAGAACAGTACAGCACAGAACAGGCCCTTCGGCCCTCGATGTTGTGCCGAGCAATGATCACCCTACTTAAACCCACGTAACCCGTATCCCAACAATCCCCCCCATTAACCTTACACTACGGGCAATTTAGCATGGCCAATCCACCTAACCCGCACATCTTTGGACTGTGGGAGGAAACCGGAGCACCCGGAGGAAACCCACGCACACACGGGGAGGACGTGCAGACTCCACACAGACAGTGACCCAGCCGGGAATCGAACCTGGGACGTTCGATGGTCTGGTCGGTGCAGATTCCAGAGGAGTAATAAGCAGACTCCACGATAACACGGCCTGTATCAGGTTGCTATATTACCACATGAGACTCAATAAAAGATTTTGGTTTGGGCAAGTCGAAATGTTTGGTGAATTCCTTCGTACTGTACAAAGGACCAAACACAACAGAAATGAGCAGGATCTTCACCGAAGCTAGACGGAAGCTCACTTAAAACTGACCACTGGAATGTGAACCAGTAGTTGAGCTTGATTCCAGAACAATACAACTTAAATATTGGGTGGAAGGAAGGTTAAGGATGTGGGTCTGAGCAACAATATATCATTTTGTTGATTTGATGAGGACAAATATTTCTTCGAGTGCGTAATCATAGTTATGGTATCTTTGTTGGGTTGGGCACATCTACGAAGTCCAGAAGATAAATCATGGGCGGGATTCTCTGATCCTGAGGCTAAGTGTTAACGCCGTCAGAAACGCCGTTGCGTTTCCCGACGGCGTCAACACGGCCCCAGGATCAGCAATTCTGGCCCCTACAGGGGGCCAGTAGGGCGCTGGAGTGGTTCATGCAGCTCCAGCTGCTGATTCGGCTGTGGAATGGGCGCCGAGGGATGCGGGCAGGCGCAGTGGGTCTGGCGCGAACCCGCGCATGCGCCCACCGGCACGATTTCCGCGCATGCGCGGTGTCTCACTTGTCCGCACCGGCCTCGACCCAACATGACGCAGGAGTGCAGGTGCCGGCGTAGAAGAAAGGAGGCTGGGAGACAGGGAGGCCCACCCGCCGATTGGTGGGTCCCAATTGCGGGCCAGGCCACATCGGAGCCCCCCCTCCCCCCCCCCCCCCCCGCACCCCCCTCCCACCCTTCAGGCCACCCCCGGACCCTTCAACGCCGAGGTCCCGCCGGCTCAGAGCAGGTTAGAACGGCTCCGGCAGCACTTGGTTCTTTTTTTACGGCCGCCCGGCCCATCCGGGCTGGAGAATCACACGTGGCTCCCGACTGGGGCACAGGATAGTGAGCTTTACTCTGTATGTGACAGGGCATATTAATAGACACTTGTTGTTCCTAGTGCCCCAGACCCTGCCATCAATATCCCTCAAATAAATGCACAGAAACCTCCGTTGGTGCATTAAATAATATGAACATAGGAGCATCAGGAATAGGCCATTTTAGACCTTTGAGCCCACTCCACCATTCAATGCGAGCATGGCAGCTCCACCATAGAACCCAGCCCATGCAGTCGAGTTCATGGGAAGGATGCATTAATGCTCCTCTTGGCTTTTTCTGCTTTACTGAGCTGCAAATAGTAGTCCCATTAAAGCTACTGGCCATTCAACCTCAAGGACCAATGGATGCACCTGTTTGGCACAAACTCCATTAATGAGTGCTTCAGAATTGCATCAGGGGTCCTTTTGATGTTATAAGACCACGATTTACATGGACTAATAAGGCTCGAGCTTAGTTTTTCATTTCGACCTGGATCTCGGGTGGAATCAGTTGCTAGCTAATTGCTGTGTTGCTATTTTGAAGATGGAAATCTCCATTCTCCCAGTTCGGAAAGAATGAAAATTGGCCAGGGTATAATTTTAAAATAATCTGTGACCTTCAGCTGTGTGTTGTAACATTTGGCACTTAGCTCTGAGTGAATAGCCAGACTTCGAGTTCAGCACATTACTCTGAGAAAGGTCCATATGGTCAGATTAGGTTTCCTTATGAAGAAACAGTGTCTGTGCTGTGAAATGTCATTATATGAAGTGCTTAGAGCCATTTCAATATAATAGGTTGCTATGTGAATCCATAATTTATTCCAGATTAGAGGCGAATACAAACAACATTCATTCACTTATATTGTTAGCAGTATTTTAGGGACAGCTTTAAGCCAGTGATTTATTCTTCAAAATGGATATTAGGATTCAGCAGTGCTTTTCACCTGTGATGCGGTTATTTAATAAACTGTCTTCCAGAGGAAGAAAGAGAAAGGGGAATGAATGAACTGAATTGGAAAGATTTAGAGGGATGAACAAAAGAGAGAGGGAGACATGATTGCCGTCACATTCTCCTTATACTCAATTATTAATGGCCGGAGTTTTTCCAGCCATTCCCGCCAGCGCCATCTTCCAGTCCCGTCAACGGCGAACCAGAAGATCCCATCAATGGTTGGTTGCTTCCGCCGCGACGAAACAGGTAGGGGGGGGGGTTAATCCAGCCCATTGTCTCATAGGTTCCAGCATTGAAGACTGTGAGGAAGTATGGGGATGGGAAGAGAGTACGAGCCCACCTTACATCTCACACAGTCCCTCCTTTTTCACATACTGAACCTCAATCGTAGATAGCCCTTCCAAGACTTAGCATTTCTATGTTGTCATTATGTTCGCCTGTGCATACAATATATTTTTAATGCTGTGCCTTCCTCATTAATTCTCCATCAGGATCTCATTACTTTTTGAATGTAATAAAAAATAGCAAAAACCTTCTTTATCTGTACAGAAAACTGTGCCGTTAGTTATCAATAACAGTACCGGCTAATGTAAAGTGTTTGGACTGGCTAAAGGAAATGAAATATTTGGAATGATTCTTCTCAGCCATGTCATTGATATTGGCACAATACTCTAGTCCAACTGCACTGCCTAATTGGAATATAAACATGTGAAGGAATAGTTTTGCCTGTAGAGACTACAGTGTTAGTTCTGTGTTGTTATCTGCTGATTGTCCATGGGGTGCACAGGGGTTTCTGCACTCGCCCTCAGGAAATGTTACCTGTTTATGCGAAGTAGATGCAAACAGCACTGCTGCAGTGTTGGGAACTGGGGTTGGAAGGGACGGTACAGCTGGGATTTGGGAATACACAGGAACATCTGCAGCCACGGATGTGATCTCCGTGCTTTTACTTTCAGTGCTAGGAAGGCTCTTCGACAAGTTGCTTGAAGTGGGCTCGGTGTGAGGCTGCGCCTCTCCACGATTCGCAGGCTGCTTTTCAACGGTCTGCAGACTGAAATATGAAGCTCCTTGCATTTCACTGTCAGAATGTATGCTAACATGCAAAAGAGCTTGTTCCTCTCTCCGCGAAGCCTTTTTGGTGCAGCAGGGGATGGAGTTTGACCGAGTTAGCTTCTCTACTTTTTGACCTTCTCCTGTGAAAGAACTCCTGTTCTGTTCCACCATTAGCACAGAAGCCAATGGCCTTGCTTGAAGGAAATCACTTTGTGTCCAAGTGTTTGGGTTTGGTACTATGTCTTCTTGATGTGAAAGAGATGATCTACTCCTGCTGAGAATGGGGATTTTGACCTCCTTATGTAAAGAGAACATGAGAATTATTAAAGCGACAGTGTGCAGTTTTAATCCTATTGTACATTAAACTGTGGACATTAAATGGTGTCGGACAGAAAACATTTTTTTCAACCACAATTTAAGAGACTTATTTGAAAAAACACTATTTTAAAGATGTACAGTAAAACCCAGGAGGGAAGAGGCCTTGGAATTACCAATGTTTTCCAGAGATCTGTGTGCAATGGCAAAGAGTGATGGGGTCTGGTAGCACTGGACAAGAAGGTTCTTGGGTGTGGGAATATGGAGAAGGGGTTCCGGAGTCTGAATATCAAAGTAGTGGAGGAGGGAGTTGATGGAGTGTGGCAATGATGGGAGGATGATCTGGGGTTGGGGGTGGGGAGCAGTGAGAAGGGTACTCTAGGATAGGAAGACCAGAAAGCGTTAGTAATGCCTGGAAACACTTGAGCTAGTAGATTAGAAGTGCGGTAGCAATGGAAGATGGATTATGGGCCCTGCAAGCACCAGGAGTTGCTGGACTCTGAGAATATTGGGAATAGCAATGTTTGCATGTGAGACAATGAAGAGGAGGAAGCAGTGGTTCCACGTTATTGATAGAGAGGTCGACTGAATCTGGCAGTTAGTTAGAGTGGATGTTCTGAGGAGAGGTGTTGTAAGGGGGTTTGAGATAATAGGCAGAGAGCCCTTGACTCAGGGTGATTGGAGGTTCGGGTAACATTTGGTATGCTTGTGTTGTGATGAAGTTTACAGAGTCAAATATTATTATGGAAGGAAGGAGGTCAGGAAACATTAATTGACCCCTTCAGATGTTTTACAAGATTGTTTTCCAAGATTGAAATAGTAAAGCTGTTGCAGTTATATAATTAATCAATTAACAGCTTAAGCACACTAGGGTGCTTCAAAGAACAAAAATATCGCTCAGTCTCATTTACGGAAATCCACTCCCAAGAACAAACGTAATCTCACTCTTGCCCTCGGGACCAGTGTTTGTGTTTACTACCACTGCCTCAGCCAAAGTTGCAGCAAGCACTTTAAATAACAGTCAATTCACTAAGGAAATCGTATTTTTGTGAGGAGGACCTACATTCAGAGAGTCTCAGAACAAGTTAACTATGGCTCTTTTTCCAGTTGATAAATATTGTAGAACAATGGAACATGGTCACTAATCAGTTATAAGATAGTGACTAATCCGTTATAACATGGTGACTATTATAATAATAATCTTCATTGTCACAACAGTGAAGTTACTGTGAAAGCCCCTAGTCACCACACTCCGGTGTCTGTTCGGGTACATAGAGGGAGAATCCAGAATGTCCAATTCACCTAACAAGCACGTCTTTCGGGACTTGTGGGAGGAAACTGGAGCACCCAGAGGAAACCCACACAGACACAGGGAGAAGGTGCAGATTCCGCACAGACTCCCAAGCCAGGAATTGAACCTGGGACCTTGGCACTGTGAAACAACAGTGCTATCTACTGTGCTACCATGCTGACTAATAGGCTATAACATGGTCACTAATCGACATTAACATGGTGACTAATAGGTTATAACATGGTGATTAATTGGTTGTAACATTGTCACTAACCAGTATTAAGATCAGTAAGAAGTCTTACAACACCAGGTTAAAGTCTAACAGGTTTGTTTCAAATCACTAGCTTTTGGAGCACTGCTCCTTCCTCAGATGAATGAATCGGTACGTTCCAGAAACATATATACAGACAAAGTCAAAGATGCAAGACAATACTTTGAATGCGAGCATTTGCAGGTAATTAAGTCTTTACAGATCCAGAGAGAGGGGTAATCCCAGGTTAAAGAGGTGTGAATTGTCTCAAGCCAGGACAGTTGGTAGGATTTCGCAAACCCAGGCCAGATGGTGGGGGATGAATGTAATGCAACATGAATCCAAGGTCCCACAAGAGTTTTTCAGGCGGTGGCAGCCTTTCCTGGACTTCCTGGCGGAATGGTAGGGAAATAGGCCAACAGCAGCAGCAACCCGGGGGGGGGGGGGGGGGGGCAGGCAGGGGGGGGGGGGCAGGGGGAGGGAGGGGGGGGTCTGGAATGGGGGGAGGAAGAACTGTGTATATGGGTCTGTGGGATGTGGCGGGTGCTATCTCTTTCCCTTTTGTTGTTTGGGTGTTTTTATGTTTTCTTTTTCCTTTTTCCTTTTGTTTGAAGTTGCTCTTGAAGTTGGGGGTGGGGGGGTATTGTTCTTGGGGTGTTACTGCGGTTGTTTGTTAATAGAGTTAAGATGTTTATATTTTGTAAAAATTTCAATAAAAATTATTTAAAAAAAAAAAATGAATCCAAGGTCCCAGTTGAGGCCGTACTCATGTGTGCGGAACTTGGCTATAAGTTTCTGCTCGGCGATTCTGCGTTGTCGCGCGTCCTGAAGGCCACCTTGGAGAACGCTTACCCGGAGATCAGAGGCTGAATGCCCTTGACTGCTGAAGTGTTCCCCAACTGGAAGGGAACATTCCTGCCTGGCAATTGTCGCACGATGTCCGTTCATCCGTTGTCCCAGCGTCTGCATGGTCTCGCCAATGTAACATGCTTTGGGACATCCTTTCCTGCAGCGTATGAGGTAGACAACATTGCCAAGTCGCACATTGGCGAGACATCGTGCGACAGTCGCCAGGCAGGAATGTTCCCTTCCAGAACTTTATAGCCAAGTTCTGCACACATGAGTACAGCCTCAACCGGGACCTGGGGTTCATGTCGCACTACATTCACCCCTCACCATCTAGCCTGGCTTGAGACATTAACCTGGGATTACCCTTCTCTCTGGATCTGTAAAGACTTAATGACCTGCAAATGCTCGCATTCAAAGTATTGTCTTGCCTCTTTGACTTCATCTGTATTTATGTTTCTGGAACCTAACGATTCATTCATCTGAGGAAGGAGCAGTGCTCCAAAAGCTAGTGATTTGAAACAAACCTGTTGGACTTTAACCTGTGCTTCTTACTGTGCTCACCCCAGTCCAAGGACGGCATCTCCACATCACAGTTATAGGATGATTCACTAATTGGTTCTGAGATGAACTGTTGCTTTTTAAAACTTCAATCATGGTCCCAGTTGCACTCAGTGAAACCCAGTTCCTGGCTGTTTTACTTCCCCGGTCCTTATTGGATTTGCCAATGCCTTGTTCTTGCCACAAATTGTTACTACCTTCATCAGAGGAATAACTGAAGGGCATCCCTGACCTGTTGCTCTACTTTAAAAGACTCCTGGTGTGAAGCCTGGAGGTTGTTGTTTCCACTGATGGAGAAGAGGCTCTCGCTTTGACTGGCCAATGGAAACTCCGCTGTCACTGTAATGGCTTTGACTGACGGCTGCTTCGGCGAGGGACCTATCGCACTCTGCCTCTCGTGAGGTGTCTGTTCAACAGCATCACTGGGGCTGTCCTCCTCAAATGCTCTGTGTTCAAGAAATGTATGATCCATCATAAAGTCCTTATTCCTTTATTTCAATACATCTTACAAGGCAATGTATTGAGCAACAATGCTTCATATTTACAATGACACATTGCATCACTTAAAGATATTGGTTAGGGAGAGGATTATTTTGATCTTTTCAATGCCTCCATTATCTTGCACAGGCGTAACACAAACAGAGAGCCTGAAACTTCACACCCAGTTCCAGGACAACAAGAGGAAGTAACGTCTAAAACAAGTTTTATTACATTTGTAAAAGGAACCTGGATTCCAGCCGCACGCTATTTCCTGATATTCCTGAATGCAAGATGTTGAATGATCTTCACACCCATAAACAAAACCCATCCAAAGTTGCTCGGAAGTTAACTATATGCAGACTTAAATTTGAGGCCTAGTCAGAAGGCAAATTTGTTCATTACGTCTCATGACTATTTTTCGGTTACTATTTATGTTTCCAGGATCCTCTGTGGCACCCATTGTGTGCCTATCAAAGGTACCTTTACACCCACCTTTACAGACCGAGGTGTGGTTACCTCTTTCTCAGAGGATTAGGGCACACAAAGATTCCAATTCACATTGACTTAAGGATATCAGTAAAATATGTGAAGGTCTGACAAAGTAGTCCAATCGCCATATGTTACACCTTAAGCTGTATTACATGAAAGGTATGTCAGAGTGATGGACAGCCTCCAGAATCTGGCTTGGCTGGATTGACCACAGGTGCAGTCACTAGCCCACACTAGCTGGCAACCCAGGTTAAACACTGAGTTAGCTGACCCCTTCTCTTGTCTCCAAATTCCATTTCATCCCCTCACACTCAGTTTGCTTTCACCCGATTTTTCCTGTCCCTTCCTACAGGCTGCCATTGACTTTTCCAGAAGGTGTTGAGAATCTTTGCCTCCTGCACTATTTTAAGTGGCACCGATGCAATTTTCCAGCATCCTCACTGGGCTAATTCACCACAAAAGCTCCGACTTGCACTTATAAGATAAGGGGCAGGATTCTCTGATCCTGAAGCTAAGTGTTGACACCATCGTAAACGCTGTTGCGTTTTACGACGGCGTCAACAGGCCCCCAGGAGCAGCGATTCCGAGCCCTTCAGGGGGCCAGCACGGCACTGGAGCGACCCACGCCACTCCAGCTGCTGATACCGGCCTCAAATGTGCGCAGTGAGTCTGATCATGCGCGCTGCGACTGGTGTGATTGCGCGCATGCGCGGTGGCTTCCTTCTCCGTTCCGTCCCCGACGCAACATGGCGTAGGGCTACAGACGCCACGCAGAGCAAAAGAGGCGCCCAGCCTGAGAGGCCGGCCCGCCGATCGGTAAGCCCCGATTGCGGGCCAGGCCACAGTGGAGGCCCCACTCCACTGAGCCTCCTGTATCTGTGTCAGGTATTTCAAAGAGCACTCATGCTTAATCCCACACCCCTGTGTTTTTCGATTCTGACTGAACTGATCGATATTGGGGTCTGAACTTGGAAGAGGCTAGAAAAATCTTGGACCTGTCTGGTTTACATTGCAGTGGGGTCTATGAACCCTGCTCCTGTATCAGAGGAACCGTAGAACCATAGAAAACTATGGGTGAGGCCATTCAGTCCATCATGTCTGGGCCGACCAAAGAAGAGAAAAAATAAACTAGCCATTCGTTTTCATCCCAACATCCAACATCTGATCCGTAGCCTTGAAATTTACAGCACTTCAGATGCAGATCCAGGTACCTTTTTAAATAAGTTGAGCGATTTAGCCTCAACCACCAAATTAAGCTGTGGCCACAAGTCAGCGAAAACCCTCTGGGTTTAAAGGTTGTTCCTCATGTTTTCACCCCCCCCCCCCCCCCCCTCTCCTAATCCTTCTACCAATCACCTTAAATCTGTGCCCCCTGATAATTGACCCCCTCATCCTTGGAAAACAAGTCTTTCCTTCTCTACCCTGTCTAGGCCCATCATAATTTTGTGCACCACAATTAGGTCACCCCCTTAGCCTCCTCTGTTCTTAGGGAAACAACAGGAGCCTATCCACTCCAAGAATTTGTTGTCTTACTAGATTTCATATCTCATATTGCTTTTACAGACAGTGGATGTTTTTTGTTCATAGTTGCTGATTTATCGTTTTTTTTCCTTCACTTTGTAGAGAGCAAAGATCACACGAAGATTTACCCAGGACAAGTCAGAGACTGCTTTGTTTGAGCAATGTGAATGTTACTCCCTGTCACACACAACATGTTCTGCGGCTAAACTAGACAAGTCAGAGACTGCTTTGTTTGAGCAATGTGAATGTTACTCCCTGTCACACACAACATGTTCTGCGGCTAAACTAGAGCTATGTTTAGGGCAAGCTCGTCCCTTTAAGGCTGCTAATCTTGGGGTCAGTTAGAGTTTAACCCACGTTGGTGAGGGAAGTTCACAGATTGGTCAGTGTTGTTTTTTAAAACACATTTCCAACACTTCATTGTGTGAAATGTGATACATCGACACCAGCAGGTCTTTAGCCTCAAATTCAACCCTTTTCTGGTCTGCAGAATGACTCAACTTAGTCTCAGAAGCTAAACCTAGCTCTGAGACGTTACTAGAATTACTGCTGTACCTGTTGTCATGCGTTTGCATCTCAAAGTGACCTCTGTTCTGACTTGACGTTCTGGAGGTGCGCGGCACTGAAAGGAAGCAAAAGGACCCAGTTGTCACAACAGGAGTTACACAAACGTATGAGGTGATTTCTGGACCTGCCTCAAATCTATCCTGTCCCTATGTACTGCAAACGAACTCCTCTACAAATCACTACTCTGGCTCACGAAGCAGTCAATGTGATGGTGCAACAATCACAAATTGAGGTAAGAACTTTGAATCAAACACGCAAACCACATATGAATTGTTTGACGAGCCTTCCAATCAGGTTTGGCAATGGGCACCCTCTGCTCCAATAGTGAGGGCACTCCATTAGCTGTGAAGCCTCTAAGGAATGCCCTGAGGTGAGAAAAAAAAATGTTAGGCGGGATTCAACGGAAAACAAATGTATGTCCGGTTTTGCACACATTTAACAGGGTGTTTTTTGGCACAGCTACAGCACCGAGAAATACCCCGCTTTTCAACAACACTTTTCCTTTTATCTGGCCTGAGAGTTGCCCTCCGCCGAGGCCGCACTTGAGTCATTTCCTATCGGTGATCCCGGCAGCAAAGGCTCCTTGCAGATCGGGCGTCATTTTGTCTGGCTGCGCCAATCTTTTCCCCTCACTGCCCCCCCCCCCCCCCCCGCCCTCCCTCACCACAACGTCAGGGAGGCAACCGAGAACACCTCACTCCTCCTCCATCTGGTAAGGCACCCTAGGCCCGATCCCTGGCAATGCCAACCCGGGCACCCTAGCACTGCCAGCCTGTGCCAAGGTGGCACTGCCTCTGTGCTGGTGCCAGGACGCCAGAGGGAGTGCCAGGGTGCCACCTTTCCCAGGGGTCTCTAATGGCTTGGTAGATCCCCCAGGTTATGACTGGTCCACGCTTGTGAAAACCAGTATTAAACTGCACCTTGGCGGGGTTTCCCAGGCTCCGGGAGAATCCTGCAAATGCATATTTAAATTAGTCTCATGGCTCATTTAAGTACACATATTTGGATCACGCTCAGTGAGGGCGAGATACAGATTGCGCCGTCTCGCGCAATTTCGTTGAATCACACGAGGCATTTCGAGCATCGCAAATCACATGGTGCCCCGTCCTGACACCAAGTCGGACGTGACGGGGTTGCTAGATCGCACCCCTTATGTGAACGTGAGCCTTTTATTTTTCTGTTTCGAAATCTGTTGTCACACATATGTCACCAGTTTTAAAGTAGAAACATAGATTTGCAGGAATCCTTGAAAAAAATTAAAGCCTTTCAAGCATTGACCCTGCCAAGGAAACACTGACATTTATGTCGCTCCTCGCCTGGTCAATCTCAGTAATAATGACTATTGTTACTTAGGTGCAGAAAGCTCTCCATTTGCACACAAGCAGTGACCAGTTACCCATTCTCTCTGTCCCACCCTCTGGCAGCCATCTTGAGAATCTATGCTCATTGAATCCCAATTACATAGTCGCCCCCGATTTAATTTTCTTGTCTACAGGGAGAAGGCTGTTGGCTGAATAGTGGATAGAGTCAAAGTACTCTTACACCCCTGAAAGAAATATAGTTTAGGCTAGTTCCACCTGCCAAATTTCACCTGGTGTTTTACCTGATACAGCGCACGCCCAAAGCAGGTGATCAAAGGTGATCAATGGATGCCTGCTTGGTGGGCCGCTTGCCAGTTCCAAACAGCCTGTTCCATCATCAATGTACCACGCCCCCCCTCCAGATAATCTACATGTGTGCATTCTACCAGCTGACTGCTCAAGGGTTTAAATTCCCCAAGAGAGTCCTGTTGCTTTTAGGAAAACATCTCAGCACTTACAGCGTCCTTCTGCCTCCTTGTTCTCGCTTTTCTTCTGCCTTACGGAATAGACACACATTGTGGTGAAAATCATTGCAAGGGAAATTGTGACGCCAACTACAATGGGAATATCGTGCTTTTCCAGAGCAAAATATGAAGGGGACTCTTTTGCTTTCCCCCTGCCAAAAGGAAGAGAATCAATTTAGCGACATGACCAAGTTTATTCAGGATCATTATTAAAAGTTAACCCATATTAGAAGCCGCAACAATCAAACAAGGGCAGGTACATCACGCAGAGCTATGACATTCAAATTAAAGCAGTCCGCCATAGGGCCGGTCCAGTGGTTGCACTCACATCTCTGAATCAAAAGGTTTTGAAGCCACTCCGAAACCTGAGCACTAAGTCTAGGCTGGAACTCCAGTGCAGCACTGAGGGAGTGCTACCACGTCAGGGCTGTCGTCTTTCAACCTGAGAATGTGTAACTGAGGTCCTGTCTGGCTGTCTCAGGTAGGCATAAAGGTTTCCAAGGCAGCATTCATAGAGCAGGAGAGCTCTCCTGGCATCCTGACCAACATTTATCACTCACCCAAAATCGGTGAAATTGGCCAGCTGGGCGTGGCCATGATCACACTGCAGTTTATGGGATTTGCGATGAAGAAATTGGCCACCATGTTTCCTACATTACAACAGTGATTGCATTTCCTGAGCCGGCAATCACTGAGGCACACTGAAGATGTGAAATGCATTTTGCAAACGTAAATCTTTCGGCAAAATGCTGTGAAATTTAATCTGCAATGAATGCTCCAAAATATCCAGTTTATTGACCGCTTGCTTTCACACGCCAAGATATATCGTTCAAAAATATTAATTTAGAATTGCAGGTTTTCATTTGCCGGAAAATGGAGATTATTTCGATAAATTTGGAAATGGAACTTGAAAGTCCTTGGGATCCAGAAAACTAAGTGTAACTGAATAGGACCCTCAGGGGAGTGTAACTAGAGTAAAGAGACCAGTGGATTTAGTGGGTGTTCCTCTCTCACTAAAGATCAGCAATATACTTTCATTTCAGACTGATGGATTATTTATCCATCGAATAGATTCATAGAATCCCTACAGTTCAGAAGGAGGCCATTCGGCCAATCAAGTTTGCACCGACCCTCTGAAAGTGCACAATACCTAGGCCCACTCCTGCACCCTATCCCTATCCCCGTGGCACCACCTAACCTGGACATCTCTGGACACTAAGGGGCAACTTATAGCATGACCAAGACACCTAGCCTGTACATCTTTGGACTGTGGGAGAACACCGGGGCAGCCGGAGGAAACCCACACAGACACGGGTGAATGTGTAAACTCCACACAGACAGTTACCTGAGGCTAGAATTGAACCTGGGCCCCTGGTGTTGTGAGGCAGCAGTGCTAACCACTGTGCTGCCATGCTGCCCGCATCCTTATGTGCATTCCTGCTGGAGAAGGCTGATTGGGCAATTGCACATTACAGTTCCTATTTGTAATTAAAAAAGGATGTGGTTGATCCAATTTAAGTCATTCTTTCCAATGTGTAGAATATCAATAACGTCTTTTTGCAAACCTTAATTGATATTTCCAGACTGTACGTTTAGATGTAACTTGTCTATGCTGACCAGGTTTCATTTTCCTAACTCTAGGAAGAATTGTCATGACCTGGACTCAGGACTGTAGTCAGCAATCTTTCCGAAATCTAACTCTCTCTTCCAGAGTTATTTACGAAGATTATCGGAAAAGGGCAAAACAATGTTGGAGGTAGCCCTCCCAGTGGTTGGGAAGTTGTACAAATAAGTGATCAAAAGAATTCATCACTTGTACCTGCATATTCACACTGGTGTTTGATTGCTCCTAGTGCGAAAATGTTTGCAACAGAACCATAGGTAAGGCCCAGTAAACTGCAGGTTGGTTCCGGGGCTAAAAGGGATAAAACATCAACATCTGTTGCAATCCTATTTTTATTAAGCAAGGTGATCATGTGATCATGGAATATTAATGAAGGTCACGAGGAAGGAGCCTGAGGAAGGAGCAGTGCTCCGAAAGCTAGTGTTTGAAACAATCATGTTGGACTTTAACCTGGTGTTGTAAGACTTCCTATTAATGAAGGGATAGGGTTGGATGGGGGGAGCTCGAGAAGCTGAAAGATCTTTTTGGCCATTGTGATGACAGAAAGCCCTGACCTGGGTTCGCTACCCAACACCACCCTGCCCCCTCCGCTCTCCCCCCCCCCCCCATCCACCTCCGCCCACCACCCACCATCATCAAATTCTCTCTACCAAATTCCTGCCACTTCCCACTATGGCTTGAGGCTCAGATGGAACTTTTCCCCCTTAGTGTCACATCAGAAAGAGACAATGCAGGCAGAGTTTGGAGAGAACAGTCGGTACCCCTGCCGCCATCTTGGGAAGGTCAAGGGACCCTAGAAACAGGCCTTTCAACCCAATTGAACCATCTCATTCTGTTTATTTTCCACAAGAGCCTCCTCGCGCCCTAATTGGTGGGGGTCCAAACCTAGGGTTCTGAAATATAGGTTAGTCACAAATACATGCAATAAGCAATTTGAGGTTTTTCTTCACTTGATTTGTGACAATGTAGTTCTGATTACAACAATAAGTAGTTGAGGCGAATGGCATAGATGCATTCGAGGAAGCTAGTAAAGCCCATGAGGAAAAATTGAATACAGAGAGGAAAAACAGCCTGCAGAATGATGTAACACAGTATTTTTCAAACCATTTTTCCCGGTATACAACACAAGCCAACCTTTGTGACAAACGCCACTTTCACTTATCTTTAATGCAACAGGTGAGCCTGATTCATCCTCATGATCTCACTCCAATCAGGTTCACAGAAGAAGAGAAAAATGTCCATTTCAGATGCAGAGTTCAGCCGGTTCCTTCGTGCTGTCTTTATCATTGTGAGAACAGAAAATTCAACCTCGGACATGTAGGTCGTCGTGAAGGACTATAGCAACAAAATGCTCATTTTACTCAGCACTGGATACTGCTCAGAGATACTACTCCAGAATACTGACAGCCTCTTGGACTTATGACATTTGTTTAATGTGCTGTCACAGGTCAGGCATAGAAGTTCAGTCTCCTCATTTGGAGTCAGCTGTAAGTTGATAATTGACTCTGGGGTCTCAAACTCACCTCTTTTTCAAAATCTGAAATTTCAGCGCAGCCGGATGTGACTGAATATGGCTTGCCAGTCTACTGACAGTTCCCTTACTAACACTGTTTTCTTTGCTGTGTTGCAACAGTGTGGGGAATATGTAGTAGTCTTGGCTTTGTACTCGCACTCGCCAAACTTTCACTGACTTCTGGAAAGCATCTATTTTTTCACAGTGCTAAAAGCAATAATCATCCTTCCCTTGCAATTTGAGGTTCAGTGCATTTAGAATTGAAAAAAATAGTCTGCAAATTATGACATAGTTAGCATCCAAATTTCATCACCAAACAAATCAACCAGAGGGGACGATTTCTCAAGGAGAAAGTGCGGAATTCATGCCTCAGTTTGTAACTCTGGAAAGCACCCAACCCCATGACAGCCAACGTGCCTCTGTGTGGAACAACAAATATGTGTGCTCCATATCGGAACACAATGCCTCAAAAAGCCTGGTATTGAGGACTGCATTTAATAAAATTTACAGCTTTCATAATTCCTTTCAACGCCACTTCAAGATCAGATGGAATTCCTTTAGATGCCAATACCTCATGGTGAATAAAGCAATGTCTGAACCAGCTGCCTTCCTAATCCTTATTATAACTCCGCTGATTTTCCCAGTTATGTTGGCTGCCCCATTGCTTACCATTCCTCTGCAATGAACCCAGTCGAACACGCACTTTCCAACCATGTAACAATTCAATGCTTTAGAAATGTGCACCAGTTGTGCTGGTTGGTAATGTAAGGCAGCACAGCAAATCCTCGACAAATTCATTGTGCCAAATTTATCGAACGTAAACTAGCAAGGTTTACACAATCTGAAACATCTGTACTTTCATCCAGTTGTATTGAGAGCTGCTATGCTGACTTTAAATGAGAAATAAGCTGGGCCTCTAAATTCTCGGCAAGATCACAAATTCATAGAACATAGAACATAGAACAGTACAGCACAGAACAGGCCCTTCGGCCCTCAATGTTGTGCCGAGCCATGATCACCCTACTCAAACCCACGTATCCACCCTATAGCCGTAACCCAACAACCCCCCCCTTACCCTTACTTTTATTAGGACACTACGGGCAATTTAGCATGGCCAATCCACCTAACCCGCACATCTTTGGACTGTGGGAGGAAACCGGAGCACCCGGAGGAAACCCACGCACACAGGGGGAGGACGTGCAGACTCCACACAGACAGTGACCCAGCCGGGAATCGAACCTGGGACCCTGGAGCTGTGAAGCATTTATGCTACCCACCATGCTACCCTGCTGCCCCGTTCAGCGTTATCACAACCTGGGATGCATTTCAGTTTCTGAGCTGACCGTTTATCTAGGACTGTACGAGCTATGTGTAATGCTGCAGGAAGAATTACTGTCTCTGCTACAGTGTGGGACATTTTCTCTTTAGCTGCACGGAAGCTACCACGTAAGAGGCTAATTGTGCTTTGTCATTCAATGCTACATTTCTGCTAAGAACTTCAGCTGATGACTTACGTTCTTGCTGCATCCTTTGAAAAAAATCAAGAGGGTTGTCCTCAAACTCGCCATGCCTTCTAATGCCTTTGAAGCATTGAGGGTTTTAACTCTCATTCGCCAGTACTTCCCTGCATATAACAAGCATGGGCTTGGCATCCTGATTAGCATTGGCACAATTAACAAAGCGATACCTCAAGAAATCATCTTTATACAACTTTGTTCCCGACTTAAGTATTTTATTTGTGGGGAATGCAGGCTGTTCACCAGAGACCTTGGAGCTCTGTACGGAGCTAACACTAGCACTGCTTTGTCCTGCCGTGGACTGTCCTGACCTGCTCTCTCCAGCAGATTCAGATGTGAGATACTGGCCAGTAGGTACACTGCCAGTTTGCAACTCTGGCTATCTCTTCCCTGTAACAAAATGATGCATCTTCACAGTCCGCTTGCCTTGCTTGCCAGCAGCTAGAAAATGGAAGAAGCTCTCCTCTGTGATCTTGTGCCAAAAGCACAGGTCGCTTAAAGTCCAGTATTTGTGCAGGCCGCATAATCTGCTGGAAGACTGCATCATTCTCAGGTAAAGGCCGGTAGCGGTCGGCCATCATTCTCAATTTCAAAGCTGGTAGGGCTGTTGGGCGCTTCTCGTGTAATCAGGACCACCGCTGGAATGGCGCGACCAATCGCTTCACTACCCACCCACGGGTCGAGTCCTGTGTTTTGAACAACCCTGATGTAAAGTACAGGCAGCATCAGACCAGGCTCCAGCAGCCACTATCACTTATCCTGAGAAATGCAAATCCCATCATAAAGTTATCTTAATTTATCCATTTTCTTTATTCTAATTTATCCGGGCGACCGGAACAGTAGCGGTCTAGGCCAGAAATAGGCAGCCTTTTGCGGGCGGCGGGATTCTCCAATCCCACCGGCAGCATACCTCCACCCAGTGGGTTTCCTGGCAGCGTGGGGTGGGGTCAATGGGAATTTCCCTTGACAGCAGAGGGACAGAGAATGCTGCTGCCGTGAGTGGCCCGCCGCCTCCCGCACGTGGCTGGGAGGCCGGGGAATCCCGCCCTGGTTGTTGTCAGGGTATGTTCAATGGGTTAAGGTTTGGAATCCTGACTGGCCAGCTGTGGCACAGCTGCATTATTAAACTCCAGCATTTTCTGCAGATACTGTAAACAATGTGAAATCATAACTTTTCTTTAAGCCACAAAGCACTTTATGTAAACAAAAAACGTGTTAATCCTCCAACTCTTTTTCACAGTATAGTTTACATCAATGGGTTATTAAGCCGTGAACCCCACCCCCTTCCAAAAAAGACAGTCAAGGACCTAGAAACTCAGTAGCATTGATTTTTGGATCCCTTACCCGCAGAGTGCTAACAGACCACACACAAAGGAATCATCCAAGGAACCCAGGATATACTCACTAACTGAACATCTACGGCCCCTGCAGTGGAGAATCCCAAAAAACCCGAAAGGACTTGGAAGAAGCTTTCATAAAAGCAAATGACAGCGGATGCCGGGGTCCGAAACAAAACCAAAAAATGCTGGAAAATCTCAGCGGGTTTGACGGAGAGTCACCCGGACTGGAAACATTAGCTCTCTTCTCTCTTCGCAGATGCTGTCAGAGCCGCTGAAATTTTCCAGCATTTTCTATTCTTGGTTGAGGAAGACAATTTCCTTCATCTCAGACCGAAATTGGTGACCACTTATTCTGAGGCTGTGACCCCAAGTTGCAGACTTCCTATATATATCAAGGAGTTCACATCTCATTGATCCAAAACTGTGGTCAAATCAATCTCCATATAGAACAATCCACTCATCTCAGAATTCAGGCTACTTAGCCTTTGCCCCCCCCCCCCCCCCCCCCCCAACCTCCCCTCCCTCCCACACCCCTCACCCTCAGCCGCTATGGTAAATATATCCTTCCTTCTTAAGAAGACCACAGCAATCCAGGTGTGGTCTCACCAAGGTTCAAGGTTCAATGATGTAGAGAACTTATTAAAATGGATTAGCATACAACATACAATTTCCTTACCTAATTCCTTGCTGTACCTGCATGTTAACCTTCTGTGATTCATGTACAAGGCCGCTGAGGACCCTCTGAATAGCATTTCCCAATCTTTCACCGTTTACAACATATTTCTACTTTTCGACAAGGTGAACAGCTTCATCTTTCTTCACATTTTATTCCTTTTGCCAAGTTCTTGCTTCCTCACTTAACCTGTCTGTATCTCTTTGCAGGTCCTTTACGGCTTACTTTCCCATACAACTTCAACAAACCTGGAAAAATTGGGCGGGATTTTCTGCACAACCTTCTGCGTGTTAGCCTTGGTAGAGGTGCCCCGCCTTTGGCCTGTGGCGGGATTGTCCGGTCCTACTGTTGTCAACGGAGTTTCATGTCGAATGCACCCCGCCACCTGAAAATCCACAGTGGGATGCGCCATCCCAATCCCACCACAGGCCAAAGGCCTTCCAGTGAAAGGCTGGAAGAATCCGGCAATTCTACTCAGTCTAAGACCTCAATGTCGATTTATAGATCTTTGTGGATGCCTTCCAACACAAAAATGACTTGTTTGTTCCTCTATATGTTCTGACCATTAACCAGTCCTCAATCCATGCCCTCTAATCCCATAAACCCTAACATTTTGCAATAATAGCACATGTTTTGAAGCCTTAAATCATGCCTACTCCTGTTTAAACACTGAGTTCTGAAGATCTTCTCGGGTCAGTAGATGCACGAGGTGTGTCAACGACTCCAATAACGTAGAGTACCAGGATGACCATTGAGAGAACAACAATAATGGCACAAGGTGCATCCACGGTGTGTAACCGTGAATGTTGCTTCAGCTCATGTTTCAATTGCTGTTCGAATGACAAATCTCAGAAATGGGAGCACTGCAAAGTGATGGACCATTAAAATTTTTTCGGTTCCTTTTTTCTAACCTTCTTCTTCTCCGAGTCATTTCCCCTCTCGTTTGTTGGACAGCGTCATGAGAGAGTCCCGACTCTCCAAACATTCAACAGTGCCTGTCCTTGAGATCTCGGTAATGTTTCAGTCACAAAAAATAAACAGCGAGGCTTATTTAACAAGTATTTTTAGTTACTGTAATTATCACATGCCTCCTCCATGTCTAACTCCAGGCTTCAAAACTGGTGGAGCCTAACATCAAATAATGCTTTAGCATCTTAAATAATGAAGAAGCAAATAATCAAATGGTAATATGATACAATGACAGTGAAAACTTTGTTAAGCACAAAATAGAAACAGCATAACTTAGTTTACCATTCATAAATAACTTAAATAATAATATTTATTTTCCTTGAATGGCCTACTACTGTGGGAGCCTTGTTAATCTAAACAATTTCTTGGAAATTCTGACTGACTATTTTTCTTCTTCCAATGCTGATGTTTTCAAAACCAAAGACCCTAATTGAGATAGAATCCATCTTTCATCCCTCAGAAAATAATCATCACCATTAGCAGGATTTTCAATATCCTGCTGATCATTTTTAAAAAAAAAGGGACTGTCACAGTCCGATACAAACAAAACCAATCGTGTAACACTGTTTGAAGTTTGAATTAACCAGGGTCACGTTCTTGTGCTCACATAGAGGGTAGAATCTAGCTTGGATACAGGGAAGGTATTTAATTCAGTGGGTGACACTCTCTCCCGCTGACCCTCTAGCCTCCGCCAGAATTAAGTTCTGGACGGAACTAGGCCCATGGCTGACCTTCCTGCCCACCTCCAATTCATGTCTACTTAAGGGCCTCACCCCACCGCTGCTGTTATTAACTTGCAGGTGGGCCTGTTCACATGAAACATGCATGTCACCTATAACTGTGAGTCAGCTTGTCATCTTTGGGGATGGTGGCCAGTGAACAAAGGAATTCGGCACCTGATCGAGGGACTGGACATTGGGAATGGGGAGGGCTACAGCCGTTGCAGCCAATCCCCTGCAACCCTCAGTGCACTCCTTAGAAGCGTTGCCCCACTGCAGCGGTTGCAAGGGATCAACAGACCTCACCCCAAACAAAGGACACGTGCGCAGGCATCGCTGAAACACTCCCTGGCACACAGCCCCTCTCAGCGTAAAAGCCTCACCAGCGGCATTATCAGCTAGCCCACTCCTGAGGATCACGAGGTATCTCCAAGCCCTGCTTGCCCACCACACCCCTGGTCCCATCTAACCCATCCCCGGCCAGGAAATGCGACCTACTCTCTGTCGAACACAGGCTCCACATCACACTGCAGCTAAGGTCACAGCAAACTCACACGTCCCTCGCTCATCCCCATCTGTAGGGCCGGCCCGCAAGCCCGTCTCTTACCATGGAGACAATTGGCTGCACAGTATGAACACACAACCAGATGCCAAGTTCTGGTGGGAAAGCCCAAGGCTCACCCAGTGAGGAGACCCACAATGGACCTCACTGGGAGACACAAGACAGGGGCCACAGAGCCTCTCACGCGATTGTGGCAGCCACTGTTACCACAGTCAGCAGGGATGGGTAGGATAGAGACTCCCCACATCACAGGCTGTGTGTTGGCCACCGGTGGGGACAAGGAGGAACTGTGGGCTACTTCAACGCAAAGGGAATGTTGGGGGGGGGGGGGGGGGGGGGGGGGTGTTGAAACACATGAGGCGGGATTCCCCGGTCTCCAACGCTGAAATTGCATTCGGCAAAGAGCCGGAGAATCCTCGTTTGCGACGAAATCGGGGCGGCGCTGCTTTCGCGATCCACTACCCCATCCAAAACGACATACTCTCGGTCTACTCTGAACGCCGTATGGATGGCCTCAGGACGTTACCTGAGGCCCTCCCCCCGATATGCTCCGCCGCCGACCGGCCATGTACCTGACGGCGTGGATCTCTCAGGCTGTTTCCTTCGGGAGCTGGACGTGGCGGCTACGGACTCAGTCCAGCACCACCACAGTTGCGGGAGAGCCAAACTGCGGGCAGGGGGGACCTTTTTATAGGGGCTGAGGTCACTGGTGAGGGGTGGTCTGGAGATGGCGAGCCTGGCCAAAGGGGGGGGCGCTATTTGGCAGGCCGGATCCGCTACAGGCCACCGCCATGCACATATGGGGCCACAGAACCGGCAATTCTCCCGTTGTATCGGCAGCTGGAGCCGGGTGCTCTACGCTGGGTGCCTGCTGGCCCTCAACCAACCGGAGGATCGGTGACCGTTTTGCGCTGATTTTCTGGTCGTAAAAACACCACCGTTCCCACGCGTCGTCAGGACATAGTCTCCAAATCGGAGAATCTAGCCCATGGTGAGGGTGGCGCAGCAGGACAACCCAGTGTGACGCTGTAACCTTGTGGCATTGAATGGTGAAGGGAATCCTCACCTTGCTGACTTTCCCGATCTCTCCCTCCTCCTCCTGCAGAGACATGGGGCGGGATTCTCCGCCGGTGGGGTTCTCCGTTTTGCCGGCACCCGGGGGGTTCCCGACGGCGTGGGGCTGCCCCACTTTGGGAAACCCCACTGATCGGCCGGCATAACGGAGAATCCCGCCGGCGGGTCGGGGCAGAAATGTGGCTTGGTGGAGAATCCAGCCCCTGGATTTTGGACTACAGCCAGCTATGCTTGTCATCTAGCTGGCTGCTGGTGCCGTTATGGTAGCACGGCGCAGTGAAGGCCAGAGCCAGCCAGAGAAGACCCTGCATGACAGGAGCCTCCAGAAAAGCACGGTGATGTGTTGGGTGCTCTGGATCATGAAACACATACAGGCCACCAACACTTAAAATAGTACAACACTATTTTATTAAACTATAAACTGTTGAACATACTCTTACTGTGGGTTAACACAATGTTAGATTAACTAAAGACCTGTGCCTATCCTAACCAGTCTAATCACTCAGCACATGGTGAGGATCTGTGCTGTAAGCTGTAAGCTCTGTACTTCTGAGAGGCTGCATCCCGAATGAGCGGGAAAACTGATGCCCTCTGTCTTTATAGTGAGTGTGCTCTAACTGCTGATTGGCTGCTGTGTTATGCATGTTGATTGGTCCTACTGTATGTCCATCAATGTGTGTGTCTGCACCATGATATACTGGTGTATATTATGACACACGGGCCAGCTGATGAGTGCTGACCATCCATCAGGCCGAGGAGAAGGAATGAAGGAAGTGCCACATCAGGCCACATGTATACCGTCGCATCAAATGTGGACTTGGCAAATGCCACAGGAGGAAGTGTTCACCAGGGTAAAAAGGCAACTGCTGTCGACTAAAATACTGGCATGCTTTGAAATCAAGACCACTCATCCCCACCTGCGATGCCTTGCCTTATGGAATTAGAGCAGTATTATCCCACTGGTAGGATGATGGCACTGAACAACCGATAGAGACTGTATCCAGGACCCTGGCTTCTGTGGAAAGATGATACGGCCCGATCAAGAAAGAGGGATTGGCTCTGGTATATTCAGTAAAGAAATTCCGTCAATATGTCTGCGGTTGCCATTTCACCATTATCACGGACCATAAACTCGACTGGGCCTCTTCAAGGAGGGCAAGTCAATTCTCTCAATAGCCTTGGCTTGGATCCAACGCCGGGTGCTGATATTAGAAATCGGCGAGTATACATTCGAGCATTGCCCAGGAGCACAGATAGAGAATGCAGATGCCCAAAGTGAACTATTGCTGCCTGCAAGCCCCGCCTCCCTCTCCACTAGTAAGTTGTAATGACCTTAATCTTCGTGGATACCCTACCCATGACAGCCAAGTAGATGGGCACATGGACTCGTAAGAACCTTGCACTGACGAGGTTAAGCCACATTGTCCTGAGTGTGGATTACAGGAAGCCCCATGGAAGACTTACATCCCTTCCTCGCGAAGTGACAGGAGCTCAGTGTGAAGGATGGTATAATTCTACGGGGACCTCATGTGGTCGTCCTCCGACCGGGTTGACGCATGATATTAACCCATATCCTGGCATCTCGAAAATGAAGTTCCTCATGAGGAGCTACGTGTGGTGGCCTGGACTCGGCGGGGACGTCGAGCACATGGTGAAACGGTGCTGAGCTTCCCAAGAGTACCAAAAGCTCCCACTGTCGGCCTCGCCCTTCCCCTGGGAATGCTCAGGACGGCCCTGACCACCCCGAACCTGGACCGGGACTTTCGTTAGTTCCCGACTGGCACCCTATGCACAGCCTTAATCTTAAACCACCTTGCGACAGCCTTCAAATATATAATAAACTTATGTGAACCTTCTTCCTGGGTCTCCTGGTTTATATAACATGGCAAACATTGGGATCTAGCATTATATAAAATGGAGCTGAGTGTTTGCCATGGTAACGGGATGTCAGAGGCATGTAAGTAATTTGTGTCATTCCCAGCCAGCATTCCCACAGCATTGCCAAACCACCAGGGAGTCTGCTACTTAGCTATAAACAAACCTTTGACCGAGCTCTACGTTTTTATGACCATCATTATTAAAATTATGATACAGGCAGTGAATCATTTCCTCTGGCATGGATTGACTGTACTAAGAAGGAGGTCAGTACCAAAGAACAATAAATCTGTATTGCAGGACTCCCAATGTCCCATCACGACTGTGTTGAGAATTCTGACTTCTGAATCACCAAAGCTATGGGATAGTTCAGCTAAAGAATATCCTTCAGCCCATTTGATTGCATCCTTCACAATGCCAGTTCGACCTTATCTCCCCATCACTGCATTTCATTATATCTCACGTAAGGGCATTGGCTCGACCAATAACAAACAGATGATCTACTCCATTAGTTTGCCACCCAAAATAACCGCCGTTTGACTTACACCAAGGCAGCCATCTTGCTACGCACCCCAGTGACCACCCACCTTGGCCCCTGGTTCTGCAGTGACACCGGTCGTATGGGTACGCCTGCACCACCATACCCCACCCTCCGCCATATACCTCCTCGCCACCCGGCCGCCACCCGCCAGCAGCCCACTCACGGCAACGCCCACAGTAGCCCCAATGGGGGTGCTGGGTGAGGTCTATGGAGCGTACCCCTGGCAAGGGCGGTGCCAGCCAATGGTACCCCTGGCATCAAGGACTGCGCCAGGGCCGGAGGCCCCTATGGTGCTGGCCACCAATGGGGTCAAAACTGCGGAGGTGGCTGGGGAGAGGGGGTCATGCGGGACAGAGTCTGCAGTGCCAAAGGGGGCTACAATGTTCGGCACGGGGGTATGCACCATGCTAACATGTTGGACTTTCACCCCCTGCAGACAATGGATATTGGAATACAATCAGCAATGGTGGCCTTCCTGCTAGTCACTGCAACCCTGGGGAATGCCCTGCATCTGTCCGAGCGGGAGCTACTGTTCGATGTGGACTGCACTCGATGCAGGGAAGTTAGAAACAGACGTCTAACACTGGAGAAGATCCAACACTGTTTTATTCAACTATAGAACTGCGATACATATTCAGCTGTGGGTCGACACTATACTGATCTGACTGGTGACCTTGTAGTAGCCTGACCAGACTTACTGCATGGTGTTTGCACTTGCTAGCTCGTGGGCTCTGACTGTCTCAGTAGCTGGGTCCCGAGAGAGCGGGAAACCTAGTGCCCTCTGGCTTTATAGTGGTAGTGTTCTGTCTGGTGATTGGCTGTACTGTGTTGTATGTTTACTGATCATCCTATGTGTCAATCACTGCCTGTCTGCATCTCATTATATACATGAGTGGATATTATGATATCTCCCCTTTTTCTTTAGTTAAATAAATACTGAGGTATGTATACGTATATATATATATATATGCCTGACTATATTAAAACGGTGCTAGAAACAAACGTATATACTTTTTTTTTTTAAATAATTTTTATTGAAAGAGTTTTTCCATACAGACATTTACCCCTACTAATTTTTAAATTATTTACAACACAATCCCTCTAGGCAAATATCCCTCCCTCGCCCGCCCTCTCGCGCGCACCAGTCCCCCCCCCCCCCAAGCAACAACTTAACAAACAAGGCAGCCTACAGTTTCAGACATGAGCAGCGAGCAGACTTGCCCGCGTTACAGTCGTGCGTGTCCCCCCACGACCATTGCTGCCCCCCCTTCCCCTCCCCTCCCCCCCCTCCCCCCCCCTTCCCCCCCCCCCCCGGGTTGCTGCTGCCACGACCCCGTACGCCTATCTCTGATCTAAAAAGTCAAGGAAAGGTTGCCACCGCCTGGAGAATCCCTGTACCGACCCTCTCAGGGCAAATTTGATCCTTTCTAGCTGAATATATCCAGCCATATTGTTAATCCAAGTTTCAACGCTTGGAGGCCTCGCGTCCTTCCATTGAATTAATATCCTTCGTCGAGCCACTAGGGACGCAAAGGCCAGTATTCCGGCCTCCCTGGCCTCCTGTACCCCCGGTTCTACCCTGACCCCAAAGATCGCAAGCCCCCATCCTGGTTTGACCCTGGACCCCACCACCTTCGACACCGTCCTTGCCACCCCCTTCCAGAACCCTTCCAGCACCGGACATGCCCAGAACATATGCACATGGTTCGCTGGGCCTCCCAGACATCTGACACACCTGTCCTCACCCCCAAAGAACCGGCTCATCCTTGTCCCCGTCATGTGAGCTCTATGCAGCACCTTAAATTGAATGAGGCTCAGCCTCGCACACGAGGAGGAAGAATTGACCTTCTCCAGTGCATCCGCCCACGTCCCGTCTTCTATCTGCTCTCCCAGCTCCACTTCCCACTTGGCTTTCAGCTCCTCCCCTGATGCTTCTTCCGCCTCCTGCATTATCTTGTAGATGTCTGATATCTTCCCCCCTCCGACCCAGACCCCCGAGAGCACCCTATCACTCGCCCCCTTACTGGGGAGCAGGGGGAACCCCTCCACCTGCCGCCTAGCAAATGCCTTCACTTGTAAATATCTGAACATGTTTCCCGGGGGGAGCTCAAACTTCTCCTCCAGCCCTCCCAGGCTCGCAAACCTCCCCTCTATAAACAAGTCCTTCAGCTGCCGTATGCCCACCCTGTACCAGCTCTGAAATCCCCCGTCGATGTTCCCCGGGATGAATCTATGGTTCCCTCTTATTGGCGCCGCCGACAGACCTCCCATTTCCCCCCTGTGTCGCCTCCACTGCCCCCATATCTTGAGGGTGGCCGCCACCACCGGGCTCGTGGTGTACCTCGTGGGGGGGAGCGGCCATGGTGCCGTTACTAGGGCCCCCAGGCTTGTGTTGCCACAGGACGCCCTCTCCATTCGTTTCCAAGCTGCCCCCTCCCCTTCCATCATCCACTTGCGCACCATTGACACATTTGCCGCCCAGTAATACCCCGAGAGATTGGGTAGTGCCAGCCCTCCACTGTCCCTACTCCGCTCCAAAAAGACCCTTCTCACCCTTGGGGTGCCATGCGCCCACACGTAGCTCATGATGCTACTCGTCACCTTTTTGAAGAAGGCCCTAGGGAGGAAGATGGGCAAGCACTGAAATAAAAACAAGAACCTTGGGAGGACCGTCATTTTGATTGACTGCACCCTCCCCGCCAGCGACAACGGTACCATGTCCCACCTCTTAAATTCCTCCTCCATCTGTTCCACCAGCCTGGAAAAGTTCAACTTGTGGAGGGTCCCCCAGTTCCTTGCCACCTGCACCCCTAAGTACCTAAAGCTCTTTCCTGCTCGCTTGAAGGGGAGTCTCCCAATACCCTCTCCCTGATCCCCCGGGTGTATCACAAAAACCTCGCTTTTGCCCAAATTTAGTTTGTACCCCGAAAAGTCCCCAAACTCTGCTAATAGTTCCATTATCTCCGGCATTCCCCCTTCTGGGTCTGCCACGTACAGCAGTAGATCATCCGCATACAGCGATACTCGATGTTCCTCCCCTCCCCTAGTCAGTCCTCTCCACCCCCCTGAACCCCTCAGTGCCATCGCCAACGGTTCAATCGCCAGTGCGAAAAGTAGGGGGGATAGGGGACATCCCTGCCTGGTCCCTCGGTGGAGCCCGAAATACTCCGACCTCCTCCCGTTTGTCACTACACTCGCCGTCGGGGCCGAGTAGAGCAACTTCACCCACTTAATAAACCCTTCCCCAAACCCAAACCGTTCCAACGTCTCCCACAGGTACTCCCACTCCACCCTATCGAATGCCTTCTCCGCGTCCAGCGCTACCACTATCTCAGCCTCCCCCTCCACTGCCGGCATCATAATTACATTCAGCAATCTCCGCACGTTCGTGTTGAGCTGCCGCCCCTTCACGAACCCTGTCTGGTCCTCATGGATTACCCCTGGCACACAATCCTCTATTCTAGCTGCCAGGATCTTTGCCAGCAACTTGGCATCCACGTTCAGAAGCGAGATAGGCCTGTAGGACCCGCACTGCACGGGGTCTTTATCCCGCTTCAATATCAGGGAGATCAGAGCCTGCGACATTGTCGGGGGCAGAACCCCCCCCTCTCGCGCCTCATTAAAGGCTCGTACCAGTACCGGTCCCACCAAGTCCACATTTTTCTTGTAGAATTCCACCGGGAACCCATCTGGCCCCGGCGCCTTCCCCGCTTGCATCTGACCTATTCCCTTGACTAGCTCCTCTAGCCCTATTGGCGCCCCCAGCCCTTCTACCAGCCCCTCCTGGACCCTTGGGAACCTCAATTTGTTTAGGAAGTCCTCCATTCCCCCTCTCCTCGTCGGCGGCTCAGACCGATACAACTCCTTGTAAAAATCCCTGAAGACCCCATTCACTTCTTGCCCCTCCTGCACTACCTTCCCGCCCCTCTCCTTCACTCCCCCAATCTCCCTAGCCGCATCTCGTTTGCGAAGCTGGTGTGCCAGCATCCTGCTCGCCTTTTCCCCATACTCATAGACCGCGCCCTGTGCCCTTCTCCACTGCGTCTCTGCCTTCCTGGTGGTCAGCAGGTCGAACTTGACCTGCAGGCTGCGCCGTTCTCCCAGCAGCCCCTCCTCTGGTGCCTCCGCATATCTCCTATCCACTTCCAATAGCTCCCCCACCAGCCTCTCCCTCTCCTGCCTCTCCTTTCTTTCTCTGTGCGCCCTTATGGAGATCAGCTCTCCCCTGATCACTGCCTTCAGGGCCTCCCAGACCATCCCCACCTGCACCTCACCCGTGTCATTCAAGTCCAGATAGCTCTCAATGCCCTTCCGGACCCTTTTACACACCTCGTCGTCCGCTAACAGCCCCACATCCAGCCGCCACAGCGGGCGCTGGTCCCGCGCCTCCCCCATTTCCACATCCACCCAATGTGGTGCATGATCAGAGATCGCAATGGCCGAGTACTCAGCTTCCCGTACCCTCGGGATCAGCCCCCTGCTCAACACGAAGAAATCGATTCTGGAGTACACTCTATGGACGTGGGAGAAAAAGGAATACTCCCTCGCCCTCGGCCTACCAAACCTCCATGGGTCTACTCCTCCCATCTGCTCCATGTACCCCCTCAACACTTCTGCCGCTGCCGGCCTCCTATTGGTCCTTAAGCTCGATCTGTCTAGCCCGGGGTCCAGCACTGTGTTAAAGTCCCCCCCCATGATCAAGCCCCCTGCCTCCAGTCCCGGAATGAGGCCCAATAGGCGCCTCATAAAACCCGCGTCATCCCAGTTCGGGGCATATACGTTGACCATCACCACTTTCTCCCCCTGCAGCTTACCCTTCACCATCACATACCTACCCTCCTTATCCGCCACCACCTCCTCCGCCACGAACGACACCCTCTTTCCCACCAGAATCGCCACCCCCCGGTTCTTTGCGTCCAATCCAGAGTGGAACACCTGTCCCACCCACCCCCTTCTCAGGCGAACCTGGTCCACTACCTTCAAATGGGTCTCCTGTAACATTGCTACATCAGCCTTCAGTCCCTTCAGGTGTGAGAATACCCTTGATCTCTTGACCGGCCCATTCAGCCCCCTCACGTTCCAAGTGATCAGCCGGGTCGCGGGACGACCCGCCCCCTTCCCCTGCCGATTAGCCATGTCCTGTTCCCTGCTCACCCCGGGTCGACCCTCCCCTTCTGACCCGCTCCCCATGGCGATGTCCCCCTCCCCCCACCTCCCCAGTCCTCCACTTCCCGTTTCTGGTCTTTTCAGCAGCAACCCGGTGTCCCTCCCTAACCCCCCCCCCCCCCCCCCCCCCCCCCAGGCTAGGACCCCTCCTAGCCGCGATGTACCCTCCATCGTACTCCCGTAAGTCAGCTGGTTCACGCTGACCCGGCTGTTCCTGCCACACTCCGACTCCCCCCGGCTCGGGGGGGGGGCCTCCCCCCCTTGCCACTCCTCCCTGGCCCCGCTCCAGCGCGGGAAAGGTCGCCATTGCTAGCCACGCCCCGCACTCCTCCCCTCCCCCCTCCTCTGCCCCGCGCGCGGAAAACAGAGGAAAGCCCGCGCTTTCGCCCTGCCACACCCCACCCCGCCATCTTCAGTTCCACCCCCGTCCCCGTCCATGCCTGTAAAGAACCCCCCCTAGGAGCCCATATCCCCGATCTGCTCTCCCCCCCGTCCCGCCTCCCCAACTTAACATTATAAATAACAGATAGATAACAAATAACAATGTACTTAACAGTCGCCCTCTACCAAACAGCATAAATAACCATAAATAACCATGAATAACCACAATAACAATAACTAAGGGAAGTTGGCAAAGGGGGGGAAAAAACATCAGAAGAAAAACCACAGCAAGAGTTCAAAATCCAAACAAAGAATTCAGCTGAAAGTACCCTAGCGGCTACGGCCGCCAAGTATCCCCTGGGTCTAATTCGAGTCCAGTTTCTCTTCCTGTACAAAGGCCCACGCCTCCTCTGGGGACTCAAAATAGTGGTGTTGGTTCCTGTAGGTGACCCACAAGCGCGCTGGCTGCAGCATTCCGAACCTGATCCGTTTTGCATGTAGCACCGCCTTCGTCCGGTTGTACCGGGCCCGCCGCTTTGCCACCTCCGCACTCCAGTCCTGGTAGACCCTCACCGTCGAATTCTCCCACTTGCTGCTCCTTTCCCTCTTGGCCCACTCCAGCACTCTCTCACGGTCGCTGAGTCGCTGGAACCGCACCAGCACCGCCCTCGGGGGCTCATTTGCTCTTGGCCTCCTAGCCATGACCCTGTAGGCCTCTTCCAGCTCCAGGGGCGAAGGGACGGCCCCTGCCCCCATCAGGGAGCTCAGCATTTCTGCTACATATCCCGGGAGGTCTGACCCCTCCAGGCCTTCTGCCAGGCCCAAGATCCTCAGGTTCTTCCGCCTCATTCGGGTATCCAGCTCCTCAAAACGGCTCTGCCATTTCAGGTGGAGTGCCTCGTGCACCTCCACCTTTCCCACGAGGACCGTGGCCTCCTCCTCCCTTGCAGTCATCTCCTGCTGCAGCTCCCGAATCGACGCCTCTTGGGTCGCCTGGGCTCCCATCAGCCTGGTGGTCGTTGCATTCATTGACTCCAAGAGCTCCATTTTCAGCTCCGTAAAGAAGCGCAGGAGAGCGGCCTGCTGCTCCTCCGCCCATTTCCTCCATTCCTCGGGTGCACCACCGGCCGCCATTTTGGTCTTCTTCCCCCGCTTTTTTTTGGGAGCTGCTGTTGCTTTCTTTACCACCCCACTCCGGGTACCGACCATAAAGTTGGTCTGGTTCTCTTCAGGGAGCCTTCCCCCACCGGGATTTGTCCTTACAGCGCCGTTGGGGCCCTCCAATCGGCCCGAAAACACCTTTGTAGCAGGAGCCGCCAAACGTGCGACTTAGCTAGTCATAGCCGCAACCGGAAGTCGAACAAATGTATATACATGGGAAGGTGTCGATAGTGCAGATACACGGCAAACAAAGCAATATTTACAAAGGTTAAATCGATTAATTCAGTCACAAAATTTACAAAAGTTCAGTCTACAGATTCAGTCTTTGTAGTGGGCGACGCATTCTTGTCGATTGCTGCAGAAGTGGATCAGGGGCCGCCTGCACGTGGATAGGTGGGATCGCTGCCATCGCCGTGGTCGCGGGGGCCGGCAGGATCGCTGGCAGATCGATGGCCTCGTGGCAGGGTACATCCGGAGGAAGTATGATGGCCGGCGGAGCATTGTGGTCAGGTGGTGGGCGTGGAACTCTTCACAATGCCCGTCTGTTGCGCCGTAGCAGGGAGCCATCAGCCATGCGGACAAGGAAAGACCTTGGGGCAACTTGTTTGACAACAACAGCTGTGGCTGACCAGCCGCCCTCAGGCAACTGGACACGAACATGATCGGCTGGAGCCAGCTCGGGTAGATCCGTGGCATGAGCATCGTATGCGGCCTTCTGTTGGGCCCGGGACTGCTGCATTTTTTGTAAAACTGTGAGGTGGTCAAGGTCTGGCATATGGATGGCTGGAACTGTGGTCCTCAGAGTGCGATTCATGAGCATCTGCGCTGGAGACAACCCAGTGGACAGTGGGGTTGCCCTGTATGCCAGCATTGCCAGGTTGAAGTCGGAGCCTGAGTCTGCAGCTTTGCACAGCAACCGCTTGGCAATATGGACCCCTTTCCCGGCCTTCCCGTTTGATTGCGGGTAGTGGGGACTATAGGTAACGTGCCGGAAGTTGTAGCACTGTGCAAAATCAGACCATTCCCAGCTGTAAAAGCATGGACCGTTGTCGTTCATTATCGTGAGTGGTATCCCGTGTCTGGCGAACGTTTCTTTGCAGGCTTTGATGACCGCCTTCAACGTGAGGTCGGACAGTTTCACCACTTCTGGGTAACTGGAGGAGCAGTCGACCAGGAGTACGTCACACCCCTTGGCGTGGAAAAGGTCTACACCTACTTTGGACCACCGAGAGGTCACGAGATCGTGCTGTTGCAGTGTTTCCTTGGGTTGAGCCGGTTGAAACTTCTGACAGGTGGCGCAGTTGAGGACCGTGTTGACAATGTCCTGGCTGATGCCCGGCCAATAAACCGCCTCCCGAGCTCTGCGCTGGCATTTCTCGACTCTAAGGTGACCCTCATGGAGTTGACCCAGCATCATAGCCTGCATGCTCTGAGGAATAACAATCCTGTCGAGTTTCAGAAGGATTCCCTCCACAACCGTCAGGTCGTCTTTCACATTAAATAATTGGGGACATTGTCCCTTCTGCCAGCCATGGCTAAGGTGCTGCATCACACGCTGCAGTAGAGGATCCTTGGCCGTTTCCTGTATTTGGACCACCTGTTCATCAGAGGCTGGGAGGTTGGTGGCACACAATTGCACTTGCGCTTCTATGTGGCAGATGAAGCCACATTGTTCAAACGGTGTGGACCGGGATAGGGCATCTGCAATGATCAGCTCTTTGCCTGGTGTGTAGACAGGTTCGAAGTCATAGCGGTGGAGTTGAAGAAGAATTTGCTGTAACCGAGGTGTCATGTCATTTAAATCCTTCTGGATTATGTGGACTAGAGGCCTGTGGCCCGTTTCCACTGTGAATTTCGGCAGGCCGTAAACGTAGTCATGAAACTTGACTATTCCTGTCAGGAGACCCAGACACTCCTTTTCGATCTGGGAATACCGTTGCTCAGTGGGCATCATGGCCCTGGAGGCATATGCCACTGGAGCCCAGGACGAGGAGTCATCTCGCTGGAGGAGCACCGCCCCAATGCCGTCATGGCTTTCATCAGTTGATATCTTGGTTTCCTTGGTTGGGTTGAAGAACGCTAGAACCAGGGCTGTGGTGAGCTTTGCCTTCAGCTCACGCCATTCCGCTTCATGTGTGGGCAGCCACTGGAAATCCGTTGACTTCTTGACGAGATGGCGGAGGGCTGTGGTGGGGGATGCCATATTGGGAATGAATTTCCCGAGAAAGTTGACCATCCCGAGGAAGCAGAGGATCGCCTTCTTGTCCTCCGGGGTCTTCATGGCGTTGATCGCCAAGACCTTGTCGGCGTCTGGCCGCACACCCTGCTGCGAGATGTGGTCACCTAGAAACTTAATATCCGATTGACCAAATGAGCACTTGGCCCTGTTGAGCTGGAGACCATGTTCATGAATTCGCTGAAAGACCTGCTTGAGGCGAGCGATGTGTTCCTGGATCGCTGTGGACCAGATAATCACATCGTCCACGTATACTCGCACCCCCTCGATGCCCTCCATCATCTGTTCCATGATGCGGTGAAACACTTCAGAGGCAGATATGATGCCGAAAGGCATGCGGTTGTAGCAATAGTGACTGAAAGGGGTGTTGAACGTGCACAGCTTGTGACTGGACGCATCCAGCTGTATTTGCCAAAAGCCCCGGGGGGGCGTCCAGCTTAGTGAAGAATTTGGCATGAGCCATCTCACTGGTCAACTCTTCACGTTTCGGGATTGGGTAATAATCCCGCATGATGATGCGGTTTAGATCCTTCGAATCAATGCAAATGCGGAGCTCCCCTGATGGCTTCTTTACGCAGACCATGGAGCTGACCCAGTCTGTTAGCTCTGTGACCTTTGAGATGATGCCCTGGCCTTGGAGGTCCTGTAGTTGCTTTTTCAGATGATCCTTGAGGGGCGCCGGCACCCGGCGTGGTGCATGAATTACAGGGGTGGCGTTCGGCTTGAGCAGGATTTTATATCGGTACGGGAGCGTGTCCATTCCATCGAATATGCTGTGGTACTGTGTGATAATGTCGTCTACGTCTGCTTGCAAATTTCCATTGGGCGAGGCCGTCGCCGGTGACGATGACATGGTGTGGACTCGCTGAACCACGTTCAGGAGCTTGCAGGCGCGAGCACCGAGCAGGGACGCCCTGTCAGGCCTGACGATTTCAAACCGTAATGTTGCCTTGATCGCCTTGTTGGATACCACTAGTTGGCACGAGCCACTGGCAGCTATGGCATTGCCATTGTAGTCAAGGAGCTGGCAGGTCGGTGGAAGAATGCTTGGTCGGGCCTGGATGGTGTCGAGGTCAGATTGTGAGATGAGGTTCGCAGACGTGCCAGTGTCCAGTTTAAATCGGATGCGAGCCTTGTTAACTGTGAGGACAGCACACACTCGTCGTCTGGATCCACACTGAGGATTGCGTAGGTGTGGTGGAGGCCAGCTCATGTGTGGTTATGATGCCCACCCGATATGGAGACTTGAGGCAGTCAGCATCAGGGTCCGTTGGGTTGTCGGGATCGGAATCTGGCATGCCTTGCTGTATTGAGCGGACACTTCTGCGCCGCAGCTGGGATCGCTGGCTGCTGAGCGGTGGAGCAGATCTGCAATGGGCTGCGTAGTGGCCAAGCTTGCCACACTGGAGACACCGGCGTCCTTTTGCCGGACATTGCTGCTTTAAGCGGGCGGAGCCACAATTCGGACACGTCATGACGCTGACGTCAGCGCGTTCCGTGCACCATCGCGCATGCGCAGTGCGGTCGGTCAAAGTACGCACCTGCGCAGTCGGGTTGTCGGTCTCGTAGTCCACTCGGTCATGACGTGCATGCGCAGGGATCCGGGAAACATGCGCGAAACAGCCACTCTCCTCGATGCACAGGCCCTGCATGTGTGCGATGGCCTGCACCCTTTCCGCCTCGTGGGAGGCCAGCTTTGCAGTTTCTGCCGCCCTGATGTGGGAGTAACGATTCTTGGCATGCTCATGGACTACGCACATCTCAATAGCGACAGAGAGGGTCAACTGTTTGATTTTAAGGAGCTGCTGCCGCAGGGATTCGGAGTGGACCTCGAAAACGATCTGATCCCGGATCATGGAATCAGCTGTTGAGTCACAGTTACATGACTGCGCGAGGATGCGGAGATGGGTCAAGAAGGAGTGAAAAGGTTCATCCTTACCCTGAAGCCTCTGCTGGAAGATGTACCGTTCAAAGCTCTCATTCACCTCAATGTCGCAGTGGCTGCGAACTTCAGCAGGACTGTTTTGAATTTCATTTTGTCTTTGCCGTCGGCGAACGTAAGGGAGTTGTAGATATGGACGGCGTGATCCCCCGCAGTGGAGAGAAATAGTGCGATTTTCCTGGCATCCGATGCTGCCTCGAGGTCGGAGGACTCGATGTACAAGAGGAACTTTTGCTTGAAGATTTTCCAGTTGGCGCCGAGGTTGCCGGAGATGCAGAGTTGCAGAGGAGGCTGGATGTTTTCCATTTCGCTGGATGGCTGCTTGCTGGTCAATGCTGATTCACTTGAGGTTGGTCCGTCAAGATCAGTAACACTCTGGTACCATGATGTGTTCGGCAGGTTGGTTCGATGTGGACTGCACTCAATGCAGGGAAGTCAGAAACAGGGACATTAATCCTCCCCCCCGCCGTGTCCCGAAATCTCCGCTCCCCGAGATTCCGCGGGAATTGTGCCACGCCAGTCGGCGGGCCCCCACGTGGCGATTCTCCGGCCTGCGATGGGCCGAAGTTCCGCCGCTGACAGTCTTCTCCCACCGGCGTGGTTGAAACCACCTCTCTTACCGGCGGGATTGGCGGCGCGGCGGGCCCCGGGTCCTGGGGGGGGGGCACGGAGCGATCTGACCCCGGGGGGGTGTCTTCACGGTGGCCTGGCCCGCGATCGGGGCCCACCGATCGGCCGGCGGGCCTGTGCCATGGGCGCCATCTTTTTCTTCCGCCCCCGCCATGGTTCACGCCACTCCGACACGCCAGGACCCCCCGCCCCGCCGGGTAGGGGAGAATCCCGGCTCAGACGTCTAACACTGGAGAAGATCCAACACTGTTTTATTCAACTATCGAACTGCTATACATATTCAGCTGTGGGTCAACACTATACTGATCTGACTGGTGACCCTGTAGTAGCCTGACCAGACTTACTAGCTACCGCATGGTGTTTGCACTTGCTAGCTCGTGGACTCTGACTGTCTCAGTAGCTGGGTCCCGAGAGAGCGGGAAACCTAGTGCCCTCTGGCTTTATAGTGGTAGTGTCCTGTGTGGTGATTGGCTGTACTGTGTTGTATGTTTACTGGTCATCCTATGTGTCAATCACTGCCTGTCTGCATCTCATTATATACATGAGTGGATATTATGACAGGAGGCAGCCGTCAGGATCGAGCACGCGCTGCCCAACAGGCCGAGAAGGAGGAGGTGCAAAGGAGGCCTCTCCGAGGCCTCGTGTGTACCAACAGCACCTGTCATTCGAGGACCTGCCAGACCAGGCATGCCGACAAAAACTGGCTGAGCAGGGAGGCAGTGCGACATATCTGCCAGATCATGGCACAACCTGGCACCGTGGGGGTATGGGGGAGGACACCCGCTCCCGGTTGCTGTCAAGGTGACGGTCGCCCTGAGCCTCTATGCCATGGGTACTTCCAGGCGCCGAGTGGGGACCTGCCTGGGAACTCACAGACCTCAACGCCCAGATGCATCCACGCTGTCACGGAGGCCCTATATGCCCAGGCGGCTCAATTCATCCACTTCAAAATGGACCAAGCCCACCGGGATGCCCGGGCAACGGGATTCGCCGCCATCGACATGATGCCCCGGGTACAGGGGTCGATAAATGGGATGCATGTCCCCCTATGAGCGGGTTGTCATCATCCTCCATCCCATGGACCAGCCTCGGTGTTATTGCCAACCCAGGGCCTGCACCCTGTAGTGCGGCAGGTATGTATCACGGAGAGGATTGTAGGCGAGGGGGTGACTGAGCTATGAGGGGGTGGGGTGCGGTGTCCGTGCCCCTGGCCAGTACCACCCCCCCCATCGCTACTTGGTCAACCTGGAGGCGGTCAGAGCGTCCCGTACGCGGTGACCCTGGCGCACACGTTGTGCGGCTTCCCGTGTTTGCCTGGGCTCCAGGTCCTGCCCATCCTCCCCTTTCCCCACATCCTCCTCATCGCCTGGGAATGGCCTGCTGTGACTGGGAGTGTCGCTTCCATTTCCAAGTGGCTCTGACATACGGTTGCCTGTGAGACAGCAACCCTGTTCTGGGCCTCAGCCAGCACCTGCACATAATGTCCCAGGCCTTGGACATGCTGATCCATGGCTGAAACCGTTATGCCACCCAGACCTACACCACACGGGTGAATCAGGTGCCGAGAAGCCAGGAATTTCTTGCGTTTCATGTGGGCAGTGCCAACATGGCACCCTGGCTGTGCCCATGCCAGCTTGAAGTGCCACCTGCACACCTTAGCAGCACTGCCACAGTGTCCAGTTGGCACCAGAATGCCAGGGCACCACCTTGCCCAAAGTGCATGCAGCTGGTGGCCTCTGATTCCCTGGGAGCCTCCCACAAACGCCGTTCCATCTGGTCCCGATTTGTGGGGACCAGCACCAAACGGCACTTGTCCGAGGTCCCCAAGGAGAAGGGGTCAGATCCCAAAGTCTCAGGTACTTTGGGAATCTGCGCATTAAATGGAGATTAGCTGCCTCGCTTTAATATGCACATTTGACACAAAGTGATCCCCCACAATGGGCGGGATTCACATTGCAGTGTCTCGCGAGATCGCAGTGGATTTTGTTAGGCGTTGTGAGTCTGGTAGATCCTGGGAGCGGGGTTTCCCAGCTGTTATTGGCCCCGCTGCGTCGCGGCCAGCTGACTTTCAGCTGCAGCGTGGCAATTGGATCGCTCCCATCGTCCCCCAAACAGAAAATCCAGCCCTTGATTTCCCCTCATTTCAAGGCATTTCTCAAATCTTCACACATGCTTCTGCATCCTTGCTGGTGCTTCTGCCCCAAAATCAATGCAATTTTATGTCTAATTAAAGCTTTGTTAAAAGAAATCTTCAGTTGTAAACAAGACAATAGATCAGGAAAAGGTGACTCTGCGATTCATAGAATTTACAGTGCAGAAGGAGGCCATTCAGCCCATCGAGTCTGCACCGGCTCTTTGAAAGAGCACCCTTTCCCAGCCCAAACCTCCACCCTATCCCCATAACCCAGTAACCCCACCCAACACTAAGGGGAATTTTGGACGCTAAGGGCAATTTAGCATGGCCAATCCACCTAACCTGCACATCTTTGGACTGTGGGAGGAAACCAGAGCACACACAGGGAGAACGTGCAGACTCTGCACAGTGACCCAAGCCGGGAATCGAACTTAGGACCCTGGAGCTGTGAAGCAATTGTGCTAACCACCATGCTACTTGTGCTTGCAACCTGTAGTGATCTCTGTATGTGCATGTACATAAGGGGTGAATGTGTAATCAGCAGCACCAGGTGATCACTAGAGGGCCGGACCAACAGGGGTATAAAAGCAACCACATTGTGTGTGTCTCTCTCTCTCTTTTGGATGGACTGTGACCAGGACAGGAGTATCAGATTAGGTCAGATGGTTAATGTACTTACGCATAGTTACTGTAGTTAGATCTTGTTAACCTTATCACTAGTATTGATGTTAAAGTAAAGAACTCATGCAATTATTGTTATAGTTGCTCAATAAAATTTTTGTTACTACTGGATGAGTTTGAGTCTTCGGCATCGAGATTCAGAAGACCTCATCAGTAACCAAGGTTTGAGTAACACCATATTACACTCCGTAGTATATCAAAACACACAAAGAAGTGGAATAAAAGATGGTACCAGGCCTGTTGGTTTTAAAAGAACTAGTTAGATTAGGTTAGACAAAAAGAAAAAAAACAAAGTACCGACTGCTCGACTGTGGAAGACTTTGCAGCAGATGGATCCTCAATGACCAAATGATTCGATGGACCACGTTCAAGGCTCATGGCAGCTGAAAACTGACGGTAACAAGTAATAGCTGGAAAATGTTCATACAAAAGTTCCAAGTATATATGGCAGCTAATGATTTAAGCATGGTTTCTGAAAAACAGAAAATAGCACTGCTACTCGGAATAGCAGGACATGAAGCTATAACTCCTTTAATTTCTTGGAAGGTGAAGACAAAACTAAATTTAAAGTGATTATCGCTAAATTTGAAGAACACTGTAAAAGTCAGTCTGGTGACAGGTGCCAGAGAAACGGAGAGCCCATCACTGATTTTATTACCGACCTCAAATTAATAGCACAAGTCTGTAATTATGCTGATTTCAGAAGCGCTATGATAATGGATCAATTAATTTATGGACTATCTGATAAAAATTTGAGGAAAGAACTCTCATAAAAAACTATTTAACATTAGAAACCGCGGGCGGGATTCACCCTTACCTGGCGGGGTGTGGGGTCCCAGTGGGACGGAGTGGCATGAACCACTCCGCGTCGGGCCGCCCCAAAGGTGCGGTTTCTCGCGCATGCACAATTGCGAAAAGAGCGCATGGCAAAAGAAAATTGAATTGCGCATGCGCAATGGATTCCTACGCATGACGTCACGAGCGTTGTGACGTCAGAAGACCCGGACCACGCCCACTTAAAGGGGAAAATGCCCGAAAATTGAAAAAGTGAGTTTAAAGCTACAGAATCCAATTTTTTTACCTTGAAAGACAGAACAATGCCTGAACTTCAACCAGTAGTTGAAAATAACCTCCGCAGCACCCTGGAAGAATCAGTTCGCACCACGCAAAGTGAAGAGCACAATGATAAATCCCAAACCAAAGAAGATGATTTGTTCATTGAACATGAAGAGCACAAGAACGAATGCAAAACGAAAAGAGATGATTTGTATATTGAAGAATACTACTCAGACATGGCTGAGTTCATCGGACATGATGATCATAGCATTAGCAGCACAGTTGAAAAGCTCAATACGACTCTACTTATGGTAGATGAATCCAATACCATGATGGAATGGCAGATCGTTGATACATTGGATGTCAGCAACCTGTCAATCAGCCAAGAAGAAAACGATGCCACGCAGAGAGTACTGACCGGCTCTTTTGAAAGAGCACAGATCGACTCCAAAGAGAGAAAACTGCACGACCACACAGAGAGCAATGAAAGACTCCGCACAGAGAGCGACGCAAGCCCCCACAGACAGCTCGTTGACAGACTCCAGAATAGAAGCAGTTAGAGACTCCAGAGTGCCAATCATGCCCGACCAAGATCACGAAGATCTATCCAACTTATCTGAGCAAACGGAAGCAGACTATGAAAGTCTACCAAGCTCACGTGAACAACAAAAAGACTATGAAAGTCCACACAGCACACATGAACGACAAGAAGACGATGAACATCTACCCACTGTATGTGAGAATAGTGATACAGTGATCACAATCGACATACAAGGTGTGCAAGATCACAGCGTGACTGACAGATCTCAGCTCGTATGCACAGAAGCACTCAACAATCAAAGTGAAACTACTCTTGAGTCCAGTGAGACCACGTCAATTAAAACCTCATCCACTCTAAACTACCCGCAAGAAAATGAAATCTTGAAGATTTTGACTTCAGAAGAGGAGCACCAAGAAACCAAGATGATTCAAATGAACCAGAAATGACTCCAGAAGAGGAGCACCAAGGAATCAAGGAGGAATCACATCAACTACAAATGACTGATGTCACCAAGATCAATGCAACATCAGATCATTCTCACAATCCTCAAGAAGAAATGCTCAATGAAACACCAGAGACTGATAACTTTGAAAATGGCTCAAATCATCCACACGAAACAGTCATTGAGCACAACAAGAACAACAACAAAAACCAGAAGCACAACAGAAACAAGAAGAACAAGAAACACAACAAAAACAACAAGAAGCACAACAAAAATAACAAGAAGTACAACAAAAACAACAACAAAAACTACAAGAACAACAACAAGAAGCATAACAAAGAAAACAACAGCAATAAAAAGCAGGACAAAAACACGAACAACAACAAAAACAGAAACAACAAGCACGACAAAAACAACAACAAGAACAACAACAAAAACAACAAAGATAGAAACGACAGAAACAACAACAATGAAACAATGACCTGTAGAACATGGTACAACTCTGCACAAGAAGGACAATGAAACAGCACACTCCAAAACAATGGCAAGAGTACAAATATACCATGGCATGACAACTAATCTCACAAATTCATATCTGCCCCACAATAAACAAGCAAATGAGCTTTCAAGGCAGATGACATACAGAATCAATACCGCAAACACAGGAAAAAGTCCAGATCAGACAACAAAGATGACATACAGAATCAATACCGCTAGCACAGGAAAAAGTCTAGGTCAGGCAACAAAGATGTAGCACAGAATCGCTACCACAAGCATAGAAAGAAAAGTCAATATCAGACAACAAAGTGATTCAACCATTTAAACGCCTCATGATGACTTGTTGGTTACTTAAACACAAGAACACTGACAACATTCTCACATAAATGACGACAGCAACATCACCACTTCAACAACAGAAGAAGAAAGCAACTCAACCGAATAAATTCATAAAGTTTGGACTCATAATTTTTTAATTAACATTGGACTCATAAATATTAATTGGCTTTGTATAATCATCCATATCACCACAATTTGTACATAACATCATGTATCTACCTGTTTTAAGCAAACAAAAACAAAACTAAAACATTTAACTGATAAACTCATTGATGTAATGTATTTGCAAACTGCACCCATTATGTTTATTCAATTTTCTTAACAACATACAAAAAATATGTAACACAAGAAAAAAGGGGGATGTAGTGATCTCTGTATGTGCATGTACATAAGGGGTTAATGTGTAATCAGTAGTACCAGGTGATCACTAGAGGGCCGGACCAACAGGGGTATATAAGAAACCACATTGGCTCTCTCTCTCTCTCTCTCTCTCTTTTGGATGGACGATGACCAGGACAGGAGTATCAGATTAGCTCAGATGGTTAGTGTAGTTACGCATAGTTACTGTAGTTAGATCTTGTTAACTTTATCACTAATATCAATGTTAAAGTAAAGAGCTCACGCAATTATTGTTATAGTTGCTCAATAAACCTTTTGTTACTACTGGACGAGTTCGAGTCTTCTTCATCGAGATTCAGACCTCATCAGTAACCAAGATTTGAGTAACACATATTACACTCGTAGTTTATCAAAACACACAAGAAGTTTAATAAAAGATAATACAGGAGCGTAATAAAATACAACCATCAACATTCATTCATTTAGTTTTCATAATCTATAATCCATTCCAAACTTGCAACGTCTATATCTATATCACTATATATACACTTCCCACTTAGAGAAAGCCTCTACAAGCTGAATTCCTGAACTTGTCTTCGCTTTTCTTATAATGCAATAATGGGGGGTTGGGGGTCACAATTCTCCTGCTGTGTTGCACACAGCACTAATCCTGTGATGTTGGGAGAATTCCAGGAGAGTTCCAAAATGGGATTTACGCCGGGCATTAAACAGTTTCCAATGCTCCCAGCCCAGTCCAGCTGGCATGATCAGGATCTCGCCCAACCTGACCAGAGCTCATTCGCATTTATTTAAACTCATTGGTGAGATTAAAGTCAAATTAACTCAACTCCCGGTATGCCCCCCCCCCTCCCCCGGCACTAGGCGGAGGGGGGCGCAGGGGGGGGCGGGGGTTCACCCAGGCGCAAGTCACTACAGGTCCATGAAAGTGGGGACCAGGCGCTACGGACTCCGAGGGGGAGCAAGGAGGTGAGTGCCATCTTCACACTTACCTCCAGGGTGCCCATGGGCAAAGCAGCTACACCTTTGTTGGAATCTCTCCCAGCTCCCTGTTCCACCCTCGTATATAGAATCACATTTTCCCCCTCTCATTAATCCTGAAGAAAGGTCATGCGGACTCGAAGCATTCACTTTGCTTCCTTCCCCTCTGGGCGCTGCCAGACCCGCTGAGTTTTTTTATTTCCGGCTTTCTGTTTTTGTTTCAGATTCCAGCATCTGCAGTATTTTGCTGTTTTAAATGGTGGTGTTTGGTAAATGTTGGCCAGGATGCCAGGAGAATGGCCCTGCCCTTCTTGGAATAATCATTTACATCCATCCGAGAGGCTGGACGGGGCTCCAGCCTCCAGCTGTACAGCACCTCCCACTGAAAAGTTAGCTCAATCGTGTTCTCAATTCTCTGGAGTACAGCTTGAAACCTTCTGACTCAGAGGCGAGAGTGCAACTCTTTCCAATTATATAAATAGATGTTTCATTCCTTATTCTATTTAGAATTAAAATAACAGACCTTATGATGGTTCCACTGGTTCCAACTGATGAATGTAATGGTTGTCTTGTTGTGCAATTGGAGCTGCATGCTGTTGATTCTGAAGAATACTTTGTTTCCTCTTTGCTCAAGTAGTGCAGGTACGACTCCAGTGGCGGCAGAGTGGAATTCCTCGTAAACACCCTGAGCTGCTCTGGTGTAGAAGTATTTTTTTCCTCTGAAGTTGTGGACAGATATTTCTTCAGTGAAGTAGCATTGCTTGTTTCTGTTGTCCCACTCACTATTGGGGAAACTCTCGAGGGATTTAGAACCACCTCCATTGGAGGAGAATGTTGTTCGGGGAGAGTTGTGTTCAGGGATGGGGAATTCAGAGCTGTGGGGGTTGGTAAGGTTGGGAAAATGTTTGTTTTAGATATTATTGAAATTGGAAAGAGTCTCATTGTGGACATTACTGGAGATTGAAAGGGTCTCATTGGGGAAATTGTCTGGGGTCGAAAAGGTCTTACTGTAAATATCACTGGAGATTGAAAGGGTCTCATTGTGAACATTGTCTGGGATCGAAAGGATTTTATTGTTGATATTACTGGAAATTGAAAGGGTCTCACTGAAGACATTACTGGAGATTGAAAGGGTCTCATTGTGGAAATTGCCTGGGATCGAAAGAGTCTTATTGCAGATATCACTGGAGATTGAAAGGGTCTCATTGTGAACATTGCTTGGGATGGAAATGGTCTTACCGTAGACCTAGCCTGGGATGGAAAGAGTCTCACTGTAGACATTACTGGAGATGGAAGGGGTCTCATTGTGGATATTATAGGAGATGGGAAGGGTCTCATTGTAGAAATGGCCTGGGATGGAAAGGGTTTCATTGTAGAAATGGCCTGGGATGGAAAGAGTTTCATTGTAGAAATGGCCTGGGGTGGAAAGAATTTCATTGTAGACCTTGCCTGGGATGGAAAGAGTTTCATTGTAGAAATGGGCTGGGATGGAAAGAGTTTCATTGTAGAAATGGCCTGGGATGGAAAGAGTTTCATTGTAGAAATGGCTTGGGATGGAAAGAGTTTCATTGTAGACCTTGCCTGGGTTGGAAAGAGTTTCATTGTAGAAATGGCTTGGGATGGAAAGAGTTTCATTGTAGACCTTGCCTGTGATGGAAAGAGTTTCATTGTAGAAATGGCCTGGGATGGAAAGAGTTTCATTGTAGAAATGGCCTGGAATGGAAACAGTTTCATTGTAGAAATGGCCTGGGATGGAAAGAGTTTCATTGTAGACCTTGCCTGGGATGGAAAGAGTTTCATTGTAGACGGTGCCTGGGATGGAAAGAGTTTCATTGTAGACCTTGCCTGGGATGGAAAGGGCCTCATTGTGGATATCACTGGAGATGGAAAGGGTCTCATTGTAGACGGTGCCTGGGACGGAAAGTGTCCCATTGTAGACGGTGCCTGGGGTAGAAAGGGTCTCATTGTAGACAGTGCCTGGGATGGAAAGTGTCCCATTGTAGACGGTGCCTGGGATGGAAAGGGCCTCATTGTGGATATCACTGGAGATGGAAAGGGTCTCATTGTAGACGGTGCCTGGGATGGAAAGTGTCCCATTGTAGACGGTGCCTGGGACGGAATGTGTCCCATTGTAGATGGTGCCTGCGATTGAAAGTGTCCCATTGTAGACGGTGCCTGGGATGCAAAGTGTCCCATTTTAGACAGTGCCTGGGATGCAAAGTGTCCCATTGTAGATGGTGCCTGGGATGGAAAGTGTCCCATTGTGGACCTTGCCTGGGGTAGAAAGTGTCCCATTGTAGATGGTGCCTGGGATGGAAAGTGTCCCATTGTAGACATTGCCTGGGATTGAAAGTGTCCCATTGTAGACGGTGCCTGGGGTGCAAAGTGTCCCATTGTAGATAGTGCGTGGGATGCAAAGTGTCCCATTGTAGACGGTGCCTGGGATGGAAAGTGTCCCATTGTGGACCTTGCCTGGGGTAGAAAGTGTCCCATTGTAGACGGTGCCTGGGATGCAAAGTGTCCCATTGTGGACCTTGCCTGGGGTAGAAAGTGTCCCATTGTGGACCTTGCCTGGGGTAGAAAGTGTCCCATTGTAGACGGTGCCTGGGGTAGAAAGTGTCCCATTGTAGACGGTGCCTGGGATGGTAAGTGTCCCATTGTGGACCTTGCCTGGGGTAGAAAGTGTCCCATTGTAGACGGTGCCTGGGGTAGAAAGTGTCCCATTGTAGACGGTGCCTGGGATGGAATGTGTCCCATTGTGGACCTTGCCTGGGGTAGAAAGTGTCCCATTGTAGACGGTGCCTGGGGTAGAAAGTGTCCCATTGTAGACAGTGCCTGGGATGGTAAGTGTCCCATTGTAGACGGTGCCTGGGATGGTAAGTGTCCCATTGTAGACGGTGCCTGGGGTAGAAAGTGTCCCATTGTAGACGGTGCCTGGGATGGTAAGTGTCCCTTTGTGGACATTGCCTGGGAGAGAAAGGGTCTTTCTAGAGCTAATGCAGAAGATGAAAAGGATTTCACAGCAGGTGTTGACCAAGATGGGAAGAGTTTAACTATAGACATTTCTGAAGATGGTAATGGCTTCACTGCAGTTGCTGTTGAAAATGGAGAGGGTCTCACTATAGACACAGTTGGTGATGAAAATAGTTTCATTGTAGATGATACTACAATATCTAAAGTTACAAATAATGCTGGAACTGGAAACTGCAAGCTAATTGATTCTGCTAAGCCAGGTGTTAAAGACAGTGGGCTTGGTGCTGTCGAGGAAGGAGAATGGGAATAATCTAGACGGTCAGGTTTCATTGCACCTGAAATAGATGCAATAGCTATCATAATATGAGAAGGTACGATGGTGGGATGTTCCTTGCGTGCTAAGATTGTTGGAGCAGAGACATAGAGTGATGCTGTGGAAGGTTCATCTGTCAGTTGTTTTGACCCTGGAGCTGAAACATTCAATTTCAGTAAAACAGACATTATATTCCTGGGTGGGATGGGAAGAATATCATTAGCAATTTCCAAATCAGAATCTTACAGCAAGCAAACATACAATGGCCCAGCAAATACTTACAAATAATCTTTTTTTTTAAATTTAGAGTACCCAATTATTTTTTCCAATTAAGGGGCAATTTAGCGAGGCCAATCCACCTATCCTGCACATCTTTTGGGTTGTGGGGGTGAAACCCACGCAGACACGGGGAGAATGTGCAAACTCCACACGGACAGTGACCCAGGGCTGGGATTCGAACCCGGGTCCTCAGCGCCGTAGGCAGCAATGCTAACCATTGTGCCACCGTGCTGCCCCACTTACAAATAATCTTAAATGCAGTTGCAGTCTCGTTTGTAAAATACTATAGTTCTAACATAGATTTTCAGTACGATTTGCCCGAACGTTTGTGCAGGGTTGTGAACAAAGAATACTTACATTTTATTAGGTCCTTAGATCCACAGTGCAGAGGGAGACCATTCGGCCCCTTGAGTTTTCACTAGCCCTCCGAAAGAGTACCCTACCCAGGCCCACTCCCACTCTCCAGCCCCTTAGCCCCGCGCATTGATCATGGCCAATCAACCTAACCTTCACATCTTTAGACTGTGGGAGGAAGCAGAAGCACCTGAAGGAAACCCATGCAGACACGGGGAGAACATGCAAACTCCACACAGGCAGCCACCCAAGGCCAGAATTCAACCCAGGTCCCTGGCACTGTGGGGTTGTGGTGCTAATCACTGTGCCACCATGCCACTGTACTACTGTTGACTGATTCAGATTGATTAGCTCTGAGCACCAATGTTTGATTACAAATAAACAATGCTTCTCAATGCATTCTCTCATTTTTATAGCTGTGACTTCTATAATCTTAATTAACTAGGTAACTAGTTTCTAGGAATGTAAATATAGAATAAATAAGCAGTAAAGCCTGAAAGGCACCAAGGCACCATGGAATGAATTAAATGAAGACAATATTATGAAACAAAGAGACAAAATTCAACACGATGGCACAACCATGCAACTTTCAGCACACCCACCAACACTGGGATATCAAGATACCCAAGCTTTCTCCTGTACAAAAAATGCAAAATATACCACAGCATCAAGGAAAACATGCCCCAGTGGATGGGAGCATTTGGTTTTAAATTGCCTGTGATTTGCTGAGACATAAACGCGTACCAAATCCAGCCCCTGAAGAGAAAATATTTTTGATAATACAAATTGAACTGTTTGAGACAGCCCTGCTTCCTATTTACAAATACAGACTTTCCAACCATTTCCGCCAGCGGGATCTTCCGGCGGAGGGGTTGGTTCAATGGGAAATCCCATTGACAGCGGCAGAACCAGAAAATCCCACTGCCACGTTACATGCAGTGGGGGGGGGGGGGGGGGGGGGGGGGCATGAAAAATCCCCCATGTTGCATTACCACCTCATTTACACCGAATAATGTATATATTTGGGCCTACTGTGGGCATAACTATGGAGCAGCTCCCAGTCCCTTTTTTCTCTGATTTACAGCTCCCTCCGATACGAAGCACAGAAAAAAAATATTCGCCTGCCGCTTAAAATTACGGGCGCGATTCTCCGCACCCGCGAAAAATCGCGAAGTTGGCCGTTAAAACGGGCGCGTTTTACGACGGTCGGGAAGGGTCCATTTCCCGACGTATTCACGTCCGGGAAATGGGTTAGGAACGCGGCCGCGTCAACCACGTGCGCGATGACGACGGAACGCGACGACGATACGACCACGCCCACGTGACGCCGCCCGACGCCGTAAAAATGCGCGGGCGAGCACAGAATCTGTCGGCCATGATGTCGGAGCTCAGGAGAGCTGCCCCTCGGTTTGTTGAGGCCGATGTCGAGACGCTGCTCGATGCCGTCGAGCAGTGGAGGGGCATCATCTTCCCGCGTAGAGGGCATCGCCAACCTGCCAGCGCGGTGCGCCAGGCCTGGCGTGAGGTGGCTGCTGCCGTTAGTGCTGTGGGGCAGACCCCTCGCTCAGCAGAGCAATGCAGAAAAAAAGATGCACGACCTCACCAGGGCTGCCAGGGTAAGTGCCAAGAGGGTGCCCCCTGGTCACAACCATCCCTCCCCTCTTAACGTAATCACCCACCTCCCCCCCTGGCACGGGGGGTGGAGGGGGATGGGGCAGAGTTAGTTGAGGGTGGTTCACAAAGTTGTCACAGACCCAGCGCTCTGGCCCCCGTGGAGAGATGCAATGGTCTTATGACAACTTGACTCCCAAACTGTGCCAGTATCTGAACAGACTGCTGATACCTGCCGTATTGTAATGATCTACCTATGTCCCCTCCCCCAACAGGCCAAGACCGCTCACAACACCCATGAGCGGCACCAGACTGGAGGGGGTTCGCCCAACCTGCATCCCCTCACCACGTTTGAGCAGAGGGCACTGGACCTTATTGGGGGGTCTGGCACCCGGGAGGTCGTGCCATGCGAGGTTGGCGGAGCTGCAACAAGTGAGACAACCCTCCATGACAAACACCCCCCCCCCTCCCACATCCTCTGTCCCTTCACACACCCTGCCCACGTGGACACCTCCCCCATCCTCTGTCCCTTCACACACCCTGCCCACTTGGACACCTCCCCCATCCTCTGTCCCTTCACACACCCTGCCCACTTGGACACCTCCCCCATCCTCTGTCCCTTCACACACCCTGCCCACTTGGACACCTCCCCCATCCTCTGTCCCTTCACACCCTGCCCACTGGGACCGTCCAGCGCCCGGCCGAGCGAATCTAAATAAGCCGTTTCATTCTCTTCCCTAGGACGTGATGCCGAACGACCAGGGCCGTCTGCCTCCAGGCGGAGACACGCATCTGGCCCCACCTCACCCAGGGCTGCACAACATTCGGTGCCCGATCAGCAGAGAGTCCCATCCTCCCCAACAGAATCTGTGGAGCAGGACGCCCAGAGGGCGGCGACACAGCAGGAAACAGAAATGGCCCGCCAACGCCCTGCGGCCTCTCACCTGGACGATGACACAGAGGAGGCGTCAACCCAAGGTGACCTCGAGCTTGCGGCACTGCTATCTCCCACACCATCCACCATCCCAGAGACACTCACCCCGGCTGGCCTATTTAGTGATGAGGCTCCTGGGTCACAGTCTGGTTCGCACATCACAGCTGAGCAGGTACAGCAGGTGGAGGTCGGAGCAGACGCGGGCCCGGACTGGCAGAGGCCAGGCCAGGCCCAGCATGCAGCTGGCTCCCAGACATTTTCTGAGTTCCTGGAGTTTCTCAACCCACCTGAACCCACTCACAGCCGATGCCTCAAGAAACCCAGGGAAACAATGACGGGATGAGGGCTGTCTTCCTGGCTCTGCAGACGCTGTTAGAGGTGTCGAACCGCGACCACGAGCAGGGAGTGGTGCCGCTCATGGCAGCGACCCAGTCCGACACCGCACTGATGGCATCCGCGGTGGAGGCAATGGGTCAGGTTATGCAAGGCGTTGGGCTTAATGTGCACGCGTCATCCTCGGCCCTGGACAGGGTTGCCCTCTCACAGGCAGCACTGTGCCAGAGCCAAAAGGACATTGCCGGCGCCCTGCGGGCCTTGGCCCAGTCTCACCAGGTCATGGCCCAGTCGCAGCAGTCAGTCGCCGAGAGCATCAACCGCCTGACACATGTGCTGGATGGCGTCGTGCACTCACAGGTTGAGGTCGCACAGTCCCTGGCGGGAATGTCTAACTCCCTGGACTCCGTCTCTGCAAACCTTCGGATCCTGGTGGATACCGTTGCAGGCCTCCAGGACTGGCAGCGCCAGATGTCGGTGGCGCGACGGGGCACCTCCCCGCTCGCACCTCTGTCCCAAAGTGAGGCCCGGGGGTCACCGGGCTCCCCGAGGGAGGAGGAGGTTTCGGGGCCCGTCCCATTAAGTCCATCACGGGACGTCCCGGAATTCTCGGCCTCCCCCCGTCCCATCCCTGGTGCATCGGGTGGGCAGCAGGCAGAGCAGGGTGGCACAACGTCACCCGAGACGCCCGCAGAGCAGCCTGGTCCATCAAGGCCGGGTCGCCCCAGGAAACGCTTGGCCAAGGAGAAACGAGTCGAAGGGGGCGATTCGCAGCAGTCCTCCTCCACTCCTGCTGTATCATCTGGGGACTCACGTAGACGTAGTGGTAGGGCCGTAAGGCAACAAAGTGAGTCACAGAGTAAGTTGGCACGGGTGAAGGGCACAGTTTAGTTGTAGGGGCTAGGGCACCTGTAAATTATTGTTAACATTAAACGCACTGTTCCACCTTACTTGTAAAACCGTGTGATTGTTCCACAGACACAGGAATTGTGATGGTGACCGAGAGTCGCTGGGGTAGACTCTCTCTAGCGATTCTGAGCTCACAGCTCTTCGCAGAGTGGGCTGTCATCATTCCACATGGCACTGATCACACCCGCTGACACAGCCATCAATGTTGTGCCATACCGTCTGGACCCAGTGGTAAGGGTGATGTCGAAGTGGAGCAGTGTACACTGAGAGGGGGTGGGGGGGGGGGTTTGTGGTGGTGGCAGTTGTGTGTTGACCCTCTGCACGACTAGCGATGCTGATGGTGTTTTGGTGTTCAGTGTGGACGTCATATGCGATGCATGAACTGTGCTGCCACCAAGGCGTCGCGTGCCCGCCGTCCTCGCCGGGTCCGTCGTGCCGCCTCCTGAACATCACCAGCACCTGGGTCGTGTCTGCGTGCTGCGCCCGCCACTCCACTGCTGACACGCCACTCCACCAGTCTCCTCCTCCTCCTCCTCCTCCTGCTCCTCCTCCCTCTCCTCCTCCTCCTCCTCCCTCTCCTCCTCCTCCGTGCTGGCACCACTGCCACTGGCTTCTCCCTCCGCCTCCTGCAGCAGGTCATCTCCCCTCTGCATCGCGATGTTGTGCAGCGCACAGCAGACCACAACAATGCGAGCGACCCTGTCGGGCTGGTATTGCAGGGCCCCTCCGGAGCGGTCCAGGCACCTGAATCTCATCTTCAGGAGGCCAAGGCAGTGCTCCACTACACCCCTGGTTGCTGCATGGGCCTCGTTGTATCGGGTTTCCGCATTGGTCTGAGGCCTCCGTATAGGCGTCATCAGCCAAG